>NC_050072.1:36775536-37093155 GCF_009764565.3 Dermochelys coriacea
TCAGCTTTCCACAATGAGGCACAAGTCCCTTCCCTGAGTTGATAGTTAAAACGGAACTCTATGAGGAGTATGAGCAGTTAATTCCTCCTCCCCTTCCTTCCCCCATGAATTACTTTTCACTTATTTCCCTCAGACTTACTGTGACTGCCCTGAGGCTTGTTGTGAATCTTTTATATATGGCCATCATGTCTATATCTTCAGAATTGCCTCTGGCCTGAATTCTGCTCTTTGTGTTTTTAGATTATTGGGATAGGGCTTGTGTGGGTATACTTTCAACATCATAGAGAAATAAATCTGGTTCATAGACACATTAAGTTGAAAATTGGATTTTTTTTTTGCACAAATTACAATCTCTAATCTAGTACTTACTAGTAGTAATGAAGTGTGTCTGCAGTATGCTTTCTGAAACATGATGTAACCCATACACCACCTGTGTTTGGTGTTCTGTTCCATCTAGTAGCATCGAGACCGTTTAGAAAGAGAGAGAAAATGAGTCTGCTCTACAGCCTTAGCTAACAGGTAGTTGGCTTTTAGCTCATGCAGTAGAGGCTTACGCTTTAAGCTTCAGAGACCCCAGGTTCAATCCCACCCACAGACAACCAGGGTCTGTCAGTGATAAATGGCATTCTATTTTTTTCTAACCAAAAAACTATAAATCACATGTGAATTATGCTGCTTCCCCTTACTCAGGTGCTATTCACCAGCTATGTATATGGAGGCACACACAATTACTAGTATCTGAAACTTCTAATGACATGTTTGGTTTATGAAAATGTATTTTGTGATCTCCCCGAGGTTCATTTATAGGTTAGTGATACAGTCAAACATGTCAGAGTTTTTTCTGCTGATGCTACAACTAAGACAGAAGCTCATAACTCAAGGCAATTACAGAGAGATTAATTTTTCTTTCAGTTTGCTTACTTTGTAGTTTGACAGCACTTTATGTGCAGGCTTAGCAAAATTTGATTTTTATTTTTTTGCAACTTTTGACATATTTTTCTCTTACTGATTTAAATGTCCACAGTTGTGATAAATTTTGGGGGGAAAACAATGGAGAGGATGTCAGACAATTTATTTTAATCACATAGATGTTCAAAAGTTAAAGCTTTAAAACACAAATTTTGGACATCACATGTCAAAACATACGAAGTAAATATCCTTAAATCAAACTCTAGTTCTCAAATAGCATTTTTCTTACTTTGCCTGTTTATAAATTTCAGTTATTAAAGATGGAAACGTTTGTCCGTTTGTGTGTGTATTGTGAAATCAATGTTTACTGACATTTATTGATCAATAGACTTGGAAGAATTACACTTTTATGTGTTGTCATTTTGTCTTCCCTCTGTCAGTATTTCACACAGCAGCAAGGGGAGAGAAAGTCATTTTAAAAGAATCCAAAAAAGTGACTGTAAACCCTCAAAAACTGAAATTGGATGGTGGAGGCCAGGTGTAATATCCAGTACTCTTTTTTAACTTGTTTTTTTAAATTGACTAGATTGTTGTAATTTATTGAATCAATATACTGAATATTCCAATAAACCACATCTAGAATATCCCATAGTTTTTAATTTCATTTGTTCTTTCAGTAATTTAAAAAAAAAATCCCTACATGTAACAGCGGTGACTGCTCTAATCCTAGACTATATCTATTTGCTTAATGTATGCAAAGTGTTATTACTGTTGAAATTAGTGAATAAGCTCACTGAAATAGCTCTTAATGTTTTTTCCAAAAACACACAGCACAATTAGGAATAAACTATCTTAATTGAGCAATTTTATCTGGAAAGGATGGGGTCCTAAATTGTGAATATTCCACAACCTTTAGACCTGAAACACTTTTGAGAACAGAAATATGCAACTTCTCAGGAAATTTCAGCAAACTTTAAAATGAAAAATTTTAAAACAAAGTATTTAATTGTGGTTGGGTAAGGGACTTACTCCTTTTAGAAAGTATATTCTGTTTGATAAATAAACATTACTAATTTTAAAAACAGAAATTGCCATAACACTTTCCTTTCCCTTTGAATTTCCAATAATGAGCTTTTTTTTGTAAATATATAATAGAAATTAATATGTATAATTTTCTGTGTGGTTTTTTTTTAAAATCCATTGTAAGTGCTCTTTCCTCAGTTTCAGCTTCACGTTTCCCCATGGGCACAGCGTTCACTCCCTTTCACTAGCTTCTCTATCATTTAATAGTTTCATTCTTCCCATCCAGTCTGTCCCAGAGCTACTGATTCTTCTTCTCTCTCTGCCATCATTGAGTTAGGCAGCTCTGTTTTAATTCCTCCTGCACAACTAATAAATAGGCCACAAAGTCTCCTCTCCATTTGCAAATATCCCTGATGTCTAATCACCTCACTTCTGTCTCCAGTCTCCCAAATGGACAGAATGATGACTAAGGGTATGATCCAGTCTTTCCAGTGACTTCATTGCATTCTGTTGCATTTAGAAATGGAAATAAAGCATTTTCTTTACGATCATATTTTTACTAAGGGGATCCTGTTACTTTTTTTTATTTCCCTGAAAATGAAAGATTATGTTCAATACTCAAGGACAGTAATAGCGACTTTCATCTCTCACTTCATATACTGATTAAAAACCATCTTTCCAACTAATCAACCACATGGCTCATGTTTCCTCTACTCAGTAGGAATCAGAAACCTAGAAAGTAAAGGAGTACTTGTGGCACCTTAGAGACTAACAAATTTATTTGAGCATAGGCTTTCGTGAGCTACAGCTCACTTCATTGGATGCAGCTCACGAAAGCTTATGTTCAAATAAATTTGTTAGTCTCTAAGGTGCCACAAGTACTCCTTTTCTTTTTGCGAATACAGACTAACACGGCTGCTACTCAGAAACCTAGAAATGTCTTTTTTTTTTTTAAAAAAAAAAAAAAAAAGCAAAGATTGATAATTTGTATGGCAGTTGTATCTAGGGAGGAACCTCAGTCCCAGATCAGGGACCTCGTGGTGCTAGTCACAAAGACACTCTGCCTCAGAGAGATTACAGTCTAAAAATATGACATGATGCATTCAGTTGACAAAATGGGGGAGCCAGAAGGAGGTTTGTGGGAGGTTGAAGTAACATTAAAACAAATTAAGTTTAGCATAATAAGCAGATGTTTTAGCTTTCCATTTACCTAGCTGTTGTCAGATGTTGGTGTGTTCTCATATTTCAAACTCGTAGGACCAAATATTTAAACGGGGAAACTCCTTTTCAGCCCATTTTTTTTTCTGATGCTAATGGCACCTAAGCTGATTTTCTTAGTAACTTCAAATATTTTCGTTCTGGTTTGGGCAGACAGAAGTACTCTTACTTAACCTTCTTAAATATATTCCAAGACTAACTACTTTTTATTTCACAAAAAAAGCTGGTTTCTGATGAAAAGTAGTTCTATAGTATGGTCAGTTTGTCATATGTGTATTTTTCCAAGTAATTGGAAGGCTCTCTTTGCTTTATCCTCCTACCTGAAATATATTCATATCTCAGGTCACTCTGTTGTGCTGTTTGCTTACTTTACACTGCTAGTTCTAAATCTTCAGAATTATGTAAGATTTTTGTGGTTAAATTCTAAATCCACAATAAACATGTACATTAAAAACGTGGAGGTACAGTTTAAAGAAAAAATGTAAGTTTAAAACAAGTTGAATCCTCACTTTATCAGAAATAAGAGTTTAAGATTTGAAAAGGTTTCTAAAGAACAGACTATCAAATGTAGTGTTAGAATTTTATTTCCAACCTATTTTCCAAGTGTTTTAAAGGTCATGCTTCTAAAATAGTTTGGTTTGATGGAATAAAATTCTATCTACAATGTTAGGTCCTACGAATAGTTCCCTGTTTGGTCTTTAAATCACATTAGTATAGTATACCTTTTAAAACATAGTTACATATATGTGGTAAGATAAAGAATATTGTGATATCTTCAGGTTTTCTTCCTAAACTACAGTTCAGCTTCAGCATGTTCAGATGCAATAGTATAGCATCTTATTATCCAGGTAAATATGCTGAAGCATATGTTTTCCCTTAATACTGTACATCAGCAAAAAAAAAAAATTAGAATGCTGTATTGTTGATATGTTCTAACTTGCTGTGTTGAACCGTGGGTATGTGGCAATGTTTCACGGTTCTGCTGTTGGCAAAGATCTTCAGTAGAGCTAGATGGAGAAAGAGTAGGTGGGTTGCTGAGAAGCCAGGCAAGGCACTGAAGAAACTTTGTCAAAATCAGACTGTCTCCAAGTAGCTTTTTGATTATTGGCATATTGGCAAAGTCTGATGGAAAAACAATTTCCAACCAGCTCTAATCTAGCTCTAGTTTTAATTTCTGGGTGAATTTGGCGCTCATGGAAGTAAACAACTATTCATCTCAACTAGACTTTGTTAGAAAACGTGTATGCACTTGCTTATTTTCAAGCGTAGTGTTTTTAATAAGACTACTCACATGCTTATTTAAGTTTATGCACAAATATTTGCAGGATTGGGACCTAAATAAAGACATAGCTTCCAATCTTGCTATTAAATTTATGTGGGCAGACCCCTGTGTGAATGTGGAGCCCCATTGACTTCCATGAGACTTTGTTGGTGCAAGTGAGGATCTGATTGCAGGATGGGGCCATAGTTGCCCGAGTGAAGCGAAGGCTTAACAGCTTGATGGCATTTGTCTGATCTATTGATTTTTGGTGCAAATCACTATACTGGAAAAGCCTGGTTCACAGGAAAATTAGGACCCCAAGACTGCTTGGTGCTGCAAGTAGAGGAACTCTCTGCTGCTGCCTACGCATATCGGAGGCAGCAGCTTAAAGCTATGTGTGGACATTGTCAGTAGCACGGACTCTAATAGAAATAAGAGAGCCTTACAGGGGGTTTTGTAGGAGGGAAAGCAGCAGGGAATGGAGGGGTGAGGCAGTGGTGGTGGGAGAAGCAGGAACTTTGGAAGGGTAGAAAACAGGGACCTGGGGAGGAGGGGAGTGGGGCTGGTGGTGAGGAAAGCTGGGATCCAGGCAGAGAGTGGGCTTCACAATGGAGGATAATCGGGGACCTAGGGGAAGGGAATGGGTGGAAGGCCACCCGGGGACTCACAAGGGAATGGGGGTGAGGATCAGTAGTGGAGAGGGGAGGGGGAAATTAGATGGGTGGGACTTGGGTAGGGGAGCAGGAAATGGAGACAACAGCGTGGTGGGGGGAGTAGGGGATAATGACAGGGCACAAAGAGACCTAACATGCGGGTGCAAATGTGGGACCCTAAGTATAGCGGGGGTGGGTGAGAGTGAGTTGCAGGGAGCCCCTGAAGTAACACGGGGAGTTTGTGGAGGGAAGGGAAGAATGCAAGAAGCCCCTTGTGGGTGCAATGTTCTCTGCCTACAGAAGCTGTAAAGTGTCTGACTCCCTAGAACTAACAGTCTCTGTAAAGTTTCAGAGTAGCAGCTGTGTTAGTCTGTATTCGCAAAAAGAAAAGGAGTACTTGTGGCACCTTAGAGACTAACAAATTTATTAGAGCATAAGCTTTCGTGAGCTGCATCCGATGAAGTGAGCTGTAGCTCACGAAAGCTTATGCTCTAATAAATTTGTTAGTCTCTAAGGTGCCACAAGTACTCCTTTTCTTTTAGTCTCTGTAAAGATTCTCCATGTGTATGCCAGTGCATGTTGATCCTGATCTTTAACATTCCTGGGCTTCTCTTGCACTGTTGTGCTGAGTTATATGGTGATTTGTGAAGTGGACAGAATTTTAGATTTTCATTAGTGACTCATCTGGATTAAAACCCTAGTTTCAGAATGTGAAAGGATTTAATGCACTAACACACCCTCTGATCCAGCTGAATCATGGGAAATGTCAAAAATTAAATTCAAAGTGTAAACCTATATCTACTCTTCTCATCCTATAGTGTATTTAAGACCTGTTACTAGTAAAACTAGTAAAACAAAGTTTAAAAAAATCTTGGCTGTAGGATTCTGATTAATAACAAGTTTTAACTTTTCCTTTTTACTTATTTGTGAAATCTATTCAAATTTATTCCAGTGTCTTGTTCATAACCTTGAGACTATTTAACAAATTCTTTCTGTGCAGAAATATACGTGGAGTTAAATCCATCCAAAACCAAGTTAAATCAAACTTTTATCTTTGATCCAGGTTGCCTGCACATTGAAGTCCAGGACCTCTAGGGTAGCATTCTTTTGAAATTCTTCTGGTTCCATGCACAGGCCAGTTAAGCAGAATTGGAGCATCTCAATGTGTGGATGAAATGATGGCATTGGGAGGAGGGATTTAGGTTTATTAGGAACTGGGGAACAGAGGAGCCTATACAGAAAGAATGGGCTGAGCTAATGAAATTTTCAAATCAATATTTAAAGACTTCAAGTTACAGAGAATCCACCATTTACTCTAGTTCAAACCAAAAAGTGACCCATCCCCCATGCTGCAAAGGAAGGCAGAGAACCCTCAGGAGAACCTGGGGGAAAATTCCTTCCCAGCTCCAAACATTGCGATCTGTTGGATCTCACCAACATGCTCAGGGTCTGTCAGCCAGATACCTGGGAAAGAATTTGCTGTAGTAACTTGGAGCCTTCCCCATCTAGTGCTCATCTCCTACCATTGGGAATATTTGCTACTAGTAGTTGCAGATGGGACACATGCTATTATTGTAGGCAGTCTCTTCATACCATCCCCTCCATAAACTTATTTAGCTCAGTCATTAAAGCAGTTTTTACCCCCCACTGCTCCCCTTAGGAGGCTGTCCCAGAATGTCACTCCTCTGATGGTTAGATGGTTAGACACCATTTCTAATTTCAAGCCTAAACTTGTTGATGGCCGTTTATTTGTTCTTTTTCTTGCAGCTTATGTAGTGACATACGTGGATATTATTTTGTGGAGGTATGTGACAGGCTCATGGATCTTGAAGTCAAGATCTTTTGTTTACAAACACAAAGAATTTAATAATGCAGCAAGGAAAGATGCAGAACCAGTATTTTGAGTACAGCCATGATAGCTATTAGTCCAGGCTGCTTCTGGAGCCTGCAGGAGTCCAGGCCCTCAGTTCAATAGCCTGTGGGAGTCTTCCCCTTAACTCACTCAACGTGTCCCTGACCAGCCACTACAGGTCTGCAGCCAGCAATTTTTTCTCAGGCTGCTCCACAGCCAGATTCATACTGGTTTCCTCTGCATTCCCAAGCACTTTCTGGGGACTCAGCAGCTCGGAGATTTTCCTTTGAAGACCCTGTGTCTGCTTCACTACCTTCCTGAGCCTTGCACAGGCTGGTTTATATTTTGTTACCTAAAAGGAAATGGGGAATGACACAATATGGGTCATAACCTTGTTACTCCCTTCCCATGTTCAGTTATAAGGCATGTTTTTTTTAAGAAGGAGAAAAGGTGGTTATGCATAGGGGAAGCATCCGGCATGGCTCTTTTCTCCCTTCGGCACAGCAACACCATAACCACTTCTGGTGAGTGAACACAGGGACCTATTAGGTTATTTTATACTTCATTTTAAATTATTTTAGTGCATGGCTTTTATGAATAATCCTGTTGTTTAGCCAGCACTTAGTACTACAGCTGTCTCAAACCAGCAGTCACTGTATTAATATTGAAGGATTGTGCCACTCCAGTTTTACAGTATCTTTATATCACCATTTCAATAAATGCAGACTCCAATTTCCTCTAGTTATGTAGTAGATGAACTAGTTAATATTTAAGCTGGCAAGGAAGTAGCTGAAAAGGCTACCACTCATTGAAGGTGCTTGTCCTTTCTTTGTTGATTAAAGTGATACACTGTCTCAGGCTGCTCCTCAGCATCTGGATGGTATTTGATGGTAGCTCTGTCTTCTGTCATCTTCACCTGGCACAATAACTGTCCTTTGCTTTCTAGTGCAGATTTCGTGACAAAGTTCTGTGTGTTTTCCACCTTCAGTCTGGACTCTGCATCAGCTGTCAATCCTGGTCCATGTCAAGGTCCTCATGTTCCTATCTCTGGAAATGTGTAGGGCCCAATTACCACAGTAACAGTCTTTGCTCCCTGCTGCCTCTAAGCTCAGGGAGATGGTGATTCTATTGATGGTCAGTTTTCAGCTACTGATCAGGGCATGCTGCCAGAGTGGATTTGATTTAAATCACTAGTCAGGAAGACTCAATTTAATCATGGATTTCTACATAAAAGTGCATTCTTGTTGGTTGTTGTAAACTTAATACATATTCTTCACAACTCAGAGATAGATGAGACCCAAACATGGTCTCTCTTATGGCCTGCTGCCATTATAGGTTTTCCCTTCTAGTGAGAGAATGGTATAGTAGATCTCAAATCAATGAAGGCTACACTCAGAAAGACCTCAAGACTTCTGGAATATGCTGCTCAAACAGTTTCACTTTTGTTTCTACTGCCCCCTCCCTTCTCACATTTATCTTCAGACTTCTTCTCCTTGTCCAGATCTGTTCCACCCCCAACCATCTTCTATTAATTGAACTTTTTGAAACTTTGAGCTTTTAGGGAGAGGTAAGGGATTGACTCTGTGTACACAAATTTGCAGAGGGATAATAAGGTTGAGATCTGTTATTTCTTATCTATCCATCTATCTATCTATCTATCTATCTAAAAACATTTTTGCTGTTAACAAGCATGTTATCTCCAGAGACACAAATCCATAGTTTGAGAACTGCAAAACTAAGCATCTCTGATGGTATCTTCTAGACTGAGTCCCGTTGGATAAATAGAAAGATTAACCTAAATAATCTATACAGAAGCCCTTAGAACCCCATAAGATTGGGTGCCTAATCCATGAACTATTGGAACTCATTTACAAAACTTTTCTTAAACATTACATGAATATATTGTCTCATACTATAGAACTAGAATGTATAATCCCTATTCCATGATGAGATATTTGAGCTATAATGTATCGTAATTAAAACTATCTTTATATAGATGTTTTTTCTCAAAAAGCATTTTATCCAAAAAAATCCCATTTAAATAAAAAATCAGATTTTTTTTAAAATAATTGATTTTTATCCACCCTGCATGCTATAAGATGCACCTGTTCAAACAAGCATTTTCCTAAACAACCCTGTTATAAAATTCTCAGCAGGTTGGGACTTGTACCTGAGCATCTCAGATTAAACTACAGTTACTGGTAAATAACCTTTTTATGCTTTGTATAGATAAATGATGCAGCTTTAATCTTAACACTTACATGCTACAGTAGTGAGCACTGTAGATGAAATAAGTTGTCTGTGGAAAAACTGTTGCTTACTGGAAGTTTGCAAATGCTGTACAGGGATTTTAAAACAGTCTTCCATGGACTGTTGGTGATGCATAGAGTGTTGGTTGGTCACATTCTGTTGACTTTCTTCATTATCTCTTGCAGTCCAATGTCCTAAAAATGGCTTGGAATACATTAAATACTTCCCTACTGTTCCTTTCCCATGTAAGCAATTACATTAGTCTTCATAGAGATATTCCATAGTAGCAGCTGTGTTAGTCTGTATTCGCAAAAAGAAAAGGAGTACTTGTGGCACCTTAGAGACTAACAAATTTATTTGAGCGTAAGCTTTCGTGAGCTACAGCTGAATGCATCTGATGAAGTGAGCTGTAGCTCACGAGAGCTTATGCTCAAATAAATTTGTTAGTCGCTAAAGTGCCATAAGTACTCCTTTTCTATTTATAAAGATGTTGTGATAGTGAATGAAAGGAGGTAGGGATATGTGATTGTGAATGGGTGCAGAGGTGGTCTGCACAATCATGAATTGGGAAGAGGTGGTCCACAATACAAATTTGGTTAGGGTGAGGTCAACATTTTTAACTTAAGTTCTCCTTGTCACTTAAAATTACCAAATCAATCAAAACCATCATCTTGCTTTAGATTTGTACCAGAACACTGCTCAAGGTTTCACAAAGTCCTCTGTCAGTTCTGTGTTTTTGAAACATGCCCTTAATGTCACAATAGAAGGGTCTCTAGTCTCTTCTTGCAAAAATCACTTTGGACATCCTTATTATTGGGAAGCAACTGCAACTGTCAAACAGGAAGGCAGATGGATTTACTCATATACAGTTTGAAAATGTCAGACTTTGGTTTTTTGTTTTTGGGGGGGTTTTTTTTAGAAAAAGATGGAAAAATCAGATCATCTTTTGGTTAGAAATGTTTGCTCGGTACATTTTTTAGACTGTTACACAAAAAAGGTTGAGCAAGATGAGTTGTCCATCTGCAGAAATTACAATAAATATCTTTTTTAGAGTTCTTACCACTGACAGTCTAGACCTCGAGTTCCTTTAAAAAAATTTTTTTTTGGAAGAGGTTATATCATATATTGTTTCCAAAATCTGAAGGTTACAAAGTACTGTGTTTGTACAATCTGGTGGATAACAAGTACATGTCTGGAAGTCTCTGAATCCTTGAGGCTGGCTGTTTGGCTCCTTTCAGGGGCACTAAACTCACCTGGGGGAAAAATGGTTTAGAAAGCTTCTAAACATACCTTGCCAGGGCATATGGAGAGAGTGCAAAAGGAACTGCTGCAGTGTGTTAAGTAACTGGAAAATGCTTAAATTCCATAAACTTACAAGAGACTTGTTCTTTTTCTATTCAATTTTCATCAGATCTTGAAACAGAGGCAAGAAGAAATCAGGGAATGAATTTATAACAGCTAGGGGAAATCTTAGAAAATATGTGAGGTATTTCTTGTTGCAACAGACATTAACACAAAAGCAGGGGGCTGGATTTATGCTGAGGTTGAAAAGTCCATCTATAGGAGAATAGCAGCTGTTCAAGGTGCCCACAAGGAAAGCCTACAAACCATCACAGCCCCAAAAATGATCTGAGAACCATATGATTTGCTGATTTAGCATGTTAACTAGGCATATGTCAATGTAAGTTTTGAATAAAAAATAGTTTGGGGGATCCAAACACTTCTTTTGTTTTGTACTCTAATGAAAAATCAAGATGTTAAGACAATCTGCGTGGGTCCCACTGTTACAAACAAACTGTAGTTGTTCCACTTAACCTTGAGTCCGCTGTTGGATATCTGCGTTCAAAAATTTGTCTGCGTCCTCCAGACAAGAAAGAATGACCTTCATAGCAGATCTTAACTTTGCACAGGAAAAAAAAAATGCATTTTGTAAGAGAGTTTTCTTAAGAAGTCATTTGTCCATAAAAAGGTAATGATCTATAAGTTCCTGTGGTAGATTGAGTGCATGAATGGTATTTAAATACAATTCATTTTTGGTACTATGCAGTTCTCGCCTGTCCTAGTGTCGGTCTTGTGGTCTTTTCTACTTTGGGGCTGCTGTTGTCAGGTGTCTTGTTTTCCTCTCTTTACAGTTGTTTTTTGTAGCAGAAATCTGATTTAGTGTTGGTTTTATGTTATCTTTAAGGAAGAAAAAAGTGAAAAATCTTGTTCCTTCTCTTTATTTTCCAAAAGGCATGACCTGGTATTGAATCCTTCCTGCTGTGCTTCATTGGTTTTATTTTAATCAAGTCAATGTTCGGGCTTTTAGGCATTTTAAAAAATTTAGATATAGTAATTGTCTAATCAAAAATAAGACTTTTTTTGAATATCTCTGTTCTTCTGTAAAGGAAGTTTCTTCTTAAACTACAGCTCAATTCGCTGCTTATGGAAAGATGAATAGTAGCCAACATTTGCTCTTCTCTGCTCCATGCTCTAATTGAATACTGTTAATGTAGTTTTGTTGTATAGTACTATATTCCAGTGTAGTGGTTGAATAGTTTTTATTTCAACAATTTTTTCATCATCCTGTTTTCTCTTAATGTTGATGGATAGAAACCAAATCCAAGTTTTAGAGCATAAAGAGACTTGTCTTCCCTCTTCCATATTGTCTACATGTATATATGTCCACAACTCTTGCTTGTCATTGCTACGCATTTCTTCCCTTCGCAATTTCCTTCATGCAGAGTTTGTGATTGTTTAGTTTTGAGTGGGACAGATTTTTTCAGCTGGCTTCCATTTTTGCATCCTCAAAATATGGACAATATATCTATATCTATATATCTTAGTCATTGATATATCTCATATGCAGAGAAATTGTATGCTAAGGTAGCAGTGAAATTTTGAGCCCAAAGATGGAGGTTTAGTTAAGGCCGGACTGAAAATTTTGGTCCTGTATTTCAGATTCTTTCCAAATAAGAACTAGCTTTTCATGTGAAGACAGATGTCATTAACTCTACATTTTTAAACTACTGAAAGCTGATTCAAAATTGGCTGTTGATTTTTTGGTTTTATGGAGTAAGATGTCTAACAAAACATTTGTGCTCTTAAAATGGCAACTTTCATAAGGCTTAGAAGCAGTAACTTGGGGGCGGACTGTTTGGTAAGGAGGATGGGACTCCAAAACAGTAGGTTCATATCATGTTGTGCAAGATTAGATTTGCAACTTGCTGAAGCTGCTATTGCATAATTGGAGTGCATACAAAAGCAAAGGCATCAGTGATAGCATAAGCAAATAAATTGGGAATCATCAAATCCATAACATGTAGATAAAAGGGAATGCGTGAGACACGCCTCACCCAAATGTTATCAATATGCTAATATGTATATAATAACAGAAACCATACAGAAGAAAACCTTGTGGTGAGCCAAATACTCTGTTTTCTATAAAATTGATGCAGCAACTTCAGAGGGAGGAGAGAATTTAATCAATGGAAAATAATTTAAAATAACAAATATGGAGACTAATAATCTTCTTCATCTTCAGAGTGCTTTGCCAACTTTAATTGCATGAAGAGTGAATGAGCTTTGTCTTACAGAATGGGAAACTGAGGCAGAGGTGGCGACATGGCTGAGGCCACAGAGCATATAAGCATCGGAACCAGGATTAGATCTTGAAATCCTGACTCCTAGGCCTTCGTTATAAGCAGACAATGCCTCTCCTCAGCACTAGTATCAGAAGATAAACTTCCTTTCTGTGACATTTTTCCTATCACTGCAGACTGGTGGTAATCTTTCCTCTCCACCTCACACAGGTTGCAGCCATTAAGAACTGAACATTTTTGTATCATACAGGCACTCTAACTCTTTATAGCTTGTTTTGCTGCATTTTTTTGATAAACCAGGTGGCTCCTGCATACAATATTTAATTTTCATTTTGATTCACATTCACTGTATTTCACTTTTTAGTGTTCCTGTTTTTTAACTTAATTCTTTGGTTATCTGTCTTGTACAGTATTTAGAATATTGGCGTTTAAAAGAAAACTACAGTTCTTAGAAACCAGATCAATAGAAAATAAAGAAATAAATAGATCATTGTTGCCAAACTTTCAAACTTTTATAAAGCATTTAATAAAATGGAAAATGCTTAAACCTGCTTTTTAAATAATTTAAATTGATAGATGGCACATTTTCCTTCTAGTAATACTTAACTGTAGTCGTTGAAGGTTTCCTGAGGATGTGAGAACTTATCACACTTTTCCTGCATATTTTTTTTAAATTACTATTTTCAATAATTCAAAAAGCTTAAGACCAGATTTCAAACAGAGGTACCTAGAGTTTGGCTCCTAAGTCTATTTTTAGGCACCTACGTTTTCTAGTGCAGTTAAAAGGATAATATGAACGGTTCCCAGAGGAAAAAGACCTAGGATTTTGTTGATGGGTCTTGGGCTCATGGGATAAGGTCAGACCTTGTGATACTCATGGACCAAGGTTTACACTTTTCTGCACCCACTGTGCCCTTCCTTGATAGGGGTGGGAGAGTTCAGAGCAAGCTGGGCTCCTGGGGTGGGGGGTAGGCTGAAGAGAGCCTAACCTATCTTCCAGGGTATGTGGTAGGAGCCCTTTAGCCCACGCCTCCATGCGCGCACACACCAGAACCACTTACATGCCTACTATAGGAGTGTGTGGTGATGGACGGACAGTGCACCTCCTGTGTTTACATTTAAATAAAAGTTGTGGCCTGTCACTTAAAATCTATCCATGTGTCTGCCCTCATTTTGCTGCTGTCTGCATCAAGCTTGTTGTACTTCTGTGTTTTTTTTTGTTTTTTTTTTTTGCAGTGGGAGGGACGGTGATTATCAGTCAGTGCTCTATCAGAGTGCAGCTTGCACTGTTTTTTGAATGGATTACTGTGCATGACATGGTGTTTGTGTGATATTAACATGTGGTTGTATGTGACTAAGAACCTTCTGTGGTTGCCAAAACTTTTCAAACATTTGGTCTTTTTCCTAATAAAGCATGTAAATGTTAGTTTTGTTAGTACACACGGCATTAGACCTTTCAGATACCAACAGAGGGCTTGTGACCTGCCCCTCTAACTTTGCATAGCAGTATGTCTTACAAAAACCTGTGTTTATTACTGCATTAAGCAAGCATGACGTGATTTTGAATAGAAGTACAATTCAACCAATACTAGTAGGTTTAATATCTCACTAAAAACCCATAAACTGGTGAATTAAAATGTTTTTGCTTTCAGACATTGAATCCAACTTTTTTGAAAGCACAGGACCATTTAATTTCCTTGTTTTGTTTTAAATCTTGAATACGAGTATCCATTCTGTTCCTTTAATGGACTCTTAAAGATGCATCTGAGATTGGGATGTCAAATGTGGAGAGCAAAACAAATGGTCTGGGTTCCATTGAACTTCTGAACTGAGTCAAGCTTGTCATTTATAAACTCAGCTTCTTTAGTTTGTAATTGATCAACCATATTTGCTGGCTTTTTCTAATTGTTCTCAGCTAGATCCATCATCAGACCTGGTATTGCAGTTAAGAATGAGGTGTCCACAAACATTATTTAATATTTAGATTATTTGTGCACCCAAAGGCCTCCAGTCAGGATCAGTGCAAGGTGTGGTTAAAAAAAAAAATACTAAGACACAGTCCCTACCCAAAAGAACTTGCAGTCGAAGAACCACCCTATGAAAGACAGTTATGTAATCAACTCTTGCAAGACTAATGGTTAACTAAAATTATTTTCTACGTACTTAAATGTAATTCAAATCAGTGAAAATAATTTCTACTGGAATCAGTGATTTGAGATTAATAGACCTAAAAGTGAACAGATGGATGTCAAGTGTAGATAGATGCACGTTTGGGTATATTAAGTACAAGATTTCAGCTTTAACTCTGAAGTTGTTTTTTGTTTAAGCCAAACACAAACTTAAAAAAAATTGATGAATAGAATTTTTTTAACGATGGTTGCTAAAGATGAGGCACTGCCAAGTACTATTCTTTGTGATTTTTCTGGAATATTTTCTTAAAACCATAGAATTGAAGGAACTGGAGTGGTCCTCAAATGGATATTGAAATCAACCAATAGACAGAGGATTTGATTATTCATAAAGGGAAGAGTGATTTAATTTTAACTTAAGGATGCTTACTGTTCAAAAACTGATAATGTATCTGAGAGATATTAGTATTAAAAAGGATAAAACAACAAAAACTGAATTCAAGCACCTGAAGCTTGAGATTGCAAGAGTTACAGCCCAAATCAGTTGTCCATAGAATAGCTTTAATTGTTTACATTGTCTTCCCAAACTGAATTGGGAGGATGTCCTGGAATTATCAGTGTAAACACACACACACTGGTTATTCTGGGGATAAGAGCTTTGCTGGCCTCGAAGGAGAAAGAGATAAAGGAATGTGGGAAACAAGTAAGGGAGGTTTATCTTACATACTTTACAACAGTTTGGCAGCCTCATTTTCTTGTTTTTGTTTTCATGTATTTTTTGAAATTTTCTGCTTCAACTGACGGGAGAAAAAAGCTGAGGCAGTCATTTTTTTTCCTTGCAAACAGCTTGACGATTCTTATTACATGAGCCAGTCACAGTAGAGAGAATCTTGTAACCAATCAAAGGAGGGAAACTTTGCATACTCACAGTATAGGTCAAAAAGAACTAACAGTAATTATGTAAATCAGACATCCACAACTAATGGGAGCGCAGGGAATTGTAAAACTATCATTGTGTATCAGAAATTGTATCATACACTTGCATTGAGATTTCTTTTTCAGCATAATCCTGAACAATACGGACAGATCATTGTCATGTCTAGCCTTGCATAGCTCATGTGAAGGCAGTGCTGTAGTCTCTTATGGCAACTTGTTCCATTGCTTCTTAGTAGTCAGGGAGTTTACGGTCAAACGCAGGCATATACTTACATAGTACTAGTGACATTTATGAGGTTTGAATACTTCAACAAGCAGTTTAAATTGTTTTTTATATTACTTTAGATTGAGAGAGAGTGTGATTTCAGGACAGAAAATGCATGGGGGTATCTGCAGCCTTTTGTCTTCTGGGAAAACCCTGATTTATAAATGGCCAGTCTCCCTTTGATGTTTCCTCATATGTATTATTTTCCAAACCTTATTTTTGTTGCATTTCTCTGCATTTTCGGTAGTGGTGTCCAGTAATAAATACACTGCTTCAGTTTAGGCCTAAAAGGTTCTGTGTTCAAGCAGAATTAATTTACTTGGGTCACTTGTGAAATTACTGTTAATACCCAATATAGCATTGGACTCTCTTGTGACACTTCCAAATTTTAGACAAAGTTAACAATGCTGTTTTTATGCTAGAAACATGAAGTGCTTTGACCACAATTTGTGAACCTGGGCAAATGTGTATAATGAAGTATAACCCTCTCTGCTGTTACTATAATGATCAAAATATCCAGCCAAGTAAAAAGGATTGTGTATGAAGATTTTTCGGTTGCCCTCATTGTTAAATATACATATACAATACATACCTTGGATATCTGAATAACCACCACATACAGTTATACTGTATTGTCCTTTAAAAGAAAGAAATGGACTACAAATATTTTTGTTTGATAAATTCTAATAAAATTTCTAGATAACTAACTAGCATCGTGATTTAATTTTTGTTGGCAGATCCTTCATGCATGAGGTAGGTTACGTGCTGTGCTTTCTTTTAGTCAGAATGTTTTAAATTTATAGTAAATTCATATGAGGACACTTCTATTCAGAGTTACCAGGTTATTGCATGTTGAGGCAGAATGTATGCTACTATATACACAAACATAAATATTAAATAAATTACTGTATGAGAACTCAAATAGCATTTCTGTTCAACTGCAATCAGCCTGTTGCTGTATAAGTTAGTTACAGCTAACTTATACAGCTTTTTACTGTATATGTAATGCTGTTTTCTGTTTCCTTCATATCATTTTCCACTCCAGCTATACATTGCATATCACAACAGAATGACACCTAAATTCTCTTCCATTGAATTGGCTTTTCAGAGAAAAATATTATACAGCTTGCAAAACTGGAATACTGATTTCTTCAAAAATTACTGTGCATCCAAACTAGCACCCAATCAAATGTCATGCTGTTAACATACTACAGGCAATACAGGAGTAGTCTCAAACTTGAGAAGTTACTTCTGGCAGCAAGAAGGAATCTTTGGTTAATCTCAGGTATTGTGTGTTCACTATCTCTCTCATTCTGGTTTTATAGTGCTTGTTACAAAAATTTTTCACTCTACGAATTTATATGGTACAGAGAGAAGAGATGTTGATCTTCAACCATGCCACCTCAAGCTGTAATCTTGAGACCTGTGTCAAACTAGATGATTCATCTAAATATTAAACCATCTTAAAGAGCAACTGGAGTGCTGCATGTAGTAGTGTGAGCAGTTTATTACGTATAGGCATAGGAGAGTGTTGCATATCTGTGTCTATCACCATGGCACATTGATGCATAAAATAAATTAAACATACCAGATATATGCGGTGGGAAGAGCAGTCCTTCTTTTTATTATATTAGATTATATAATTGTTGCATGGTAATCTACATAATGAGTACTCAGAGTTTAGAATGGGCTCTAATAGAGTTTACTTCTTTTCGTTTGTAAAAATAATTTATACCATTCACGTACCAAATTGCAATTGCTCTCTTTATTGCCCTAACATAATTTTAAAAAGTAATGGACAATATGAAAGTAATTACTTCACTTAAATAAAAAAAAAAGTATATGTAACCATCAGAATAGTACATGGTTTAAATAACACAAAACCATTACAATTATTTTACTGGCTGCTTGTAAAATTATTTCCAAGAGATTATTTTATCTATTTGTTCCATAGGAAGGAGAGGTTTTATTTCTCTTAGCCAATTTAGGATGGCTGTATGAATACTGTACTGTTACGTTGCCTTTGAAAATGGCAGCTGCTTCTCTGTGCAGAGTGACTTTCCGTTTTCAGTATCTTGAGTATGGAAAGGATTCCACTCCTGAGCCATGAAGCTGTCTTTAACCTCTAGTAGTAAATGTTTGTAACTTCATTGTAACTGTATTACTCTTAAAATAAATTGTTACAACTCTCATATTATTTGCTATTCTTGTGTTATGATTGTTGGGAAAGAACTGTGAGGCTTCTTAATGAATAGCTGCCTGTGTTCCGTTGAGGCCTAGGGGGAAAGAATCTTTTATTGTTCTTAATAGGTTGAGAAGATTTTAGTACCTTCCACTAATTTTCACAAGACGTAAGTTTCCCTTCAGATATGGATGAAGCACCATTTTCATCTTGGTACTCAAACATAGTGACACTTTCATCATCTATGTAGGACCATCCATTTCAGTCCACCTGTTCAGTGTCCAAATGTTTACTAATTTAAGACTCTCTTTGGTGACCTTGCAAGCCAATAAATTGCAGGCTCTCTTGCTTGGGCTGAGTCAGAAACTGTGATGCTTAAAGCAGGAAGAATTGCTAAGATTCCTAATAACGTATTCCAAAACAGTATCTCATTATTATTATTTTTAGCTTCTGTTTTAGGTTTATCACTTTTGTGAAGAAACTATTTTATTGATCTTCAAAGAATTTGGCAGTTTATAGCCCGTGTAGCATATTATAATATGACTCTTCCATAATCTCTCCTGTACAGAGGTAGACTTAACTAGACCTTTATCCATTTCAAGCAGTTCACTCTTTCCATTCTTCGTTCTGTTTAAGTAATGTATTTAGGTCAGTAAGAGGTTTTTCCTTTTGTTTCCTCTATTAAGCCAGGCCTCTAGGGAATTTTTGATGAGATCAACTGTGCTATCCAATTCTTTTAATATTTTTAGCCTTGTTGCTTTTTGACCTATTTGATTCTCTTAGTATTCCCTTGCTTTTCCTTTAACTCCCTGTGGTTGTTCTAGATTACCGTGTGTTCTGAACTGAACAAGAAAAGTTGCTGTAGTAGTGTAACAGAATACTGACTGAATTATGATGGGAAAATGGAGAGGAATTTGTCCTAATGGAATAGTTTCAACATATGAGCAACAGTAGACGGAAACTGGTGTGATCCTGGCAAAATGAGATAGCTACAAACTTATGGTGAAAACACGTTTTGGACAGGAGCAGTAATGTCATAGGCCTTGCCTGTATTCAGAGTTCCATGGGTTTAATTAAAACTGTGATTTTTAAACCACGTTAGTTAAATTGTTCACACAAGTGTTTGTGCCACACTTAATTCCATTTACATCAGAGTTGCATCACTTATAAGCCACACAAGTGCAAGACATGTTTCTTATCAGTGCAGTTCACTTACAGCAGGGCTTTGCATCAGTGCAGCTACGGTAGTGTAGCTGCACAAGTGAAAAAACTTTCGTGTAGAAAAGACTTCGGTCTTTGCCACTTGTGATCTGGCAGGTGTATTTGTGTAAGTGGTGAGACTTGCACAAGTCGGCAGTTGAATATCCAATTTGAATGCACTTTAGGTTGGAATTTTTAAGGCAAACCAAAAATATAGAATTCAGCCCCCCCAAAATGAATGCAGTGTTACAATTGAGAATATAAAACTTGTTTTCTGATTGAGTTGATCTTATTTTCCTCTTATAAGAAAGTGTAACAGAATTTGTATTGAAGATGCCAAAGTAATAAGGCAGCTCACTAATCACACCCATAATTTGAGCACTGCATTCGAATGTGTTATCAGTGTATATTCATTGGAATGCATATGCAATATGCTTTTACTCCTGGGGGAAATCTGCACCACTGTGCATGTTCAGAATTCATGTGTCATAGAGAATTTTATGTTTTTCTGCAGAAAATACATTCTGCTGCAGAAGTGCTGCAGTTCTGCCTTTTACCCACCAGGAGTCACTGTGGCGCCAGAACATACAACAGCATGAATGCAACAGGCTGTTCTGGTGCCACAGCAGCCTCTGGTGAGCAAAAGACAGAATTGCAGCACTTCTGGGGCAGAATGTATTTTCTGTGGGGGAAAAAATTGTGTGTGCACAGTGGCACAGAATTCCCTCAGGAGTAGAAGTTTTATCACAGCACCTGGCCTGTGGAGCCAAGTTAGGACAGAGTGGGGAACATGGGGCTGCTGGGGGGGAGGGGGTCACAGAATGGGGTTCAGAATGCTTGGGAAAAGGGGCATGGGCTCAGGAGCTAGTTGGGGGACAGCATTGAGCCAGAGGCTGAATGAGAGTGTGGGTGCATGGCTACAGGGGAGGGGGACTGCAGGGACACATGGAGACGAGGGCGGAGGCTGCAGGGACCCATTGGGATGGGGGAGTGCAGGGACGGGGCAGATGTACCTGACTGAATGGGAGAGACTTGGGATCATCCAGGGTCTGCATTGGGGAGGCTCCCCAACTCCCTAACAATCCTACCCTCCCCCTCCGCCCCTGCCCCAAAAATCCCGTTTCATACTTCTCCCACCCATGCCCTAAAACTTTCCAGGTTCACTCCAGGTTCCTTCCCTCTCCTTCCACTCCTCCGTTATCCCTGACACTCCCAAGCCTTTGCACAGTTTCTGATGGGTGCAGGAAATACAGTTATGTATTGCAATTTAAATGAATTATCCAGAGTTCTATATTAATATGCCTAGTAAGGAATCTATTTGTTTAAAAAAAAAATACCAGAATCTTTTTTTGGTCTGTATTGTTACAGGTATACTTGCTGACAGATATTTTGAAATTTACCAAAATAATTGAAACTGGCATGATTATATTATGTTGTTTTAACAAAGAAAATATTTGAATTTTGCAAAGTTTTAAAATATTGTGTGCAGAATTTTTTATTTTTTTCGTGCATAATTGCCCCAGGAGTATGCTTTTCCCTGTTGGTGGCTGAAAATGTGTTAAGGAAAGTAAAGTATTATGCATGCACAGTACTCAGTTTTCACAACACTTAACCATTTCTAAACCCAAGCTTCTTCAAATGTGACAAAGGAACCCGTTCATATTAATGACTAATGAGTTACCATTGTGGAAGAGTCTGATGTTTCTTACTCTCATGTAAAAAATGATCGAATGCAACTGTACCATATCTTACTCCCCTTCACACACTAATCTTTGGGATAAAAATAATGCCAGAGAAACTTAAGTTCAGTTGGCAACTTTTTCAGAATGTTATGTCTCAAAACATGGCTCCTCAAAAGATCATCTCCATCCAAAACATAGAATTGCTAAAGATGCACTATAATATGAAGATAATCGTCAAAAATAAAATGTTATGTGACAATAAAATATCATTCAGGGAATGAGGCTTTAGTGGCTAAATGGCTCTCTTGTACAACTTTTAAAAATATACTATCATTACATTTAAAAGTTTGCAAATTTAAGGGATCTGTTTTTAGATCACTAGATATGCAGCACTCCTAGTAATCTTAACTGGAGTTTTCAATGTGTGGATGTGGGGAGGATGTTCCCCTTATGTACTTTTAGTACAGTTTTGTTGGACTCTTTAGCCCAAGATTATCTGAATGTACAAAATGGATACTTGGTTTTCTTATTAAATCATTACTCTATTTAACTGTTCTAGCAGTTTCACAGCATGGCAGTATTAGCATGTAATAAAGAAGGACGTGATTTATTTGATGTGACATTGGCAATGATCTTTTTACCAAAATTATGTATAGCATTTGACTAGGAAAGCAGAGCAATTGAAGTTCTCGACTTACTGGCTGCCATAAATTTCTCTGTAGTACTATTGAAATATATAAAAGGTACAGTTCAAAAATCTTTCTATACTCAGGTGTACTTGAAGAATAGCAGCTATAAGGGATAAACAGTCCAAGAGATGTACTTTTTCACCAGGCATCCTCCTAAAAACTCATTTCTGCCATGTCTCTTATGAGCAGTGTTAATAATTACAATGGAAAAAACCTGAAGCAATTTTATTAAAAATTGTAATGGAATCATCAAGACATGTCTGTGCAATGCTGAGTAACATTTTGATCTTATTGTATCCTTTGCCTTTCCTCTTCTCTCCCCTCCTGTTTTTGATTTTGATTTATTTATTTTTGTGTCCCTGACCTCATTTGTTGCCCTGTGTGAACTTAGATCATAAACTGTTTCAAGGAAAGGACTGTTCATTTACTTGTTTCTGTGAAGTGTTTAGCATATTTTTGGGGTGCAAAAATAAATTAATAATCTCAGCTCTGACTTTAAAAATCTTCTTTTTTTAATAAAATCTTCTGTTTCTTTAGCCTTGTCTTTGTTCAGCAATGCGATATACAAGATAACTGACACATTTCCATCACAAAAGCAGCATGGATTATTTTCTAACTTTATATTTTGAAGCCTTTCATGTAGCTAAGGGCTAAATGGCACACTGAGGCTCCCAATGGCATTTCCTGTCCTGTGGAGTTTCCTGTATATTCTGTGGTCAGGGGTGGGGTCTGCACACACACCCAGCAGATACCCCCAAGATTCTGCAGGGTCACAGAACCATCCATGTGGAAGCTCTGTGAATCCACAGGAGCTGAAGTTCCCTGCCGCTCTGACACTGCTCCGACGGCTCCCTCTGGCAGGGCTTCACTGGAGCCATGCTGTTGGAATTTTTGGCCACAGCTGTCCCCAAAGGAACCTTTGGCTTAAAGAAGGGTGTTTTCCCACCATGGGTGGGAAGTAGTGGAAATGTAATTCATTTCTGAGAGGATCTCTGCTGGAGAGAGCAATGAGAAAGCAATATTAATTGCCCCCACGGTCTAGCCTCCCCAATCCTCCAGTCCAACAGAAGCAAGTGATGTCCCTGCACCCTTCAGTATGGGGAAGGGGAAAACTAAGGACGACTCGTGTGTATCAAAAAATCACAGTCTCTTCCAAAACAGTTAATAGAGCATACAGTGAACATGTTCCGTTTGAGACACTCTTTACTTTCCATTATTTTCTTTGGTGCAAATGGAATTGTAATATGACTATTGTTGCTTGTGAGACTGTCTATAAAATACCTGGCTACGAATAATTCACTCTGTAACTCTTCATTTGAAAGGGATATTGTATGCTTTGTTTATTGGTGGTTTTAAAATACAAACCATGTTGTATACCTCTGCAAAGCTGTATGTTCCATTTGCACAGTGACCTGTTGTTTTTTTTAACAGCTTTTGCATTATATTCATATATTATTTTGCAAAGTAAACTAATGATTTAAAGAATTTCAAAGTCTTCTGTGGTCATGCATTTCTGAAATACATGAAATGATTAATTTGTGGTAAAATTCTTATTTTCTAACTTGCAAAACTTAACCTGGACTGTGTGTTAAATTCTTTACCCTGGGTACCATTACATTCTATATGGACATGCAGGACCTACCCAACATCTACTAACTCAGTGACTAAGCCTTCTTACTGGACTGAAATTGGCCAGTGTCTCAACCTGCATGCTGTTGCCCTGTCTCCCGCTACCTGCTCTCTGCATCCCAATTAATACTGCTCCCTACACACACTCACCAAATGTGTCAGTTTTCTTCTATGTAACACAAAAACGAAGGAATACGCCTGCTGTCCCCACAATAAATCAGACTCTGTTGGCATGCACGCAGTCCTCTGCAGGGAGAGTGGGGCAGCTGAGATTTCCTTCATCCTAAACCATACTGTGGCTTGAGGAGCAGGGAAGGCTCCAATTATATACAAGACCTGTGGAGGCAGTCTCCCTGCCTGCCTCCCCAGTGGATGGCTCTTGTATGTGAGGCCAATGCCACTCCACCAACAAGTGGGCTCTGTGTGAGGGTGAGGCATGTTTTCCTACCACTGTATCCGAGACTGACAGGGATTCCCAAACACATTCAGAGCCTTCTGTTGGGAGGGTTGGGCTTGTCCCAGGCCCCTCTAGACTATGTAGCTTGGAACAAATAATTTAAATATAAAGTTAGTGATAAACTACCTTCATTTAGTTCATATAAATTATAGGAAGGAAAAAATAAAAATGTTAATATACTGATTTGCAAAGCTACTACCCTCTACTCATTCATATAGCTTCTTAAGGCTCACTTCTGGCATACCAACAAGAAATTAGCCTGTCAGTAGTGGCTAGGTGAGGTGTGAATTGGCTGTACGCTTCATAAACACCCCTGTACCTCCACACCCTAAAAAACAATGCCTTCATATTTTTTTTCTACCTCTAGGTAGAGTAAATTCTGCTGCTAGGAGAGTAAATTCTGTCAGTCCTCAAGTCTTTGTACATTCATGGCCATGTTGTAGTTGACTCAGGTCATCAGAGTTTATAGGTGGACATTCACACACTAAAACAGATATTGCATATGCGCATTGCATTCATGAATATCTACTCACTGAACTAAAAGCACCCAGTGAGTCATTCCATTTATATTTGAAAACATTCATATAAACACACAATACTTGTATCGCATTTTTTTCTTTTAATCACAAAACTTAAATGCTTAAAGTTGTTAATGCAATGTTTATAATAGAGCTTATCCACACGTGAACAAGTCAGGAAATTTAAAGTTCCCACAGCAGCCATAATTTGGCACTATTTGTATTACTAAATATGGTGTTAACTTTTAATGCCTTCACAGTATATGGAATATTTCAAAATTTAAATATGCCAGGGACCAAATTATAACAGCTGTGAGACCTGTGACTTTGAATGGCTGGCTTGTATGTAAAATCTCCACCATAACATTTAATATAGTTATTTGCATTTAATTCACAACCTTGGAAAGATGGCTTCAGGATTTCTATAGCCTTTGACCTTCTTAGCCTTATGGGGTTAGTCCTTAATTTCACTTTATCACATAAACTACGAAAATCAATCTAGCAAACCAAAAATAAACTTGCAATTTTAAAGTTTAATTTTTGTATCATCTCCTAAGCTACATTTTAGAGTTGATCTTTGACTTGGACTTTCATGTTTGCCAGTGGAGTATACAACCTTCAGTTTGACAGCATCTTGTAAAAAACCTATTTTAGTAAGAGAAACTCAAACTCTGCAAGGAATTTCACCCTGGGATTCAATTCAGCTTATTTTAAAGACCACATTGTAGTGTTACAGTAATTGGACACCTCTGTCACATACTGCAAGTAGTTTGAAAATTTTTAGAACTTTCTTGCAGCCTGTAGTAATCTGTGAGCTAACTTGTGTGCAAGGGAAGACCGCTTTTCTGATTCGTTGCTTTAGAATCAAATTTAGGGGTAAACAGGTGCATTACTATTGGTGTGTATATATAGGAGTTGTACCTTTTTACTCCAGGACTGAAGTTGGCCCCTGGTGAATTCAGCCCCCATCATGGGGGCTATCTGTACTGATGTTTTTCTTATCTGCATAGATATCAAATAAATTTGAAGTTAGATCTGAACATAGTTGTTCATTTTCTGTTTTTTTAAAGAGACCTGTTTTTAGTTTTCCTTATGTTAACCATTGCAAAAGTTTAATACTATTATTTCCTATTAACTGTATTGATAAAATTCAAATGAGAATTTGTTGGATGAGTGAACCTAACTGTGATACGTAGAAGACAGATTGACCCAGTTTAAAAAAAATCATACTTAACCTAGGTAAAGCTTTTTTTAACACCGTACCTTATTAAAACAACAAGTTAATTATCTAATTTACTTCACCTTTTTTTTTTAATGCTGTTTCCACTTCCATTAGCTTGAGCATTGAAAACAGACTTTTCAGTTTTACTTTTTTTGGAATTGAAAAGACAAATGGAAATAATTCAATTGAATGTAGGGTTTTCTTTTTAAAAAATAAACTAAAAAGGTAAAATTCTGTATCTTGGGCATAAGTCAGGCTAACAATGTTTTTATATTAAGAATTTTTTCAAAAGTATATGCAGGGCCTTATAGTTAATATCCATGCAGACTTATTTCATTGTTTGTTTAATTTGAACATTATCTTCAGAAGTGTTAATGCAAAATATGTTTACTTTAGGCTGAACTACTCATAGTGGGCAATCTTTAATGCACTGTTAAATTAAGGATCCAGATGGAAAGAAAATTGTGTTTTAACAAGAAGTGGCTGTTGGATACACACTTAGGAGTAAATGATCCATTACATTTTCTTTTTCCTTGTTTTCCTCACGCACAGCAAATTGAACAATTTCCATACAAGTCTTAAAGTAGAAAGGTAACATTGTAGAACAGAATATGCCTACCCATCTTTAGTCCAGCTATACGCAGAACATGAATGACAATATTGGTCATGAATAATTAATGTATTTGGATGTAATTTGAGACTTGAGAAATCTTTTTTCCTTTCAAATGATGATTTAAATTTGGTAAGATTGACATTGGTTGACCTGTGTGTAACCAGAGAGGTTTAATAGTCAAATATATATACATTAAGCAGCATTCATTCTGACTATGGATATGGTACAACATCCAGTACCTTTCAGCCAAAAGCAGGATCTCAGGCTTGCCCATCTCACTTGTGGAACTTGGTAGAAGTATGAAGACGATACCGCATACGTGGGCAGAAAGATGCAATATAATTGTTTTTTAAATGTTGTGAAGTATCTGAAATAATTTAATGTATTGATGATGAAAGGATGCTTATATACTTTTTCTTTACCATGACCTCTGAGGACAAACTGGAATTTTTGTGGTTCGTATTAATTTTCCCTTTAAGAGTTAAGATAATTTCGGTATAAATTTCATTTAATAAACCAAGGTAACAAGAATGAAACTCAGATTCAAAGCAACAGGATTTTTATTTATTTTGTATGTATTTTTTAAAGTACAGGAATAATCAGAGGTAAAATTTATACTTTTCAAGACCTCTCTTCACCCTCCCCCTCCCCATAATTCTGTCAGGTATGTTACGTGTTTAAATTGATAACATTTATTCTTAAATCTATCTTTCCTCTGATTCAGACTGTCACCAGTGTAGGCTAATGTGTTCTCAATCTGTGGCCTGTTAATCTATCATTATAGTTTTGCCTATTTAGATCAGTCTAGGTGCTAGCTTCCCAATATTACTCAGCCCATTTCTTTGCTTTTCATCATACATTTTTAGCCATTTTTTTATTTAGTTTTTTCACTTCAGGGAAATAAGAGTCAAAATTGAGAAGTATTAAGAGGCACAGTTGAGGTGGAGGTACTGTGTATTTCTTGCCACAGTGGAGGAATAGCTCTAATATGGAACATCTCTTGTGTTCAGGACAATGGCAGTTTGCAGTCTGTACAACCAGAGTACTGTCAGTTGGATCTTTTGGCAATAGACCTTTTCTTGTTCAATGAGGCTTAAAAATGCTTAAGTAGATATGAACAAAATGCAACCACAGTAGCCAGTCACCTAGTTCATTTCTAAAGAACGAACTGTGCTAGAAAATATCATAAACAGAAAGGTAGACACTGATATTTGAATACTAATCTTATTACTCTATATCAACGGGGAAAAAAGAAACCATTTAAAAATTTAGGTAGCTTTGAGTAACCTTATTTCAATGCACTGAAAAAGCAGAATTACCCTTTGCATAGAACTGTAGAACGATGTTATCTTGAGGGTGGGCAAATTTATATTCTTTTAAAATATGTAATATTTTATATAAATATCTCATCTCTTAAATCTGTATTGTGAATAATTACTTGTGTGATCCTCTTGTTTCCACCTTGCATATGCACAAAACTGTATGAACGATGACTTGAGACAAAATTTTTGCTTTGAATGGATTTCAGTTTTTGTCCTATTTGACCACTCTCACTTTAGATAGAATTGATCTTAACATATAACTTGATCTTGTAAGTGGACTTAATGTTTCAATATTTGAACACTTTTTTGGTATAATGCACAGTGCTTTCATTTTGTTTTTATAAAATTCAGTAAAAGGCAACTCAGAGTTTTCAAAGATAAATTAGAACAGTTTTGGGCTTAAAGTGGTGTTAGATTTTCTTTATCTAGTTTTTCTTCTCCCATAGATTGGCCAGGTGTGACTTGAATGTGCAGAGGGCATAAATATTTTGATTGGATGTGAGCCTTAAGAAAATGTAGTTCACTTTTTTTTAAAGAAACCTCAGAAGCTAGGATGCCTCTTGATGTATTCTATATCTGAATGCTTGTGCATTAGGGAGCCCGAAGATTGGAATAGCTCGTATTCTTCTTGGAGGTAGGAGAATATTCAAGTAGAGAGGGAGTGTTGTCTGTTTTTATTTTATTTTATTTCACAACACTGAAAAGTGTCTGAGGCACCTCTCAGTTCAAATAAGATGATGATGTCCCAACCCCTCAGAGCTTCCAATTAAATTTCAGACTTGATGTACAGTGTGAGCAACAAAAGAGTGGACAGAGGGAGGTTGGAAAATGAGATTATGTAGTTAGTCAGCAGATGCAAGCATACAGCACTGCCTCTTGGACTAAAAAAGGGTCACATTTCTAAAACTCTGAAGCAATGACTTGAAAACGTATCTATATTTTCCACTATTCTCTTTGGATCTGCAGACCTCAATAGATGCATCCACCTGAACTAAGCTTAGTCTTCAGGGACATTACAGGAGTAGTTAATGATTTAATTTCCTATCTCTAAATATATGGTCTCTAACAGTCTGGATTGGCTGCATTTCATTTCTTGGAAGTAAACTTTACCTGGTAATTCAGGCTGTCTGATTTTGAGCGGCTATTTCAAAGACCTGCACATGATTATGTTCAGTATGAAGGAGTTGTGGGAATGCTTCTGTTTTCAAGTCTTTTAAATGTGCTCTTGGGGTTCAGAATTGAGAATGAATGAGTCAGGTAGGATTGAAATAAAAATGGCACCAGAATTCTTAAATTATGGCTGATGTCTCTGCCTGATTAGCAGCACACAGGGATGTCAGGAACCCTCAATATGGATGTTGAAAGTCCAAATCTCAAAATGCAAATGATCAAGTAAAACACTTCTAATTACCATCAAGTTGTATATAGATTAAGAATAATTTCTAGTAATAGATCTTTGTTTCAATTAAATGTTTTAAGAGTGCATATCCTAGGAGGGAGCTAATGAATCACAAGGATTTGGTATAATGTCTAGGGCATAATGAACCCAATAAATGTCAGACTTGGTATTGCAAAGTGAAGAAGCATTGTACTCCAGAGAAAGGATTTATACTTTGGAAATAAGTTAAAATGGTACACACAATGATTTGAAAAACACTGGCTAACCAAACAGAATTTTTACCCTTTACTCTATCAGTCAGGGTTTATTGTCCTATTCCCAAAATCCCAGGTGTTTCCATTGGGTGAAACTAAATAAGGGGCAATGACTGATGTAGTATTTGACTGACTTCCTAACTCCTTTCTCCCAGTGGACTAGAATCACCAACATGAAGTGCTTATGAATATCTCCACTTTCTCCTATTGTGTGATCTGAAATTGAAAACATTTGGAGAGGGAAGAAGAGTACTAGTGACAATGTAATTCAGACTTGTCTGATTATCTGAGTATGTAGACAAGTAGATATTCTTTGGAAGTCTCATGTCACTACCATGAACAGTATGACATTCTATGAAGAGACAAGATGGGAAAATCAAGAAGAGGCAGCTGGAATATTTTGACTATCTACAAAAGAGATGGAGACAGTTTGGGGAAGAATGTTAGGCTGGAGTTCAAAGAAGACAGGAGGAAGTAATAGCTGGATATGAGAAGTTAAGAATGGAGAGGATGGCAATAATGGTATAACAATGAACAGTGGAAAATTGACCTGTGTGACTTCAACAGTCATGGTTGAGGTTCTTACTTGAATTAGTAACTTCTAATATTCACAATTAGTATTTTATAATTTAAAATGTGAGGTCTCAAAGATGCCATTTCAAGAATCCATTGTGTGGTGAAATGATGCTGTGTGAATTTGAGAGTTTAAATTGAAATATTGATTGCTTATCGAGTGGTTGAACATATTACATAAATTTACTATTTACACTTTGCAACATTCTGCATCCTGTCCAAATAGCAACTATTTTTTTAGAGAAAGATTTGACACCAAGTGGCTTACAATGCAAGTATAATACAACAGATGGATACAGACCGATGTGGGAGTACAAGGAAACAATGAGACAGTATTGGTCAGCGTGATAGGCAGTGGTCTTAGCACGCTAACAGTCTTGCTGTAGAGTTTTATGTAGATATCACAGCAAAGGAGAGTTTTGAGGAGGAGTTTGAGGGTGGATGATGAGGTAACTTATAATGAGATTCCCAGGGACATCATGCAGCAGGGGAGAAAGCATGAAGGTGTTTGTTTGAAATTTTAGCACATGGGCAATGGAATCTGGTTATCAATCAAGTTCACTGTTTGTGTCAGGCCTATCCTCCCTCAGGGAGGCTCTGGCAGACTGTAGTGTTCAGTTAACTCTTGGCCTCAGCCAAGCTTCGCATACAACGTGGAAGTTTCTAATCTGCTCTCCTTTTCTATCATCCCCCAGCTAAGACTCGCTCCCATCTTTTTATCTCCTTCCAGGTCTGACACCCTAGCACAGGTGTAGAAGGGAGACTTGTTGGGGTCACTACATCTTATTAATCCATTCCAGGCTACTATGGGGCTTGTATGCCCCATCCACATGTCTTGGCAGTTCCATGATTAAGTGACTGGGGTTGTTTTGAATTCTGATTAAAACAATAGATGAACTACACTTCTCATAGTTTTACAGGTTCTGAAGGTATTCCCATGTTATTTTTATATATATATATATAGGGAATATCTTTTAAACTAGAAGTATCTTTCAGAATGGTAAAGTGCCTCCTGTGTATATGCTTGTTCTTCTTTAAGGGAAGGACTATGATTTTATAGCCTTTATATAATTTTTTTTTTTTTTTTAAAGAATGACTTGAAGAGCAAGATCCAGGTGAGACGAGGCTGTTCTAGGCACAGAGGACTCTGTGGAGTTATAAGACTTGGATGGAGCACTCAATACTGCACACACAGATGACGATGCTTTGCAGCCTGGCACATCTAGAAGGGCTAGATTACTACTAACATCAATACTGTGTTGTGACTTTATAGCATTTAAATGTAATTTTATTGGAATTATTAATTAAATTCATTATATTGAGTCACATAACACAGGGAAAGCCTTCTTCTGCAAGACTACTGGAAAATTCTTCTACATTGGTCTTGGAAGAACACTTTGAGAGCGCCTATGAACCTGTTGAAAGTTCTGCAAAGGAACAGGATTAGTTGGCAGAATCTATCGTTCATTACTGAAACCTATTCCTATTGTTTATTTGTATTATAATAGTGCCTAGAGGCCCTAGCTGATTTGGGGCTCCACACACCTGGTTCCTGTGCTGGAGGGCTTAAATAATGTAGTGATGGGAGGCACAGAATGGTTTTAGGTAGAATATATAGAACTTCTGTAGCTTTTTTATAAAATTAACAAAAGTTCTAAGAATAAGTGGGGAAAATGTTTTTGACTACCAAATGGAATGAGCATACACTAAACGAAGTGCCACTACCTCAAAGTTAATGGAAGATTAGTATGAAGATCTATGTAGGTATTGTTCCCATGCCGTATTGTGGCCTATTAAATTACTGCAACAAGCAGTGCTGGAGAAATCACAAGGGGGAAAGCAGTTTAGAACACCATTTGGAGTTGTTAAAGAATTATTGGCAGAAAATAAACGTACCCAAAACACCACTGGAATGAGAATTTTAAGTCCTCTCCACCTGAGAGAGTCTTTGAAACAAACCATACACAAATAGCACATGCAAAACCACAAAGGCTTGTAAAATGTTATTTCTAGCAAGGAAACTTGGAATGGTAAAAAAGCATGGAAGTCAATTGATTATGCAATAAATGGCATTTAGTGGAAATGGAGTTCTGGACTTACTCTTTTCAAAACAAATTGGAAATCTTTAAAGCTATGTGGACTGCTTTCTAAAGTTATGCAAGACCCCAATCTGAGGCCCCACAGGACAGTAGACAAATAGAACAATTTTATTTTAATATTTTAAAAAGATAATTAATTTCTCAGTGGCAAGTATCCACAGAATCAAGTGGAGATTTTTCTTCATTATACTAGGCATTGTACAAACAATAGGATTTGTTACTTTACATATTTTGTCTCGCGTGTTTCATTATCTGATATGCAGATTTTTTTTAATTGATGCTCCATTTGACAAGCATAGAATCGGGTTATTATGACGTGGGAAACGAAGCTCAAGATTAGCGCACAAGTTGAATGTATATTGGGAATGGGTATCAGTCTGATTTGTAGAGCTGTATGGATATGAATTTAATTAAGTTACATTAAATAAGCAAGTTGCTTGTGTACATGCACATTTTTATATATCTTGCCTTCAAAACCTGATCGTTTCTAAATTTAGAGCTGCAGAGACCTGCTATTTCAGCCCTATTCCTTAAAGACTTAGGGCTTGTCTACACCGGCAATTTACAGTGCTGCAACTTTCTCGCTCAGGGGTGTGAAAAAAACACCCCCTGAGCACAGCAAGTTGCAGTGCTGTAAAGAGCCAGTGTAGACAGTGCACTAGCTCTGGGAGCTATGCCCCTCATGGAGATGGGTTTTTTAGAGCACTGGGAGTGCTGCGCTGCGCCGTGACCACACAAAGCACATTAAAGCGCTGCTGGAGCAGCGCTTTAGCATTGCCTGTGTAGACTGGCACATACTTAATTTTATGCACTATGGGTCAGTGGGAATACCCACAGCCATAAAGTTAAGCATGTGTGTAAGTCTATACGGGATCAATGCCTTAGTGAGCTCAAAGCTTCCCGGGCCTGGATATTTAAAAAAAAAAAAAAAATCCTTTACTGAGCAAACATCTAATTTGGGGGGGCAGAGACAGCCCCCTAGAGCCACTAATTGTGGCCACACACTTGTGGTGGGGCCAGGACAAAAGGATGGTAGATGTTTCATTGATGGTGCATACTCTACTATGAATGGAGCATGCACCCTATCTACAATACACTATCAAAATGAAGCACAGGCACAAGCAACTGCTGCCAGCTAAACCCACACATCTCCATCATGAATAGAATCGAGGATTTTCATTTCCAAGAATAGACTTCCATTATTTGTTAAACACAGTGTACTCAGTGCTGTACAAAACACAAAAGATACCCAATGAAACAGTGTCTTATTTTGCAAAAGCTATACTCCAATAAAGCAAGTTGCTGCTGAGTAAATTTAATCTAGATACATGTTGGAGGCAAGGTAAATATAAGCCCAGAAACTGAGCTAGAGTGAGAGCTAAATTGTTTGCAGGGGGATCTAGGGGTGGCGGTTGGGGGATAGGGGGGAGATTATACACTCTGAAGAGAAAGGTCAGAAAAAAAGTGAATGCCATCAAGAATTTCAAGAGTGCATGGCTAAAAATGATGATTATGGTTTCAGTTGATTGGCTGACTCCTAAGTCAGAGAGCTAATTTTATCCAGTGTGCGCTGAGAAGGTGAATGGCCCCAAAATACTGCCTGATAAAGACTGACTTTTTAGAGAGGCAACCTAAAATCAAAGTAGTTCTAAAAAGCCCAAACAACCAAAACAGAGTGTGCAGATGAATTAGTCTGTTGAGCATATATACTACTACTGATTCAGGGTATGTATTCTCCTCTGCCTCCTACATGTGTTCCTGGCCCTGAAATAAAAATACACTTTGTTGTATTCCTATCCTGCTTATTCTTCTATGTACTTTACAACTTCCAGTATACAATATGTGTACTGTCCCTGCAGTTTACTCCTCAAATGCAATGTACTTTAGGATATAGTGACTTGATTAATCTAATTCATTATTTTGATAGTTCGTGAAAACCCACTAAAATTCTACCTCTTTTTTGAAAGGAGGTTTTGGTGGGAGAGGAGAGGGGGACATAATCAGTATTTTCAGAAACATTAATCTAAAATAAATTGCAAAACCACAAATTAATACAAGAGAAGTATGTGAGCAGAATACCAAGGAAATCCCACTCTACTAAAGCTCTTACTTTGCAACTTCAATGTTTAGGAGTTGCAGACAGCAAATTCCATGTAAATAGAATTTGATAACAAAAGGCCTTGCAGTCAGTTTCAGTATTCATTCCCTCCAGGGATCCTGACATCTTAGACCCTGTCTAGTCTCCTTTATCTTTAACAAGTAACCAGGAAATATGACAGTTTACCAACAATAGCCATCTACCCATAAAAGGTCCAAATAAAACTAGATTTATCTGGCAAACTATGCCAGTTTAGCATATATAAAACACACACACCAATCTAACACACAAAACAATAGCTTGATTATATTTAGTTACCATCAAAGTATACTGCTCAGAGGCAGCTGAAATGCAATGTTTATTAAATAGAATAATTTCTACAGTATTTGAGGGTAGATTGTGAACAATTAAAGCCAAGGGTCATATGGATAGCAGCTTTTCCTTTCAAAATAGCCTAGAAAAATAAATAGGCAGAATCATTTTCCTTTCTTATCTTTTGAGGCACAGCATGTTCTACCAAATTCAGGCTCCTGGAAAAGTCACAGTACCTGTGAAACACAGAAGTGTGACATCTAAGATTGTCTACGCTACAGCTTATGTCGACAAAACTTACATCGTCCAGGAGTGTGAATATTGCACACACCCTGAACAACATAAGTTACGCTGATGCAAGTGTTCGTGTGCACCTGCCAACATAGCTTATGCCATTCATGGAGGTAGTTTTTTTTATGTCCATGGGAGAGCTCTCTTTCCCCGCCAGCATAGTGTCTTCACCAGATGCGCTGCAGCACTGTATGCATAGACATACTCTAAATAGTTGCTAAAGGAGCAGTAATACTCAATAAAGGCATCTTTACTTACAAATTCTTTCCAGAGAATTCAATACAAATTATAGGAAAAGCAATGTCTGAAGAAATTTTGCAGAAATATTGGAAAAAACATTTCATGGTTTACTGATTTGAATAAAAAATCCTTTGGATATTAAAAAGAAGACTCCTGTCTTTCAGCAGTCCCCCTTAATGACATGGCTACCTTCTTGTTCATTGGATTTTTTTCTTGAAAGCAGTTGTAATCTATACCTGATTGTGGTTCTTTTTAGGATTCCCAAACTTTTCACTGGATTCCATCCAAAGATTGCAAGAACGTTACAACTACTAATTAAGGCCACAGTGCCCCCTCTATAATTGGTAGTAAAAAAGAAAAGTAACTTCTGTTTTATAAGGAGTGAGTATGGAAAGGTTAAGTGACTTCCGCCCTGGGCGGCAGGTTCAGGTTACAAGCCCCCTGCCGAGGGCTGAAGCACTTGAGCTTCAGCTTTGGTTCCTCCTCGCCCAGAGTGGTGAGGCTTGGGCTTTGCCCTCCTCCACCCCCTCATCCAGGGAAGTGGAGCTCGGGCAGGCTCAGGCTTCAGTCCCTCCTCCTGGGGTCGTGAAGTAATTTTTGTTGTCAGAAGGGGGTCATGGTGCAATGAAGTTTGAGAACCGCTGATCTACCTAATCTACTTGTATAGTTTATTTCAGGCTTTGGCTTCCTTCTGTAATTTTTGCAGAAAATGAGGGAAGTTAGTTTTATAAAATGAGATTGTTGCATATATGTTCAAGATTTTTTTTTTAGTTAAGAGACCCATTAGAGAAAACATGAAATTTTGGGCTTTACTATATATTCTTGTTTCATTAGTATATACACCAACTTCTTAAAATATTTACTTTGTATCCCAAGACTTGGCTAAAGCTATTTAGCTTTCAGAGAACAGCAGACACACAAGATGAGGATTGAATAAGATGCAATAATATGTCATCATGCTTCTATATATAAATCCAGGGTATGCCAATGCCTTGAATACTGCATGCATTTCTGGTCACCCAATCTCAAAAAAGATGTATTGGAATTGGAAAAGGTACAGAGAAGGACAACAAAAATTATTAGGAGTATGGAACAACTTCCTCATGAGGAGAGATTAAAAAGACTAGGACTCTTCAGCTTGAAAAAACGAAAACTAATGGTAGGGATATGATAGAGGTCTCTAAAATCTGCACTTTCTCCTCAGCAGTCAGTAAGGAAGTGTTATTTATTTTTCACATAACGTAAGAACCAGGGATCACCCAATTAAATTAATAGGAAGCAGGTTTAAAACAAACAAAAGGAGGAAGTACTTCATGCAGCGCATAGTCAACCTGTGGAAGTCGTTGCCAGGAGATGTTGTGAAGGCCAAACCTAGAACAGGATTCAAAAAGAACTAGATAAGTTCCTAGAGAATAGGTATGTCAATAGCAATTAGCCAAGATGGTTCGGGATGCAACCCCATGCTCTCAGTGTCTCTACCCTCTGTTAGCCAGAAGCTTGGATGGATCATTCAATGATTGCCTGGTCTGTTCATTCTGTCTGAAGCATTTGGCATTGGCCATTGTCAGAGGACAGGATACTGGGCTAGATGGACCATTGGTCTGATCCAGTATTGCTCTTCTTATGTTATCTACACAGAGGGGTATTTTTTTTTCTGTGGTTTTCAATTTTGGGTCTTGTAACATTCATGTTAGTTCTCTTCTCTGCCCCCTCCTCCTGAACAGTTCTGTTCTGTTCAAACAAATAAAATAACGCATCCTTATCTCATTCCCCTTTTTAGTGGCATTATTTCTGGGAGGGAGTCACTTACCTAAACTCTGCTCTTATAAGACATGCACTTGGTGTTTAAATTTGTAATTACTTTTCTCTCTTGATACCTGTGTAAGAAAATAAGTTATACTATTGATATTGTTTTTAAAAGTTAGCAACCAACAATAACCTCTCAACCCAGTCAAAAGCCTTCATTGAATTGAGATGAAAAAGTAAGTTCCAGTTTCTTAGATCAGATATAGATTTAGTTGTGTACATCGTAGATTATGTGAAGGTTACCGTCCAGTAATAAACGTATTGAATTTTTGTGTGAATTGTTTGATTAAAAACTTCTTGTTGCCAATATTTTAGAATAATTGTTATATCTAGATGTATACATATATAGATAAGAACATAAGAATGGCCATACTGGGTCAGACCAATGGTCCATCTAGCCCAGTATCCTGTCTTCAGTCAGTGGCTAATGTCACATGGGGGCTGGCCTGGGCCTCAGCTATGTCCCCCCGAATGTTCCTCCATGCACCCCATAGTTCGGGGGGCTCTGGTGTATACTTTCTATGAGACTACTGTTGTCTAGAATTTCAGCACTCTCCTTAATAAAGGAAGAAGTTCTTGCCTAAAAGATGGTCTGTATAGATAGAGAATACTGCGTTTTCCCCAAACTTCACCTATTAATAGCCCTTTGAATCTGTGCCCAGAGATTCTCATATTCTGACAGAATTGATAGTTTTGCTTCTTTTTTAAAAACACTTCTATCTGCTTCATAGAATTTGCTTACTGTGATGCTTATAAACCTTTAAGGGTCTCTCACAGGATAAAATGCTTTCCAGATGCAGCATAAGCATTACCAATGTAGAGAAGACAGTAGATCTAGGTTAAGGATTTAGGGACAAATAATGGGAAATCCTCCTTTCTTCCATATTTTCATACTCTGAGTAAGCTATTTTCCATTTTTAAAAAATCCTGGTGGTAATAAAGAATAATATTTTAGACACAAAAGGGAAAAAACATTGAAAGTATTACTGAAATGATAGTGACCATAAGATAGGATCTAAAGAATAGATTGTTTGCTTTTAAGGATCCCACATGTCAGACATGCTAACTTTCTTGAGGTGGATGCATAAATGTAAACAGAAGTTTCTAGGACAGTTACTAATTAGATTTTTTTCCTTACAACTAGGTATTTATGGATATGGCAGACGTAGCTTTTCTTTTACTAGTGAATTTGCTCTTACCTGTTTTCAGGCTTTTTTCCCCTAGTTTTTCTACTACTAATGGGAAAAGTCAGTTTACCTGTATACTAAGTAAAACTACTTATCTGAAGAAGCTAGTTACATGCCTTGTTTTCTTTCTTAATAGTTTGCAATTGAGAGAGCCAGACAAATGGATTAGAGCTACACTTGATCTAATGAAAAATAGTACTTTACTACTAGAAAATCAGTATTAAGTACATTGAACTTTCAAAAAATAAAATTTGCTTTGGACTGCTTACATGCCATTTAAAATAGGCAATGTTATTTTGTTAAATAGAAATAATGTAGTTTATATACCCTGTGCTTATGTTAAAATTGTCATTGAAGGGTAATACTGTGTCTTAGAAAACCCGGCCTACAAAGCAGTACAAAATATATACATAACAAACCTTCAAATTTAAAAAAGAATTTTTTGAAAAAATTTTTAAAAAGCATCTGCATTCCACAATGTTACATAAAATTTGTCTTGAATACAGACTATTAATATAATGCATTGGTCCTATTGAACTTTTATATATTTGAGGTAAAATAGTTATTCACAAAACCGATCCAAATTGGTAATGCAATGCTCCTATTAGGTGAGTGAGACAGTCATGTGAAAAGTAATAGTTTTCACAAAACTGTGGACACTCTCTCTGTTTCACTGTTATGAACACCGATTCAGAACCATACTTTTTAGGAAGCTTCTATGGAATCTTTCACTTCATTATTATATGAGGAGCTGGCAACATCCTCTGTATTTAGGTTGCCTAAAATTTTTCATAATACAAGATTCTTGTAATCTTTTTGAGAAGTTCTACTACCTGCATTGTTTGGAGAAGACTTTTGAAATTCATCAGGGAGAAAGCCTTGGGGCTAAGAACGTGCCTTCGGCTTGCTCCATGAAATTCCACTCGGGTTTGGCTGAACTATAGGAAGGTGAAAATCAACACTTCTCATTTTTGGTTTGCATTGCTCATAATAATTTTGGCAGCAAGCCAATATTCTGAAGCGCCAAGTCTCTTGCTGTCAGTGTAACAGAGGCACACTGCTGCCTGGGGTTTTCGGAGGCATACCAGTTCCTGCCAGAGTACCTTTCGTTGGGTGGGGGAAGTGTCGGGCTTGTTCTGTCCAGCCCACACACCCAGTACAAGTCACTTAGGGTATGTCTACACTGCCGTTAAACACCCAGCTGACTAGGCTCGCGGGGATCTGCGGAGCTGTAAAATTGTTTTGGACTTGGGCTGCAGTCCAGGCTCTGGGACACTCCACCCTCACAGGGTCCCAGAGCTCAGGCTCAAGGCCAAGCCTGAATGTCTATGCTGAAATTTTACAGCCCTGCAGCATGAGCCCTGTGAGCCAGGTCAGCTGATGTGGGCCAGCCACAGGAGTTTAATTGCAGCATAGACGTACCCTTAGTTTCTCAATGTCTGATGGTACATTATGTGGGGGTTGTTACAATTGCATAATATAATTTATTTTTACCTTTAAAAATAAATTCAGGAAATTATATGTAAAAAATGTTAAAAGCAAGTCATTTAGTTTGTAGGTCATGGCTCTTAAAAGCTGTGTTGCCTGCCCATGCAACCCTAATTCTTCCCTCTTGTGTATATGCATTGTGCTAGCATATGTAATTGTGATCACATACCATTTTTCCAAAAGACTCCTTCCACATTCATTGCATCGGATGGATGGGGCTCAAGGAGTGAATCAGGACAGTATACTAAATGTGGCTGGTTTAGGAATCCTTCCTTTCTTGCTGTAGAAGTTAGAAGGTGTAGAGAATGAGATAGGCAGTGTGTTTCAGGAAGAGAAAATACTCTGGCAACTGAAAAACTCAGTTCTATTCGTGCATCTGCCTCACACTTCCTGTGTGATGTTGAGCAAGTCACTTAAACACAAATTTTGGCAGGTGACCACTAATTGTCTGGTTTCAGAGTAGTAGCCATTCTCAAAAAGAAAAGGAGTACTTGTGGCACCTTGGAGACTAACAAATTTATTTGAGCATAAGCTTTCGTGAGCTACAGCTGAATGCATCTGATGAAGTGAGCTGTAGCTCACGAGAGCTTATGCTCAAATAAATTTTAGTCTCTAAGGTGCTACAAGTACTCCTTTTCTTTTCTCTTCACTAATTGTCTGTTCTTCAGTTCTGTGTACCCAGCTTGAGTCCCTGGGGTCTGATTTGCAGAAGTACTAAGCACTCAGAACTACAACTGAAGTGAGTAGGAGCTGTGGATGCTCAACACTTCTCACAGTAAAGCAGCGTGATCTGAAGGAATGAGCTCAATGTTGAAAGTCATGAGGTTCTGCCAGTAATTCACTGTGAGGCCTCAGGAAAGTTTTTTGTCTACATTAGCCCATCTGTAAAATGAGGATAATACTCTCTGGTTTGAAATGCAATCTGTGTGTTTGTGAGGTGCTCAGATGATAGTTGCAATGACAACCTTAATTCTGATATTTCATGTTTTTCCAGTGCTTGACTTTGCAACCTAAATTAATGTTGTTTTAACATTAGACTTGTATATGCAATTTACTTGCATAGTACTGTACTTTTATAGTGCTGAGATGTTATCTAATTTCTAACTGCATGTGCAGATAGGGAACATCTGTTTAACCCCTCAGACAAAGGAATGTAACCTTTTTTCTCTCTGAGTGCTGCCATCTGCATTAAGTATAAATCTGAATCTAGTTTGTGACTTGAATACATGGCCACCTGATGCAGTGAAAGAATGAGCTATAATGACAGATTATAAAATGTGTATTGAATAGATGCATAGTTTAATAATTTGACGTTCTTCAGGTGGCGGTAGTGAAGTTATTCAGGAACAGCAACTGGAAACTAATTTCCATTTTGTTTTTGAAGATTTGCTATTTAATTTTAGGATATAGAAGGTTTATATATTCTGGTATTTGAATCTCAAATACTTAATATGAGAAGTAGGTCCAATAGTAGTTCATGTCTTTGTAGCAGTTGGTCATAAAATGTGTATCAGAAATAATTCTTCCTAATTATCTGTGAGCTTCCAAATATTAAGAAACTGCCTAAGCTTGTATTTGTATCTTTCATTATATGAATACTTTTATGTAATAGTCCTCAAAATGACCCGTGGCAAAAGTGTGGCTTTTATAAGAATGTTTGGTTAAAAGTGAACTGAAGAGTGTGTGTGTGTGTGTGTGTGTGTGTGTGTGTGTATACACCCAATATTACTGATTTATTATATTCAGCTAGCAATATTGCAGAAGTTTTATTCGCAGAGATCTAATGTTAAAATTCAGCAAGGTGCTCTCCATTTGCTCTAGCAAAGCACTTAAGCACATGCTTAGTGTTAATCTTCAATTGGGAGTTCTGCCATGCTTAAATTGAGTTTGTGCTTAAAAACTTTTCTGGATCAGAGTTAGTCTTCAGCACTTTGCAAGATCGGGCTCTTGGTGATTTGTTGGAGTGGTGCAGTCCACAAAATCCATCAAAAGCTATTTTTATTGTTCTGAGGATTTTAAAGTGGAGTAATATAGGAACCAGTCCTGCTAACATGACTCAAAATTACCATTGCCCATCTTAAGTCAGTGGGAGTCTTGCCTTAGTTATGAAGATCAGGCCCAATTGTGGATAAACTCAGTTTATAAAACACAAGGATATTCCAAAACACAAGGATGCAAACAAGGATATTCCATGCACACATGAGGGATGAGGGGGTGGGAATTTTCTTAAATGCTCAGTACAAGAATTCTTAATAATGTACTTCACTTAAAACTATACGTTGAGTTCAGTGACATAAAATCTTTTAATTTTTTTTCCAAAACAGTGTTTTGTGGTAATATATGATACTTAATTGCAGAATTTATCTTAGATTACTAGAGAGAACACTTTCAGACTCAGCTGGTCTATCCCACCAATATTTAAAAACAACAGTTCTTTGTAAGTAAGAATATATTGGTTTTACTGTCACATGAGAGAACAAGATAGTTGCTTCTGCTTTTTAGAGAACAAGTGCAGATTGTAAGACTGTTGTATTACATTGTTCATGAATTCAAGTTCAAGGGCCACTAAGACTTTTTTATATCAGTTGGGAAGTTAATCATGGTTATGTGAACAGATGAAATAGTATGCTTCATTCTCTTATTGCTTGCATAGGTTTTTTTGTCTTGTATACAAAGTATTCACGCATTTGAAATGGCTAATATCATGAAATTACAGCTACAGTATATTTTAGATGTTTTAAGTAATTTAAAATATCTGAGGCAAATTCTCACCTAGATTTTTGTGACTGTACCATTATATGGGCCCAGTTCTTATTCAGGTAAAGCTCCCATAGTCATCTGGGGTGTTTTGGCTGAATAAGGAAGGCATATAAATAAGGCCCTATATAATCTAGAGAGTGATTTTGTATATTCTTGAGTAGCCCTCAGTCCAGTGGAGCCCCATTCTTGATTGGAACTCTGATTACTACAGAAACACAAGTAAAATTCTGTCTTTCACTGTATTGAAGAATTTGTCATTTTATATTAGGATTCAGACACTTTTTTCATGCAGCAGGGATATGAATATCCCAATTTTGGGTTTGTTTAAATATATATTTGATCTCCTTGTTGACTCAGAATGGGCCTGACTTTTTCAGAGGTTAAAATGGTTTGCTTATTTGGATGGAATTTTTATTGCATTTAGAAATTTAGGATTAATCGGCCGCTTTCAATAAAACACCTAAAATCAAACTCATATTAGCAGTATGTTTAGAGGATGTTGCTTGAAAGAAAAGAAAATATTTTTTTCTGGTGTCCATCTGTGTATGACATTTCTGCACAGAACAGGAAAAAGATATTTCCTGTCTCTGGATAGTTTGTTTCCCTAGTCTCTACAATGAGAGAAAAATTGTCTTGTAACATTGATCAATGCTGTTTTGGACCAACAAAAACATTTGATCATAGTATTTTTTTTTCATTCTTTACAATCACTTTTTCACCATTAGATATGGATTGTTGCACAGAAGAGACATTTTTAATTTATTTTTATCACAGGAAAGATTATGTATTGCAGATTGTCTAATAATAATACTACTTACAAAAAACTCATGTAAGACAATGTATAGTGAAGTTCTATCTGCATAACTAAGATAAACATTTCAGAAGGTTAAGATGGGATTATGTTTATATATATATATATATATGAAAAAGTGGCAAATATGCAAATTCGTTCTGTGTAGACAAATGATTAAAAACCCTATTTTTTCCACATTTGTGATTTATTTATTTTAAATATATAAGCATCCATTCAGATTGACAGTCTAATTGGGTTTAGGTGATGGATTTGCTTTTTGAAAAAATACAATTTATTTTCTTTTAAATGAACTAACTTCGAGAACATGGCAAGGGATCATGTGTTGTGGCTAGGAATGTAGTTTTTTTGGTGATTTATCTGATAGCTCAATAGAATCAGATAATCCTTCGGACTGTTCTTGTGTGTACTTAAGTATTTGAGTATTTTTGTTGTTGCCTGTAAACATAGCAACTACTTTGCTGTAGGTCAAAATCATATAAGCCAGATGGGTTACACATTCATTTTAGTGATATTAGCAGACTAGATATTTTGTTATGATAGCTGACTGAGAATCCTTTTGAGTCAAAAGTAGTCCAGAAAGCAGCTCTTAACTACGTAAACCTTGCTTTTATGACTTTCCTTTCTAATTTAAACAAATTAAGTATTAATTGCTTTCACTAAGCTTTTTTTTTAACCACAAATGACTTGTGGCATGACATATTTTTATACTGTATCTTCCTCTTTCTAAATCTTCTACACTATTCATGTTATAAATTGTCTTAAAATACATGAGACACTGCAAGCCTTCATGTGTCTATAGGTATATGAGCAACCTTAAACTTCTGAGATTTTTATGGGAGGTTGTGGAGGTGGGGGATTGGTTAATGTGGGGTTTTTGTTTTGGTTCAAATTAGTATTTCATAAAGAAACTTTTCTTATTGAATGTCTAATACCCAGACTAGTACACATTTCAAGTAAATATGCCTCAAAGCAGTTATGCTCCAAATAGCAGGGTAGCAAATTGTTCACAGTAATGCTTAAGTGGCTTGCTCCAGCCAGTTGGAATTAATGTTTTGGTAATTATATTATAAGGAGAGAGAGAGAAAAATGTATGATGGTACAAGATTTAAGAATACCACAGTGTTATGTTAATTTTAATTAAAAACAATCACATTTATGATTTTTTTTCTTTTTTTCTTTATTTTAGTCGTGACATGGAGACTAAAGAAACCCTCAGGGGGTTGCAGAAAATGGATGACCGCCCAGAAGAGCGCATGATCAGGGAGAAACTGAAGGCAACATGTATGCCAGCCTGGAAGCATGAATGGCTGGAAAGGAGAAGTAGGAGAGGCCCTGTGGTAAGTAGTGTTCAAGAAAGGGTTATAATAATTTGAATTTTTTTTACTGATTATTTACAATTGTGAAAAGTGCCAAGATGGCTTAATAAATATTTGTTCTTAGAACCCCGCTACCCTGTATCTTAGTTATGATTGCTGACACTTAGTTATGATCACTTTGTTCACTTTTATTGGCTGTTTGAAGAATTATTGCTAATTCTGTATGCCTTACAGATATGTAATGTGTTTGGTGCTTAGAAAGTCAAATAGCTCAACTGTTATTGTTTTGCTTAAAAATATTATTGTGACAACACTGCCCTCTGTTGACATCCAAAGTAGCTGTGTTTACAGAATAAAACTTTCAATCATTTTCTCAGTCAACCCCCCCCTCCCCAATTTTGTTTCTAAATTTTAAAAAATTCACCTTCTTAAAACTTTTATGTATTAATCCCCCATTTGTCTAGCACAGGTGATTTATCATCAGAAAAAACATTTTCCATGATTCTTGACATAAATCAAAATGTGAGTTCATTTTGCTCCTCTTCTGCAAGATGGCTTGTGATTGGTTTTGTCCGAGTAACTTTGAAAGATGCATGCAAAAGAGCAAGATCAAAAGCATAATTATTTACAATAAAGAACTTGGCCACTTTTTATTTAGCAATCTGATGTCAAGAAGCAGTTTCAGCTATAACCTGTAAGAACCAAAGGTGGCAAATAATTTGTGCAGAAACTGTTAACATTATAAACATGAATGAATGTTAATTTTGGACATATGATTGCTAAGAAAAACAGAATGGAAATTAATCTTATAATCTAATAACACACACATTTGAAATGCCAATGTGACTCTCAAACACTGATCACTAACATAATTGGGGAATAGCTGATATCTCAGTATAAAGGGAATAGATCAGCTGCGAAATGAAGAAATATAAACATTGTACATATGTTTCCAAAACAGACTTCAAGTTAGCGTGTTCTGTTGCTTTATTTAGAAGATGATCATTTTACTAACCACAAACTCTGTGACTTATTTCCTACAAGGTGGTAAAACCAATCCCAGTGAAAGGTGATGGCTCTGAAAGCAACAAACTATCAATAGAACCTCAAGTTGAAGGGCAAAGCAATGCTTCTGCAACTCAGAAAGGAAGACGTAGCCCTTCTCCTAGTAGCTCCTCATCCTCTAGAACTGTTAAGTCAGAATCACCAGGTGTTAGAAGAAAAAGGATATCTCCAGTGCCTGTAAGTTGGAGAATGTAATGTAATTATGGTTTTGATTTTATTTTGAGATGTCACCATTTATGAAAGAGGGGGTATTGCTATACGCATGTCAAAATTTGGTACTTCTGAACTGTCAACAGAAGCTATCTCTAACTACTGGTTTTGGAAAGAAGATGCATGGTCAAAGGGGTTTCCCACTTGTGATTTTACTTAGGATAATGAAATGTGTGGCATGCCTAATAAATATTACATTTGTAGTTGTTGGGAAACTAAATGTGAAGGATGCAACTCCATGCTTGATTTGATCTGTTGTTTTTGTAGCAAATAAACCTGGATCAAGATTTTCAAAAATAGAATCTGTTCTGGCAGGTGTCACCAGATGGTGCTGTTACCCACAGTCTTCCAAGTTCTTTTTCGTAGCACATGAGAAAATGTTCAGTGTTGGAAAGACGCATGCTCTGTGTCAGTTTGCTTATGTAAAATTATTGTAACAGAGTTTTCTCTCTCCATGGATCTTTGAGTGGAGTCAATTCTTGAAGAAGATGTGCTCCCTGGAAAGAGGTCTTGGTTTTTGGGTTGAGATTTCTAAAAGAAGCAATTGCCTCCATGTTGTTTGTGAACACCTCTGTTCCAGAACTGGTGTACACGTACAAATAAAACAAGCTTTACTTAGAATAAGTATAGAATACTTAGACTCCATTTCACTGATTTCTCCTTCACTGGAAGGCCAACCTGCACAGGCCCCTGGACATCTGCTACCACTTGGCAAAAGAACAATTGTACCTAAAGTTAAGCTCCTGGATCCCAATTTAGGCTCCTAAATAAGAGGCCTGACTTATTTAAAAAAAATCTGACTGTAGGTTCCCACTTCTGAAAATCTTGGCCGAAGCACATGGGTTTGCTGCAGAAAACAGCAATATATCTGAGCACAAGGTAGAGTGCAGGCAGTTTACTTTTCTTTCTTCTGTGATAGCTCTACTGTTGTAGACTTTCAGTTTCCAAGAGGAGTGCTCTGCTTCCTTTCTACTGATTGGTCAGAAATACCATGAGTTGTAACTTCCGTTGAGAACAGTGGCACCATGCTAGGAAAGACCAAGATTACAATTAAGAAACTCAATTTTGCCTTTCCTCCATTTGTCACTAATGGACTTTTTTCCATTGAATGAGTTTTTGTAATTTCTTGTCACTGGAAATAAAGTTAATTTAAAAGTAAAGTTTAGTACAATGGTTCTCAACTGAGGGTCCACAGCCCCCTGGGGGTCCATGAACCCTTTCGGGGGGGGGGGCCTGCGGAGCCCTGCAGCTGAAACCTGGTAACCTGAGCCCCATCACTGAAGCCGGGAGCCCCAGCCACTGCCCCACTGAACTGGAAGCTGCACTGGGAGCCCCCTCCCACCGCGTCCATACACAGCCGCTAGCTACCCTCTGCCTGCACCCTGAGGCTGAGCTACTCCCCTTCCTGTACACAGCCCCTAGCTTCACCCTGCTGACCCTGAGCTACACCCCTCACTTCACACAGCCCATAGCTATCCCCTCCGTGCACCCTGAGCAGTTTTCAAACTTTTTGAATGAGTCTTCCACTTAGAGTTTATATTTTTTGGTTGTGTCCCCTCAACGCCCAGACATGCTTAGTGGCCTCTTGAGTGAGTTGGGGTGGAGGTGGTGCTCCCTCCCTGGACCCTGCTGTGCGGAGCTGGCTTGAGCCCTGCCAGCCCTTGCTCCCCCAGATAGAAGTCAAACTATGCCTATGCCCAAGGGTGTCCATCTCCCCCCCCCCCCCGACCCGGAGCCCCTACTTCCTGTCTTCTGCCCCCACTGAGCCCTGTCATTTTTATAGCATATTGAAGGAAGGCCTCAGCAAGAAAAAAATTGAGAACCCCTGGTTTAGTCCATGTTAGAATTAATGACTAACAAGAATGGTTCACTTTCAATGTTCTACTTCACTATTTGAAATTCCAATGGGATTCCAACCATTCAGTGGCAATATGAAGTTTAATATCAGAAAAAATATTAAAAAAATCTTAATATATTAGAGAAATTAAGTGAAGACAGATACACTTTGATACTAGATATGGGTCATTTCTTTTAGAATAAAAAATATAGAGGCCTAAGTGAGAAATCTGTTTTCATAGTTAAGACAAGAGGAAGGAATTTCATCTTTTATCTGATATCTTCCTTTGAAAAATGTCCTATAAACTCTTATTCCTCAACGACTAGAATTTAAAGGTGCTAATATACTTTATAAATGAAGAAATTTCATCTCACAGAACCAGTATTCAGTGTTGCCCTTCAGAAGTCCACAGTAGTCTCTCAATTCTAATTACTTGGGTAAAATAGTGCAATAAAATCAATGAACAAAAATTTCAAGAAAAATAAAAGCTACTGGATTTTTACTTCCTATGTTAATATTTCAACAAACTTGTTTAAAACTTCATTTTTGCTGCATCTGATGTCTGCTGGATTTGAGCATGGAAGAAAATAAATGTACCTTGATAATCCTTGTAGTCCTTTGAAGATAGGGACTTTTTCTCATTTTGAATTCTAGTCAGTTCTGAGAGCATTGTTGAGCTTATTGTTGTCTCTTAACAAACAAATAATTGTCTTGTATTAGAATTTCTTAGTGAAGAGAGAAATAGTTGATATTGGAAACAATTTTGTTGCAGTTTCAAAGTGGGAGAATAACACCACCTCGTAGAGCTCCATCTCCAGATGGCTTCTCACCATATAGCCCTGAGGAAACAAATCGTCGTGTCAACAAAGTTATGCGAGCCAGATTGTACCTGTTGCAGCAGATAGGACCTAATTCTTTCTTAATTGGAGGAGACAGCCCTGATAACAAGTATAGGGTGTTCATTGGGCCTCAGGTAGGAATCACCTAGCATCCCTACAGTATTTTTTTACTTACAGGGTTTGGAAATTGTATAGAACCATGTCAGACGAAGTTATAAATTCATAAACCGAAGTTCAATATTTAGCTATCCTATGAAATAGCATTTAAAAGGTGTATTGTGTACATATTATGATTTTGTGCCAACTATACTTCAAACGTTAGGTTGTCTGTAGCAAACACTTTTCTATTAAAATCCATTTAATTTAGCTGAGGAATCATTGATAATGTGAAAATTTAGTTTCACATTTATTTTTCACCTATTTTACACTCCCTCCATGGATGTGATATTAATTTCTAACTAGTATTTTGACTGAAATTTTGCCACTTTCTGTTTTGCCCCACCTTCCACTAGAAGAGGCACTTTTAATTTCTTATATCTGTGTCTTATGGGCTACACTTCCTTGATATATAAATATAAAACTTGGTTCCATACTGGTAAATGTAGAACAAATGCATATGAAAGCTTTCTGGACAGTCTCATAGTACTGTAGTATTAATACCTGCTATGGGAACTTCTCCAAATAGACCCTCCTAATGATGGTGTGACTATTCAATAGGGAACAGCTAGACTTGTGTTCTTGGAACAGGGTGCAAAGGCCTATAATTGGCAGAAGAAAATTTCTTGATTGCCTTCATATTATGTGATAAGAGGATCAGGTGCATAAGATTCTTTGATATGAATGGTAACTACAGCCTCTGAGAGGAAAAATGTTGGGAGAAAAGTAGCATAATTTGCTGTTTCCCATTTCTTTCTTTCTTTCTTGATGAACAGAAGCATAAGTCACATTTCAGAAGTTTAATTTCACTCAACATCCATTCATGGTCTTGTACTTTCACTGTCTGGGCAAAGCACTAGACAGTGTAGGTGCTTAAATGAAAAATGTGCACGTGTATGTATCAAGCTGCAGTATGGCCCTAACCTGCTTTACGTTTCTTTGTAGACATGCAGTTGTGGGCGTGGAACATTTTGTATTCATTTGCTGTTTGTCATGCTTCGAGTGTTCCAGTTAGAACCCTCAGACCCAATGCTTTGGAGAAAGACCTTGAAGAATTTTGAGGTAATGAATTCCTGATGTATTTAATAGCAGATGTGAGTACACACACAAAGTTACAGCATTTTTAGGGCCTGTTTTTAAAACAGCTGAAGACTGTACCAAGTTTTGAAGAATAGAGTTACAAGTTTTTAATTTAGCCAGTGTTTCTGGGTATTAGTTTCTATGTAAATATTAGAAAAATATCCTTTGCAATAAAAGGAGCAACTGAAAAGTAGAGATCTTTGGTTCAGTGAATATGCTATAAAACTTTCTTTTCCACTTATTTCAAATTTGTATTTTCATCAGCATCTGTAGTGTATCATTTATCTGTTGTCTCAATAGTAAATTATTAAGCTGAGCAAGTTTCTGCCACACAATCTTTGTACAAAGTAAAGAAAAATGGAGCTGATGATTTTTATGTAGTTTGTTCCTTGCAAGCCATTTTATTCTCAAGACAATAGTGAAATTCCTGCTGTTGCAGCTGCAATTACAATTTAATAATAATAATGTGTTATAAACATATAGACAAATATATTTCATTGTCAATACTGAAATCTCAAGAACATCTTTGTGCAAGGTATTTATATCATACATACTACTGTTGCTATTTTTTCCCAATGTTAGGTTGAGAGTTTGTTCCAGAAATATCACAGTAGGCGTAGCTCAAGGATCAAAGCTCCATCTCGTAACACCATCCAGAAGTTTGTCTCACGCATGTCAAATTCTCATACATTGGCATCATCTAGTACTTCTACATCTAGTTCAGAAAACAGGTTAGTATTTTTCTAAAGAAATTAAAAAAGCTTTGTTTTGTAGCCTTCCTTCCCCTACTTCCCCCTCCCCCAAATTTTGGAGGTTTAGATACACTTACATTTTATTTTAATCTATTTAAAGCTACTTCCATTTTAAGTCAAATAAAATTTTGTGTATGCAAAAAAAAAATCAATTTTACATCAGTCATCTTGATACCAACACAGACATATTGAATTTACAAGACCTGTTTGAAAAATGTGTTAGATATTGATGTTTTGCAGAGAATCTATTCCTTTGTTCCTTGTTCAAAGTCAATTTTTTTTAAAAAAAAAAAGTTTGCAATTATTTTTAAGACTGGAGTACACATTTATCTCCCAAAACTGATGCGTTTGTGTGTGTGCATGTGTTCATATGCAGCATGCAGGAAAATGTTCACAAATGTAGAAATCTCATTTTTTTCCTGTGCAAATAATTTTTGAAAGCAAGCTGTATCACTTAAAGTAACAGTCATATGCTTATGAACATATGCTTGCATGTTTCAGATAAGTATACTCCGTGTGTGTGTGTACACACTCTCTCACTCACTTTTAAGCCACATGTATACCTTGAGTAACTAAATTATTTTAAAGGGATTTTTGTATTCTTCAATCTGGCTCATTCTGGCACATACCATATTAAAAGAATATTTATGATTTTTCCCATACTTAAGCTTAGTAAAGTTAATGATTCTTTGAAAAGCTGTTTCAAATTTTTATTTTTACTTCAGTGTTTTTGCTTATCGGGTCTTGTAAATTTGTTAGGGGCTAAAATGAATAACATTTTATTAGTCTTAATTTTTTTAAAATGTTTTCTGTGAATTTTATATACATTGGTTGAATAAAGTAAGGTGGATGCTCCCCAGAGGATGCTTAGAAGAAAACAAAAAATGACACTTTCTTACCTTAACATAAAATGGAACTTTACGTTAACAAATAATCTTGGTACATTACTTTAGACGACAGTCTCCATCTGGCAAAATTAATATATTTAGGCATGTTTTCAGTTTGGGATTCTAGATCATGAACATGGTTTCCTCTTGCCTTGTGTTTATGTATTTTTCTGTCAGACTATTTCATTGTAAATACATATTTATGTATAAACACACACAGGCCTGTTAAATGCCTACAGTTGTTTTCCTGAAATTATTCTTCTGACAGATTAATTCCTTTAGTTAGATATATGTTTGGGAAGATTTGTTATAGGAATAACTTAATTAGATAACTTTCTGATTTATTACATTATATTGTTGCATTATTTTTCATTAGTGATTATTAGGGTATACCTAGTCAAGAAAACCCACGCAGCTGTTGATGTACAAAATGTATTGCAATCGTTTTATAGTGAAGCCATTCTGGCATGGTATAATATATACAACAGTCACTGTATTACTTTATTTCCATTTCATTAGAGATAAGCTTACACAGTTTTGATGTTTCTGTTGTACTTCATTTAAATTTATGGTTAACTACTAATTCTTGAAAGTAAAAAGTATAATACAGTTATGACCACACTTGAAATTTGTATTCTTAGGATACTGTAGAACTGAACATTTTCACTGTAAATTTACTTCTGTGGATTTTTCAGATCTGCAAAAAATCTCAATTTAAAAACCTTTTTAGAAAAATAAAGGTGATTGTGTAAGGTACAATGAATGTACAAATAAAACATAAATATATACGATTCTACAGTCATAATTTAATTCACTGCTGCCAGACAAATGTAGGGTTTTTTTGTTTGTTTGTTTCAAGTTATGTATGTGTATACAATGGCATAATTGATAAGCTGTCTTTTAATCACCTTTGTCCGGCTTGTCCTCGTCAGTCCCTCCACGAATGCAAATCGATGCCACACCATTCCATTTTGTTGCAAGCACGTTCTTTCCATTTCTGTCTTTTAATGATTATAATTAAAATGTATCTTTGTGTCCATTTGCAAAAATGTGTTATGGATGGGTAAATTTCGGCTGTTTTCATTATACATTGTCAGTGTAATTTTAAATACAATCATAAACTCTCTGTAGTCTCAGATTATTAGTTTGAAATTAAGATAATTGTTTAATGGTATTAAACAAAATGAAAGTACATCTAAAATTTAGCTGATAAAAATTTGGTGTTTTGATCTGAATAAAATAGTTCTGATTAATTTTGTTGTTGCATATGAGAATGCTATAAATATTTACACCTGCTTGCAGCAAAAATATAGAGCAGCTATATTTATTTGACATTCATAAAATAGTATTCAAGAGCTGCTGTGATGATCTAAAGAGCAACTTTTGAACACGACTTGAGTTGTGGATGAAGTGTGACAAAGAAGAAAGATGTTTTGTTTCAATGTATGAGTTACTAACAATTCCTTAATCGTTCCAATCATAAATATTGAGTAAACAGCAAAGTAGATTTCTTTAGGACAAGATTTTCAAAATTGTGTCTTTCCCTAAAGTTATGCTCCGAAGTCAATTTTTAGCTGCCTGGCCTGATTTTCCCGAGTGCCAAATGCCATGTGGATCCCATTGATTGCAACAGAAGCTGCTGAATGCTCAGCACTTCTGAAAATCACGCCACTTACTGAGGCTCCTAACTCTTGGTTTTAGATGTGATATGGTCGTTATAGAGTATTATGACAACTAGCATTGATCATTAATCAATATTTGACTTAATACCTGTATTAGATTCTGATCTATGCAATTTTTCATATTGCTAATGTCTGTTTTTTTATAGTATGAAGGATGAAGAAGAACAGATGTGCCCCATTTGTTTGTTAGGCATGCTGGATGAAGAGAGCTTGACTGTGTGTGAAGATGGCTGCAGGAATAAGTTACATCATCACTGCATGTCAATTTGTATGTCATTGTTTTATTTACATTTATTGCTGGTGACTTTTTAAATATATAAACTGTAGTATAGCATGATACCCATTCTTTGAAATGCAAGTTAATGAAAAAAGACTGCATCGAAGTTTAACAGACTTCATATTAAAATTATACAGACCTGAAAGATGAATGTGAAGCTCTATATTTCATTGTGTTGCTTGTGGAGAACTTACTGAAAGTCTATCAACTAGTAGATATTAATGTGGAATATCGTGGTTAATGTAAATGAAGAATGTTGCCTGAGGAGAAGCAGTGCAATTAAAGTATGGTTAAAATTTACAGTGTAGTTGTAGCCATATTGGTCCCAGGATATTAGAAAGACAAGGTGGGTGAGATAATATCTTTTATTGGACCAACTTCTGTTGGTGAAAGAAACAAGCTTTCAAGCTTACATAGAGCACTTTTTCAGGTCTAGGAATGGTACTCAAAGTGTCACAGCTAAATATAAGGTGGAACAAATTTGTTAAGCATAAGGAGTTGACAAGTTGCAAGAGAGCATTTAAGATGAAGTGGACAGTTAACACCTATACAGTTGAAGGACAAAGGAGGCTTAGTGGGTTACAGATTGTTATAATGAGCCATAAATCCAGTGTCTTTGAATCCATGATTTTTAGTGTTCAGAAAAGTTATGAATTTCAGCCCCTAGGCTTGTCTTTTGAAAGAGTTTTCTTGAGGACAAGGACTGAGAGGTCAGATACAGGGTGATTGTTTTGTGAAAAGTTTTTGCCCATGACTGATAGGGTGTTTTTGTCTTTTATCACTTTTCTGTGCGAGTTCATTTAGGAGCATGGTGATTGTCTGGTTTTACCCACATATAGTGGTGGTTGGAGCATTTCGTGCACAGGATGAGGTAACCCTGTGTTGTGATAAGCATATGTAGGTGTGTTGGGGGTGGGGTAATTGCTCATCGGACCAGGGTAGATATGGCTGCAGGTTTGGCATCTATTATGGCTGGATCAGGTATTGCTTTGAGTTGGTGTGTTCTGGTATATGGGGAGCTTGCTTCTGGTTATGACTTTGGCAAGGTTGGGGGCGGGGTGTTTGAAGACAGAAGAGGGGGCTCTGGAAAGATTTCCTTCAGGATGTGATTCTCATCGAGTATGGGTTGTAATTGTCTAATGATACACGTATGGGTTTGGCTTATTACAACAATCTGTAAGCCACTTAAGACTCCTTTGTCCTATGACTGCAGTGATGTTAACTGCCCACTTCACCTTGAATGATCTTTTGCAACATATGTTAACTCCTTATGCTTAACGATCTGTTCCACCTTGTATTTAGCTGTGACAATTTGAGTACCATTCCCAGACCTGAGGAAGAGCTCTGTGTAAGCTTGGGCCTTGGCTACACTTGCAAGTTACAGCGCAATAAAGGAACCCCAGGCGCACTAGCTCACGATGCGTCCACACTGTCAAGGCACGTAGAGCGCTCTGACTCCGCAGCTACAGCGCTGCTGGTACTCCACCTCGGCAAGTGGAATAATGTTTGCTCCACCCCCACTGGAGTGCCGCGGCGCCAGTGTGCACGCCCTGGTCCTATAGTGTGCTCTGATCGGCCTCCAGAAGTGTCCCACAATGCCTGTGCTATCCACTCACTTTGAACTCTACTGCCCTGCCCTGCCCTCAGGTGACCAACATCAGACCTGCCCTTTAAATTCTCTGGGAATTTTGAAAAATCTCTTCCTGTTTGCTCAGCCAGGCGTGCTATCAGCAAATCTTGCCAGGTGACCATGCCTCCATGTGCCAGGAGAGCCCCAGTATGGAGCAATAGTGAGTTGCTGGACCTCATCGGTATTTGCAGGGGATGAAGCTGTCCAGTCCCAGCTGCGCTCTAGCTGTAGGAATTACGATACCTTTGGGCAGATATCAAGGGACATGAATGAAAGGCGCCATGACCAGGACGCACTGCAGTGCAGGATTAAAGTGAAGGAGCTGAGGAATGCCTACCACAAAACCCGCAATGCAAACCGCCACTCCGCTGCTGCCCCGCTACCTGCTGTTTCTACAAAGAGCTTGATCACTTGGGGTCACTTGGGGGTGACCCCACCTCCACTCCAGGGACCACCATGGACACTTAAGAGCCTAGTGCAACAAATCAGGAGGAGGAGCAGCAAAGGGGGAGTGAGGGTGCTGAGGAGAGACACCCTAGAATCCCTAGATGCATGCAGCCAGGAGCCGCTCTCAAGCCAGGAGGAAGGCAGCCAGTTGCGGCAGCCTGTGCTTGGGGAAGGACAAACACCAGAGGAGGTTCCTGGTAAGCAGCTTTTATTTTGGGAAGGAAGTTATTCATGCGAGCTCTTGGGGCGAGGAGGGTTGGGGCTGCATGCCTAGATGCGGAATAGGGCATTGATGTGGTCTCTCACATCACGGTAATCGGCCTCAGTGATCTCTTCAAAGGTCTCATCCAGAAGTTGGGCAATGCGCTTGTGCAGGTTTCTCGGGAGAGCCACTATGGTCCTTGTTCCAGTCAGACTAACTTATCCACACCACTGTGCCGTGAGGGGCGATGGGACTATTGCTGCACACAGACAAGCTGCATATGGGCCAGGGCGGAAGCCGCATTGCAATAGAAGACTCTCCCTTGTTTCCCAGGTCACCCTCAGCAGCGAGATATCTTCCAGGACGAACTCCTGTGGAAAATGTGGGGAGAGTGTTCAGTATAGGGGTCCCCTGCTGCTACCGGCTCTTCCCAAGGCACAGAAACCCAGAGTACAGTACAGCCGTGAAACAATGAGTCCCCCTTGACCCTTTGCTTACTCACCATTTTGGGGCTCCCATGGGTTATGTGCACTCGCTTTGGGACGGGCAAATTATGCTATTGTGTAGACTGCTTGCCCTTAGGTACGGGGGAATCATTGCTCTGATTGGTGTGAACAATGCTGCCTCTGTTAAGTGTTGCATTTTGCCTTTACAGATACAACCTTGAGATCTCAGCCGTCCGTGTTATCACCAGCCGAAAGACCCCAAAAAATCAGAGGCCATGTAGAAGCAAGGAAGACATGTTGCATGAAGTAATGCATCATTCAAGTAATGAAAATAAAAAAGTGCAGGAGTGGTGGGAGAGTGAAAGGAGGATCCGCCAGCAGAACGCGGCTCGCCGGCACCAAAGCACAGAGCAGCTGATAAGCATCATGGAGCGCCAAGTGGACTCAATACAGGCGCTTGTAGCAATGCAGATGGAGCACTACCATGCCCGCCCGCCTCTGCAGCCCTTGTCCCAAAACTTTCCCTTGTGGCCGCATGTCACCTCCAACTCACTTTCCCCAGCATCTGGGTTCTTAATGTCACTAGCTACCTCCAACACCTGTAGCTTCACCACCCAGCCCTGAAAACTACAACCCTTGCCCACTGCACTCAACCCCCATCATGATGCAGTATAGCCATTCTGAAGTGCAGAATTCATTACACAGTACTCCAGGCAGGACATACGCAAATCTGTGATTGTACTATTCTTCACCCCCCTTGCCCTTTCTGTTTCTCAAGCAGTTGTCTCTTTTCAATAAATGATTTTTTTGGCTTTGGAAACATTCTTTATTATTGCATAAAATAAAAGATACCTTAGCTTAGGAAAGAAACAGGCACTGCAAGTCAGTGTAGCAAACACAGATTCCTGCTAACATTGGAACCACTGCACTTCACTCCCGTGCAGGGCACCAGACATTACTGGTGGCTTTCAGCCTCAAATTGCTCCCTCAAGGCATTCCTAATCCTTCCACCCCATGCTGAGCCCCTCTAATAGCCCCGCTCTCTGGCTGTTCAAATTCGGCCTCCAGATGTTGAACCTCCGAGTTCCATGCCTGCATGAATCTTTCACCCTTCCCTTCACAAATGTTGTGGAGGGTACAGTACGCGGATATAATCGCGGGGATGCTGTCATGGCCCAGGTCCAGCTTCCCATACAGAGAGCACCAGCGGCCCTTTAAATGGCCAAATGCACACTCCACGGTCATTCTGCAGTGGCTCAGCCTGTTGTTGAACCACTCCTTGCTGCTGTCAAGGCTCCCTTCGTAGGGTTTCATGAGCCACGGCATTAAAGGGTAAGCGGTCTCCAAGGATCACAATGGGCATTTCGACTTCCCCTACAGTGATCTTCTGGTCTGGGAAAAAAGTTCTGGCTTTCAGCCTCCTCAACAGGCCAGTGTTCCGAAAGATGCGTGCGTCATGCACCTTTCCGGGCCAGCCTGCGTTAATGTCAGTGAAATGCCCACAGTGATCCACAAACACCTGGAGAACCATAGAGAAATATCCTTTCCGATTAACGTACTCGGAGGGTAGGTGGGCTGGTGCCAGAATTGGAATATGCATCCCATCTATCACCCCTCCGCAGTTAGGGAAACCCATCTGTGCAAAGCCAGCCACAATGTCATGCACGTTACCCAGAATCACGATCCTTCTGAGCAGGATGCGATTAATGGCCCTGCAAGCTTGGATCAACACGATTCCAACGGTTGACTTCCCCACTCCAAACTGGTTAGCAACCAATCGGTAGCTGTCTGGAGTTGCCAGCTTCCAGACTGCAATAGCCACCTGCTTCTCCATTGTCAGGGCAGCTCTCAATCTCGTGTCCTTGTGCCGCAGGGTGGGGGTGAGCTCCTCTTACGGTCCCTTGAAAGTGGCTTTTCTCATCTGAAAGTTCTGCAGCCACTGCTAGTCATCCCAGACTTGCATGACGATGTGATCTCACCACTCTGTGCTTGTTTCCTGAGCCCAAAAGCGGCGTTCCATGGTGGCGAGCATGTCCGTGAATGTCATAGCAAACTTGTGTCATATGCATTACTTGAGTCGATGTCGTCGGAGCCCTCACTGTCACTTTGGATCCTAAGGAATAACTTGACTGCCAATCATGACGCGCTGACAAGACTCATCAGCATACTTCTCAGCAGCTCGGGCTTCATTCCCGCAGACCAAAAGGGAAGACAGAGCACACAGTACAAAAAACGTTGAAAGATGACGCCAAATGTGGACGGAAGCAAAGGGAATGCTGGGATGCGAACCAATGCATCATGGGGTGTTGGGACAGGACCCAGAATTCCCTGCACCCCCCGCCTCCTTTCTACAAGCCACAGTGCCAGAATGGGAAGAGGCTATGGGATAGCTGCCCATAATGCATCACTCCCAATGCCGCTGCAAGTGCCGCAAATGTGGCCATGCCACTGTGCTTGCAGCTGTCAGTGTGGACAGACTGCAGTGTTTTCCCTACTGCGCTTTACGAAGGTGGGTTTAACTCACAGCACTCTACATCTGCAGGTGTAGCCATGCCATTGAAAGCTTGTCTCTTTAACCAACAGAAGATGGTCCAGTATTCAGACAGCTGAATTCAGAACTGCATTTATCCTTATCAGGAAAAGGATATATTCTAATTTAAAGTAAAATTTACTATTTAAATATTGTTGATTTTTATAACCATACATTTGTTTCTACATTCCCGTAAGTCTATAATATACTTTAGGCATCATGTTGTTTTGTGGTTACTGCATTTCAGGGGCAGAAGAGTGTAGAAGAAACAGAGAGCCACTTATATGCCCTCTTTGTAGATCTAAGTGGCGATCTCATGATTTCTATAGGTAAGCATTCAATTTTCTGAACAGATTGAATCTCTCATTTCTGGATCTGTAGTTTAAAGTATCGAGCTTTAAAATGTGTAAATGTTTAATTTTTTCATCCACATTAAATATTTATTGTTTACTTGTAGTCATGAATTGCCAAGCCCTGTGGATTCTCCTTCAGTTCTCAGAGTGGTTCAACAGCAGAATCAGCAGCAGCCTACAGGTGGATCGCAAAGGAGAACACAAGATAGTAATTTTAACCTTACTCATTATGGGGTTCAGCAGATCCCTTCCACCTATAAAGATTTAGCTGAGCCATGGATTCAGGTAACGGTTTAACTTACAAAGTGAATTTCAAATTAAAACAATTTGTCATTTTGAGGTGGGATTTTCCCTGTTTTTTAAGGTAAGGTCATCCCAGTAGCTGCCTGTGTAAAACTACTTGTGCCAGGTCTTTTCTTCCTCCAAAGAAGCCACTGTCATTGTGCATATTGGCCAGCAAGCGGATGCTTTGGAAATGTATTACCCCTCGTTTGATTTTAATGCAAGCTCAACAACGGAGCTTTGTTTTTCCTGTTCCAAATTCTTTCAAAGCTCCATTTTGTTATGCACCTCCTGCTTGTTCATTTTTTAAATATGATATGAGAAATCACCTTATAATGGCTCCAAGCATCCATACAGCAGAAAGTGAGTTCCTGCATAATTCTGTTGAGTCTGTCTGAAAAAATACCACAGGCTACCCAAGAATACTAAGAAAAGTATGACAGAGTTCTTATGCTCATGCAATGAAAATAATATGAAAAAGATAAAAAAAATTCTGAAGTGCACTCATTGTAAACTTGAAATATATGGGTGTTTGGAGTTCCTGACACAATCCTAAAGCACATTATGGTACTCCAAAAATTATTCTGAACCGCATCAGCTTCATAATTGGTTGATTTGTGTTTAAAAAAATAAATAAATAATCAGAAAACTTTTTCCATCCCCAGTCTTGATTTTCCTTTGGGATTTTTCAGGTTGGAGTATATCACAACCCTGTTCAGTGAAAAAGAGTTGGTGTTTTTGGTCCTAATTCCTAGTGGACAGGTGTCATATCACAAACATAATTAGCACTAATAGACGCTCTTGTTGATAACAATAACTGAGATGCCAAGTACTGAATGTCATGGAAGATGAACTACTCCCTTACCGCTAAAGAGGGGACCGTCTGAACCTGGATGAGGCACTTTAGGAAGGCTGTGTGTGGGAACTTCCAGTGCACAGGCACCAACTTTTCTTGGCACTGGTGGGTGCTTGGGCCCCCCGGCCCTGCCCCAACTCTGCCCCCTCCCTGCCCCATTGGACCCCTTCCCAAATCCCAGCCCTGCCTCTTCCCCAAGTGTGCCGCATTCTTCCCCCCCTCCCCCAAGCACTTACCGTGCGAAAGAGCTGTTTCGTGTTGCAAGCGCTGTGAGGGATGGGGGAGAAGCAGGACACAGCAGCATGCTCGGGGAGGAGGCAGAGCAGAGGTGACCTGGGAGGGCGGGGCGGGGAGCTGCCAGTGAGTGCAAAGCACCCACCAATTTTTCCCCATGGGTGCTCCAGCCCTGGAGCATCCACGGAGTCGGCGTCTGTGTTCCAGTGCCCGTCTGTACCTATTCTGTGGACAGATGGTCTTTGTCATCAGAGCTACCAGTCTGACTTTTCATGCCAAAAGGATTTTCCTACTGAATACAGGAAGAAAGCAAAGGGAACTACTCCCTGTAAAGCTCACTAGCAGTTTGTAATTGGCTTCAGAATTGTAATGAATTTTTAAAAAAATGAAATGAATTTCCCCATTTTGTTATGGGGAAGATAATTATTTTCAAAAATATATCTAAGTCTTTGAAGGATCTATGCATTACCATTCATAGTATTTCATTTTATAAGACAGGCTGCATATTTAAAACTGATGCTGCTGGTATATTTTCTGTCACAAAAATTAAGACAAGATTTTTTTCCTTTAAATCTTTTTTGACGTTTCCTGAAATACAGTACTTAAATACTTAAGCTTGAAATGTTGTGTTTTGCAACCAAGTCAAATGGAATATGTTCACTTTTATTAGGTATTTGGAATGGAATTAGTTGGCTGCTTGTTTTCTCGAAACTGGAATATACGGGAGATGGCACTTAGACGTCTTTCCCATGATGTTAGTGGTGCTCTATTACTGGCTAATGGTGAAAGCACTGGAAATTCTGGAAGCAGCAGTGGAAACAACACAAGTGCTGGAGCTCTGGGAGCAGCTAGTGGATCATCTCAGACCGGTATCTCAGGAGATGTTGTAGTGGAATCCTGCTGCAGTGTGCTGTCCATGGTCTGTGCTGACCCTGTCTACAAAGTATATGTTGCTGCTTTAGTAAGTAGTTGTTTATTTACCATATTTTGACATTTTTGTGAAGTAGCTTGGAGACTGATTTTTAGAACGACTAGGCGCACTCAACTCCCAGAAAAATCAGTGGGAATTGTGGGAGCTTATCACAGCTGAAAGTCAGACCCTATTTAGCTCTTAAGCATTGTCTGAGAAGGGAATAGATGAGATCTTTAGCAGACGTAAATTGGCATGGCTTCACTGACTTCACCAGCTGAGGATCTGGCCAAATATTTTCAGATGCCTGGTACAGTGAGTTAGGGTATTGATCGTGCTTACAATGTTCATGCAAACAGATTTCAGATTGAGTAATTCTAACACTAAGTATATACGATAGTAAGGTATTAACCCTTCGTCACACTGATAAGCACTCTGTTTCTTGGGCATTATATAAACCTATTTAAATTATAAACATTTTTATAATGAGCTGAAGTGTAGTTGACCTGACATCATATTTCTTTTTTTCCCTTTCTTAGAAAACATTAAGAGCCATGTTGGTTTATACTCCTTGTCATAGTTTGGCAGAAAGGACAAAACTACAGCGACTTCTCAAGCCAGTTGTAGAGACTATATTAGTTAAATGTGCAGATGCCAACAGGTATGGTGGTCGATTCAAGAGGTTTTCAATAATCTTTTAAAACTGCTTCTACATGAAATGGAAGTTCTGAATGTAGAGAGTATGCAGACTCTTGGTGGCTATAGATTAAGATGTGTGGATCACAAGTAAGGCTATAAATATGTTATACGTCATGGAAGTCTTTGGAGAGATTATTTTGTAGTAACCAAATTACCTTGACAGAACCCTAGGTGTGTTTTGGAGGCACCTCATAATATTTTTTCAGTATGTGCAATAGTTAACTAATGCAGCATTCTTTTTTTATTGACTTTATGGGGCCTATCTTTTCTTTCTCAACAAATGTTGACTTGAAATGCTATGTATGTTATCACCATCCTTCTTTATCCTTTTGGTTATCTTGTATTGTCCTGACCTAGTGCTTGGGATTCCCATTGAGTCTCTTTTATCAGTCTGGTTCTTAATATTCTTCCAGTATTATTCCTCTCTATTTACTCCTCTGTAGTATTATGCACCATTCTTTCAGGACTCAGTATTGTAATAATTCTAGATTTTGGCCTCAGGAGCATGGACTGTTTTATCTGTCTGTACAGTGTATAGTAAAGTTGGGAACTGGTTCTTGATTGGAACCTCCAGGCATTGCTGTAATACAAAATAACTAGGGCTGTCAAGCGATTAAAAAAATTAATTGTGCCATTAATCACACTGTTAAACAATAATAGATTACCATTTATTTTTGGATATTTTCTACATTTTCAAATATATGGATTTCAGTTACAACATAGAATACAAAAGTGTACAGTGCTCACTTTATATTTATTTTTAATTACAAATATTTGCACTGTAAAAAACAAAAAAATAGTATTTTCAGTTCACCTAATATAAGTACTGTAATGCAATCTCTTTATCCTGAAAGTTGAACTTACAAATGTCAAATTATGTACGAAAAAATAATTGCATTCAAAAATAAAACAATGTAAAACTTTAGAGCCTACAAGTCGACTCAGTCCTACTTCAGCCAATCGCTCAGATAAACAAGTTTGGTTACATTTGCAGGAGATAATGCTGCCCACTTCTTGTTTACAATGTCCCCGGAAAGTGAGAACAGGTGTTTGCATGGTTGTAACTGGCGACACAAGATATTTACGTGCCAGATGCGCTAAATATTCACATGTCCCTTCATGCTTCAACCACCATTCCAGAGGATATGCATCCATGCTGATAATGGATTCTGCTCGATAACGATCCAAAGCAGAGCGGACCAATGCATGTTCATTTTCATCATCTGAGTCAGATGCCACCAACAGAAGGTTGATTTTCTTTTTTGGTGGTTCGGATTCTGTAGTTTCTGCAGCTGAGTGTTGATCTTTTAAGATTTCTGAACGCATGCTCCACACCTAGTCCCTCTCAGATTTTGGACGGCACTTTAGATTCTTAAATCTTGGGTCGATTGCTGTAGCTATTGTTAGAAATCTCACACTGGTACCTTCTTTGCATTTTGTCAAATCTGCAGTGACAGTGTTCGTAAATCAAACAACATGTGCTGGGTCATCATCCGGGACCGCTGTAACATGAAATATATGGCAGAATGTGGGTGAAACAGAGCAGGGGACATACAATTCTCCCACAAGGAGTTCAGTCACAAATTTAATGAACGCACTGTTTTTTTTTAATGAACATCGTCAACATGGAAGCATGTCCTCCAGAATGGTGGTTGAAGCATGAAGGGGCATACGAATGTTTAGCATATCTGGCACGTAAATATCTTGCAATGCCGGCTACAACAGTGCCATGCGAACACCTGTTCTCACTTTCAGGTGATATTGTAAATAAGAAGCAGGCAGCAGTATCTCCCGTAAATGTAACAAACTTGTTAGTCTTAGCAATTGGCTGAATAAGAAGTAGGACTGAGTGGACGTGTAGGCTCTAAAGTTTTACTGTGTTTTATTTTTTAGTGCAATTATGTAACAAAAAAAAATCTACATTTGTAAGTTACGCTTTCACGATAGAGATTGCACTACAATAGTTTTATGAGGTGAATTGAAAAATACTGTTTTGATTACAAATATTTGCACTGTAAAAATGATCAGAAATAATATAAAGTGAGCACTGTACACTTCCTAGATTTGGCCACTCATGTAGGTGGGTGAGGTTGTATCATCAGATTGTTTTTTCTACACTAAAAGGATTCTCTCAAGAAGACATAAGTTCAGAAACTGTTAGATTTTAATGATGAAGGCAAGAGAATGGCTGGTATTAGATTTTACGGTAGATTTTTTTAGGCAGCGCATGATTCTAGGTGAACAATGCAAAAACATTTTTAAGATATAGAGGAAGAAAATTATGTGAAATCAGTCAGAATAATTTGAATGTATCATAACTCATTAATGAAGAATATCAAATAATCTCCAGTCTATTGATATATCGGTTCCAGAAATGTTAATGATGAAAATGTTGTTCATTAAAAATATGAGATGTGGGATTTACTTTTGGTTTTCATTTCCCATAGCCGCACAAGTCAACTTTCAGTTTCAACGCTGTTGGAGATGTGCAAAGGCCAAGCAGGAGAGCTGGCAGTTGGTAGAGAAATACTTAAATCTGGTAATAACAGCTTTATTATACGTAAGCAATTATTGTCATGTTTTGTCTGTAAGCAAACATCATGAATCATTTTAACTATATTGAAGAACATATCAAAAACCAATATTGTAAAGGGAACTGTGTTGCTTTGAGAACTTTCTACTTTTTATTCAATTTTCTGACAAATTGGTTCTGTTTCTATGTACGTTATAACCATGCTGTCTTTACCTTTTAATAAACTAGGTTTTCATCTGCCAGAATTTCATAGAATCTCGGTTGGGCATAGGTTTAACTCGGATCTTATAAACTATTTTTTCATAGGGTCCATTGGTATTGGTGGTGTTGATTACATCTTAAATTGTATTCTTGGAACCCAGACTGAATCGAACAACTGGCAAGCCCTACTTGGACGTTTTTGTCTTATAGACAGACTTTTATTGGAATTCCCTGATGAATTTTATCCTCACATTGTCAGTGGGGAGGTTTTACAGGCCGACACTGTAGTAGACAGGTATTTCTTAATTATTTCATTTCTTCTTCTCTGTAACTGAATTGTTGGCCAGGTCTTCAAAAATGGTTGCCTAAGTTATCCAAGGCAAAGGGTTGACTTTTTGCATACACAAATGACTGCAGAAGTTCTGCATGTACAATTTAGACAGCTAATAGCCAGCTTTGAAAATTTGCCTTTCCTACTAAAAAGATATACTGAAACACTCATAGGTAATTAATATTTTAGCTGATCTATGTATTGCAATGTACTGATCTATTGTTGATATGTATTGTGTAGATTGCTTCTATAATAGTAATTAGTACATATGAGCTTTAACAGTATTATTTATATTTTATAATATATATAAAAATACCACACACATATATAATATAATTTATGTATTTATTTTTAGGTATAAGAAGCTGCTGTCCCTCTTGAATTTTGCCTTGCAGTCAATTGATAATTCCCACTCAATGGTGGGTAAATTGTCCCGGAGGGTATTTTTGAGTGCTGCAAGAATGGTTGCAAGAGTACCCCATGTGTTCCTAAAACTATTAGAAATGTTGAGTGTGACCAGCTCAACTCATTACACAAGGATGCGTCGACGATTGTTGGCAATAGCAGATGAAATGGAGATTGCAGAAGCCATCCAGCTAGGCATGGAAGGGGTGCATTCTGTGGAATGCAGATGTGATGACTTTATGCAGCTATCTGCCCCAGATAACTCTCCAGAAACAACACAAAATAATACTCCTAACAATACTGTCCAGTTATCAGGGAAAAATGGAAGAGGATTGGGTGATAAAAAATTGAGTGCCGGTCCAGAGGACATTTCTGAGACACTGGCTGGCGTTTCTTTAGGACTTCCTGTTTCATTAGTAACCACTGAGCAACCAAAGCCAGCCATTCAAACAAAAGGCAGACCCCATAGTCAGTGTTTGAACTTTTCTCCCTCATCCAGTCATTCCCAGTCATTATTCCCAACACTGCCCTCTCCCTCAACCCCATCTGTACCAGTTGGCCCTGTAATAGATATGTCTAAAGTCAGACCTCAGGGATTCATTCCCTGCAAAATACTCTCAGCTTCTCCTCAAACACAACGGAAACTTTCTCTACACATTGAAAGAAACTGTTCTGAAAATAGAGAACCGGAGAAACTTTCCCCAGTTTTTACCCAGGCCAGGGCTATGCCATCCAGTCAGATACACAGGCCAAAGCCATCTCGACCTACTCCAGGTGATGTGAGCAGGCAAGGAGAAGCCTCAAAAACCAATATGACACTTGATCTGAATGGTATTTTACAGTGTGACAGCAGAAGCAGTTGTAATGCAGTTATACCAAGTGAAGAGACCATGTTCACACCAGTAGAGGAGAAGACTAATCAACTGGATGTCAATGCAGAGCTCAATTCCAGTATTGAGGACTTACTTGAGGCCTCTATGCCTACAAGCGATGGCACGGTTACATTCAAGTCAGAAGTTGCAGTAATTTCTCCTGAACGGGTGGAAAACGATGACACTTACAAAGATGATGTAAATCATAATCAAAAATGCAAGGAAAAGATGGAAGCCGAAGAAGAGGAGGCTTTAGCTATTGCCATGGCAATGTCAGCATCTCAAGATGCCCTACCAATAGTTCCCCAACTACAGGTTGAAAATGGGGAAGATATAATAATTATTCAGCAGGATGTGAGTATACTGCGGTAGGGTGGGGGGAGGGGTTAGTTCTGTAATAAGGCCTTGTTTCAGTTCACTGCCATTATTTAATGAACATCTAGTGTGTTCTCAACAGTGCACAGACATAAGGAGGACACAGTTCCTAGGAATTCAAATCAAATACAGATACAGACAAGCAGCTGCCAGTGTGAGTTTGAAGTACTGATAGAATCTTGTGGAGGTCGTTGTTCAAATGCTTTAATAAGGTTTTTTGGAGGAAAGACATAATCTGCTGCGCCAAGGAGATTTCCAGGCATAAGGTGACAGAAGAAAGTTTGAAGACAAGAGTGAGAAAAGGGTACAAAGCAATTAGAGGAGAACAAAGGGAAAGAAAGGTAGAGTAAGTAGAAGTGAGAACCGAGATTTAAGGAGGAACAGAGTTGTGCCAGGTATTTTGACAATGAGGTTGAACTTCATGCAGAAGTTGAGGGGGGAACTCAGTAACACAAGCAGGTAGCAGGAGTGAAAAAGAATTTTAACAGCAGTATATGTGGGGAGAGGAGCTAGGTGAGATGTACGGAGGGCAGAGTAGAGAAGAATACATTCATTACTCAAGCAGTAGATAAGAGCTTTAGAAATAGGAATGGAGGGGAAAAGCATATTTTAATAGATATTTTAGAGGAAGAGCTGACATGATTTGATGAGAGCCTATATATGGAAAGGAAAAGAGGAGTTTAACACAGTTCTGAAGCCTTAGCGGCAGGGATAATAGAATTGTTGGTGACAATTGTTGGTGACAAAGGGGTGGGGGGTTGAATGGGAATTGGTGACACATCCAGTATAAGATGTCAGAAATCTATGTATGCCAGAAATCCAGTATAAGATGGCATATGTCAGTATAAGATGTCAGAAATACAAAATGAGCAGAGGTTAGGGTAGAGAGGTAGATTTAGGTCTCCTCAACTTAATTGAAACTTTGAGAGCAGGTAAGGTCAGATAGAGATAAAATACAGAGGGAAAGATCACTTACACTTTCTGTGCCCCGTTTTCCCTCCTACTCTGTCTTATATATTTAGATTGTAAAGTCTTTGGGGCAGGAACTCTTACTCTCTGTTGGTATGGAACCTAGCATAATGGCATCCAATCTCAAATGATGCTTCTAAATGCTATGTAATAATAATGAGAGAAGAGTAGTATATGAATTTGAGCATTTCAGGCCCTTTCTCTGAGCTTGTGTCTAAATTTAAGATGCATTTTATTAAACACCGAATTGGTTTGAGAACAAATTAACATTTAAAAATTAAGTTGCTTTTCAAAAAAGACTCTTACTGCAATATACTGGAATTGGTTCTTGCAGTTTGTAGTGTTATAGTCAGCTACCGTCTTTGTATAAGCTAACTAGTTTTCTGAATACTTAATGTGTTTTCTATTTGTTGTTGAGAGATTCTATTCCTAAACAAGGGCCATTCCCATGATTAGCATTAGTAATACCATGGTTTAGTGATCTCAAGCTTAAGGCTGATTTTAGGAAAGTGCTTTGACTGACAGAGGATCAGACTGTTGTCCCTAATTAACTTTAAAAGTCGTAGTTTTCATATAGGCACTTGAAGTTTTTAGCTAGTTAATCTTAATTCAATTTGCAGACACCAGAAACACTGCCTGGACATACCAAAGCAAAACACCATTATAGAGAAGATGCGGAATGGCTCAAAGGACAGCAAATAGGCCTTGGAGCATTTTCATCCTGTTATCAAGCTCAAGATGTAGGAACTGGGACATTAATGGCGGTGAAACAGGTATATGCTCTACTTCAGTGAGTATTTTCTAGAAGTTTAATGACTGAATAAACAGAAGGAAAGAAATTGAATAAAGATGTATTTACTTGGAGATGTATTTATTTGTAATAATGTTTGCCCTTTGACATTCTCTGCAGATCCACAATGCCCTGCATTGTGAGCCATTGCTTGCACTTCTGATGCTTTGTTCTAGAATCCTGAAAATTAAAAGTTGCCCACATCTCCAAATCCTCCCTCTCTTCGGGTGTGGTCACAGAACCCACCCCTTTCTCTGTATGGTGTGAGTGTTACCTTTAGATGGGTTCTTCCACTCTTAAAAGAAAAATTAATAGTTTGAATTTATATAGCTCTTTTCTTCTGTAGATCTTTAAATGCTTTTGTGCCTCGACCTAGTTCATTCAGCAAGTCAGTGACAGAATTGAGAGTGGAACCCAGATCTTGACTCCCCATCCAGGCCGTATTCACTGGATAGTTGTTAGTATAATTGTTGAACTATTCTTTCGCTAGCAGTTAGGATTTTGCCCATAAAGGACTCGTATGCTATGGAGAAGACGATGTTGCTTAAGAGGTGATTCTTGTACACCACAGAGTTATCTGGGTTGGACCAGCATCCTCAATATGGAAAATGCTTGGATGACAGTCTGCATGAGAGAGGAGCCACAAATGCAAGAGCTCCATTATAGAGAAGGATTTAGGATCTGCTTGACCTCAGCAGAGATCTTCTGCTTAAGGTGTTTCAGGTCTGCGAGACTTCAAAGTCTGGGTGTCGAGCTTGATATGAAAGTGGCTAGGTGGTGTTTAGTGGTCTGATGATCTGGTCATCCCGTTGGCCATAAACTCTGACTCTTAAGTTCTGAGATCAGTCAGAGAATAATATAAGACATACAGGTTCAAGGACTTTCAAGTGTTCAGATCCAATGTCCTCAGATCTCTCTCTTCTGAGTGGATGTCAGGTCTGTGAAGAGCTCTAAGTGCAACTCCTCTTAGAGAACAAAGAGGAAGCGAAGTCATAGGGAGACTTCCTTGCAAGATACTGTCCTTTCAAATCTAGTAAGGATTGAGAACTGAGGATCAGTTTCAGTCATGTCCCAGCACATGTGGCCTACTCTGATTCCAGAGTGTACTAGGGCAATAGGGCTTCTCCATGGATCTGAAACAGCAGGTTACTTTTACTGCAGCAGTCAGGAATTAAATACGAGCATAGTCTTCAAAGCCTTAAGCCCTCCCTCCTCCTACTTCTTCAGAGATTAAAAAGATGTTTCTGGAATTGGAGAAAATAGAGGAGGATGAGGAGATGGGGGCTTTCTTACCCTACCTTCCAGAGCTGAGGATTCAAGGAGCATTCACATATGTCCTCAAGCATTCACATATGTCCACTTCTTTGAAAGGGTTTTAAGACTCCTGTATTGTGGATCTGCAGACACAATATATTTAAACAATTACTGGTAAGTAACCTTTCATTACTCAGAATCCATTCAGGAAGTCCTCTGTTTCCCTTCTCCCCCAACTCAGGTTTATGTAGGTGTTTCTCTTGATTTATATCTTTAAAGAACCCGCTTTCTAAATCCAGACCACTTCCAGATTCTATCAAAACCAAATGATTCCCTCTGACTCTTGCCCTTTTCTATAGTCAATAGTACTAATACTGAAAATTTGAATAGTCTCCTGTAAGGCACGTTGCAAACATTAATTAATCCGTACGATAGACTGATGTGGAAAGATGGTAGCTAAGTGTACCATTTCACAGAGGAGGAGAGACTAATAGAGTTTAAGGGCTAATCTGCAGAGATTACTTCAATTGGAGCTGAAATGCTCAGCACTTCTGAATCCCATGTCACAAGCGACGTGCACAAGGTCACACAGTTAGTGACAGAGACAAGGTTAAAACCCATCTCTCCCAGTATCCTAGTCCAGTGGTCAACCAAATAGACTACAATGCCTGTTTTATAAAGGTACTTAATTCGCTGTGGTCTCTGCAGTTGTTCACTTTGTAGCATTTACATTCTGAGACTCCTAAGTCCTGTAAGCACTTTAAAGATGTTAATTGTTGAGACAATTGTTGTATGTCCAGCAACCAGAGTTCCAAGCTTTGTACTTGAAATTATGGTTCATGTTCCCAAATGCTTATAGATTCCCCTCTTTGTGCCTCAGCATTGGCTCATAAAGTTAGAAAGCATCAACCCAGAGGATGAGCAGAATATGATACAGGAAGACTTGGGTGACCTTGAGCACTGGAGTAATAGAAATGGGATGAAATATAGTCCAAAGTGCAAGGTCATGCACTTAGGACCAAATTTTGAAAGGTATTTAGGCACCTAGAACTGCAGATAGGCACCTAATGAGATTTTTGAAAGTGCCTAAGTAGGTTAGGTGCCTAACTCCCATTGAAATCAATGACTGACAACCATTGGGATTTTCAAAAGCACCTATCAGCATCTTTAGGTGCCTTTGAAAATGTGATCCTTCAGGACTAATGAACAGGAATCTCTGCTGTAAGATGGGGTCTCATCGGTTGGAAACGAGAGGAAAAAGACCTGGTTATATTAATGAATCTCAGGATGACTGAGTCACCATGGCAGATGCAATCCTACGATTCATTGGGGAGGTGTTTCTAGTAGAGATAGGGAAGTGTTAATACCAATGTCCAGTACAAGGCACTGGTAAGACCTCATGTGGAATACAATACACAATTCTGGCCAGCCATGTTCAAGAAAGATGAATTCATAGTGGAACAGGTGCGGACAATGACTACTAGGATGATCAGGAGAATGGAAGGCCTATCTTGTGAGAGCTTGTTTAACCAGCAAAGCAAAGGCTGTGTGGGGATATGATTGCTCTGTATAGATAGCTCTGGGGATAAATATAAAGGAGGGAAAGGCGAAAGGACAATGTTGGCACATAAATGAATGGGTATAAACTAGCCATGAGTAAATTTAGGCTAGAAATGTATAGAAGGGTTCTAACCATCAGGGACTGAGGTTCTGGAAGTATAACTGGTTTTAAAATAGAGCTCGGCAAGATTAAAAACGAATTATATGATGGGATTGCCTGGACTCAGTGTTCCAGGAGGTCGCTCGCAGTCCTATGTTCTTATGACTTGTTCCTTTCTTGATTATTCTTGATGTCATTTGACTTTCTTTGGAAAAGTGTGGGGGGAATAAAAAATAAAATGAACACTGGTGGAGTTAGAAATCTGTCTGTCATCCTTGTGGTCTTCTTCCTGAAGTCTCATAATAGGTTGGCCTCATGAGGCATATGCGACATAACTGAATGCCAAAAATGCTATTTGCTACTGCTTATGTAGAACAAAGACTTTTTAGGAGAGGAGTTTTGTAAAGCCTTGACAATGAGGACATGAAACTGACACAGTATGCAAAAGATGTGAGGGGAAACCAAAGTAGTAATTAATAGACGAAAATTATAAGACATTGTCTAAATGAATTTGTTACGGTATTCAAACCTGCTATGGACAAGCAAGATTTCTAGAGCAAGAAGGACTTGGGCTCATCCTCCTAGAATGGTGGCTACCTTTATGGCAACCACCTCTAATTTATCTATATTGGAGAAGCATAAAGCTGTAGTATGGTATTCAGTTCACACTCTTGCACTGTGCTAGTCTCTTGGTACTGAAGAGCAGTCCTCTAGTTTGAATTATTGCTGTTGGTGAATCCCTTATCGTGGGACTCTATAGAGAGAATTCGGTGAAAGAGATCAGAAGGTTCCTTTCTTGATACCCTTGAATAGAATAGAACCTTGAATAGAATAGTATATGTTGTCAGGGAGATTATGTGGCCCCAACTATTATTTACTGCTCCACATTGGTGAGAATTCATAAGGCATGCTGCATGACTACTCCATCACAAGGGTTCTGACTACTGCATCACAAGGGTTCTGCTTTTGGAGAACTCCTATTACTGGCATTTTCCCACCTGAATTTGGCTGGAGAGGGAAGTGCTACCCATTAATGACACCCTAATTTTATCTGTTTTGAAAGGAATCTTCACACTAAAAGTAGACTCAGGCCCTCACCAACCCTGTTTTTTCAATTTTCTCCATGTTAATATAGAAAGAAAAAGAGAAGACTTTTGAGCAGTCTATTTTTATTTTCTTTTTACTATAGCAGCATTTTTTCTGTCCACGCAGAGTGAGGTAAAGGTCTGTAGTGTTGCTTTGATATTCCCAAGAATTTGGAATGGTCTGGGCTTATATTTATAGTCAGAATAGTTTAAACGAGTTTAATGTGCAAAGATACCAGGAGAACGATTGCTAGAAGCAGCCTTGGGAGTTACATCCCTATAGATCTTGCCAGCAAAAGGGACTCTCAAGATTTAAGACACTTGTAGAGTTCTGGACAATGAGTAGAAGCAGAAAGACATCAATGTTTGAGGCTCCAAACAATGAGGCATGCAGTCCCATTAATCTGGTGACTCTTAAGATGCCAAAACCAAATTAATGGTTAAGGAAATGCAAACGGAATCAAGTGGAGTGCCCCCGGGGTCAGTCCTGGGGCTGGTTTTGTTCAACATCTTCATTAATGATCTGGATGATGGGACGGATTGCACCCTCAGCAAGTTCACAGATGACCCTAAGCTGGGGGGAGAGGTAGTGTCCAGAGTGACCTACATAAATTGGAGGATTGGGACAAAAGAAATCTGAGGTTCAACAAGGACAAATACAGAGTCCTGCACTTAGGACATAAGAATCCTTAGCACTGCTACAGGCTCGGGTCAGACTGGCTAAGCGGCAGTTCTGCAGAAAAGAGTTTGGGGATTACAGCGGGCAAGAAGCTGGATATGAATCAACAGTGTGCCCTTGTTGCCAAGAAGGCTAACGGCATATTGGGCTGCATTAGTAGGAGCAATGCCAGCAGATCAAGGGAAGTGATTATTCCCCTCTATTGAGCACTGGTGAGGCCACATCTGGAGTATTGCGTCCAGTTTTCCCCCCGCCCCCCACTACAGAAAAGATGTGGACAGATTGGAGAGAGTCCAGCGGGAGGGCAACGGAAATTATTAGGGGGCTGGGGCACATGACTACGAGGAGAGGCTGAGGGAACTGGGCTTATTTAGTCTACAGAAGAGAAGAGTGAGGGGGGATTTGATAGCAGCCTTCAACTACCTGAAGGGAGGTTCCAAAGAGGATGGAGCTCGGCTGTTCTCAGTGGTGGCAGACAACAGAATAAGGAGCAATGGTCTCAAGTTGCTGTTGGGGAGGTCTAAGTTGGATATTAGAAAAAACTATTTCGCTAGGAGGATGGTGAAGCACTGGAATGGGTTACCTAGGGAGGTGGTGGCCTGGCTTGACAAAACCTGGCTGAGATGATTTTGTTGGGGGTTGGGTCCTGCTTTGAGCAGGGGATTGGACTATAGATGACCTCCTGAGGTCTCTTCCAACCCTAATCTTCTTTGATTCTATGAAAGTATGACATTAAATTCAAAACTATTATCTAAGGTAAAATTTAAATTTTTTTGTTAAATAGGTGACATATGTCAGGAACACATCATCTGAGCAGGAAGAGGTAGTCGAAGCACTGAGAGAAGAGATAAGGATGATGAGTCATCTGAACCATCCTAATATCATTAGAATGTTGGGTGCTACATGTGAGAAGAGCAACTATAATCTCTTTATAGAATGGATGGCAGGTAAACAGCATTCTGTACATAGAATAGGGGTAACCAAACTGCTGGAATAAAAAGCAAATGCACATCTGTTCCTCTTATAGGAAGAAAGTAATTTTCCAGGGTTTTCACTGTGTTACATGAGCTTTATGATTTGTGACTTTCCACACTAATATATTTTAATGAATGACTGCACTTTGCACATTTATTAGTATACTTGTAAGCACCAGTAGCCAGCAGTATTTTAGGCTGCAAAATAGTATAACTCTTATGTCTTCAAACGATCGTACTGGTATCTTTCCAAAATACTCACTTTTTTTTTTTAACCTGAAGTTTTCCATCCTTAAGGTGAATTTTATTTGGGAAATTCAAGCAAAAATCCTTTCACCTGTTCCTGAATTACAAGAGTGCATGTGTAGTGGGGAGGGATTTCTTGTGAAAAAATTCTATCCACACTTTATGAATGGGGCTAAAGCAGATGAAGTTTGTAAGTTAGTAGTGACATAGCCCTTATTGAGGGACAACTATTAGGGGAAAGAGTGGGTTTGATTTTAACACAGCGGTTCTCAAACTTCATTGCACTGCAACCCCCTTCTGACAACAAAAGTTACAACACAACCCCAAGAGAGGGGACCGAAGCCTGAGCTCACCTGAGCCCTACTGCCCAGGGGCCGGAGGAGCCTGAGCCCCACTGCCCTGGGTAGGGGGGCCACAAGTGAAACCCTTGTGCTTTGGCTTCAGCCCTGTGCCCCAGCAATCTAACGCCAGCCCTGGCAACCCCATTAAAAGGGGATCGTGACCCGCTTTGGGGTCCCAACGCACAGTTTGAGAACTGCTGATTTAACAAGTATACATTTGAAAATTCCATAGTAAGAATGTGCAATAGAAAATGTCTTGATGCTCACAGGTAAGCATTTCAACACGTGTGCCAAGCACATGTGCGCAGTTTAAGAGCACAGTTGTTAGTTCAAGAGATTTATAAGTTCTGTGGGCTGAATAGTTTCAGATTTTCTTTTTTTAATCTCCATGTACTCTCCTCCCTCTCCCCTCCCCCCCAAAAAAATTAGACTGGGAAATTGCATGCAAAAAAAGTTGTATTAATCATTTAAACACTGCACATCACATCTCAAAAAATCATGAGATGGCTTTATCAAGAAAAGATCCGTTATTCAGCTGCTCAAACTGGGGAGAAGTTCTGTGATGCAGGAATGCAGACCTCAGTTGATGCAGTTTTAAGATATTTTATTCTCAGCTGTGTAGTATCAAATTCAGTGAGACTTATTTAAAAAAAAAATCTTTACTAGAGCTACTTAAGATGCTCAACATTTTTATAAAACTATGTTTCCATCAGGAAAAATACAGTAACGCACTACCAGGCTGGAGAAGTCCTCAAAGACAGTTTAGATTAAAGTGAGTTTTCTAAAATAGGGGTTTACCAGTATAGTTCAGTAGAAATGTGTCTTGTAGTTATTCAAAATCCAAACACTTAAGGAGTGGTATCTGAATGACAAGTAAGGAGACCATGAAAGAGAGCATTGTATCTTCTTCAACAATTATGTATCCTGGTAGACTACCCAGTATTATCAGCCATCTAACATGCAAACCTCAAGTGGGTATCACTGAATGTAATGGCACAGAAAACACTTTCCTGAAACACCAGCAGAGTGGAAAAAAATGCAAGAGAAGAAGAGCTCTCAAATCTTAAAAAGTCTGATTTTCATGAAAAAGTAATATATGGTATAGATAATGTCAGGAATGGTTCTCACATTTTACTTATGAACAGGTAATATTATACTCCTGGGGGAATTCTGTGACAAAAAATTAAAAATTCTGTGCACAGTATTTTAAAATTCTGCATATTTTATTTGTTAAAATAACACACTATAATCATGCCAGTTTCAATTATTTTGGTAATTTATTTCAAAATATCTATCAGCAAGTATATCTATAACAATACAAACCAAAAAAAGATTCTGGTAATTTTTTTTGACAAATGGATTCCTTACTAGGCATATTAATACAGAACTTTGAATAATTCATTTAAATTACAATACATAACTGTATTTCCTGCACCTGTCAGAAGCAGTGCAGAGGCTTGGGAGTGTCAAGGATAATGGAGGAGCTGAGGGAGAGGGAAGGAGCCTGGAGTGAACCTGGAGAGTTTTAGGGTGTGGTTGGAGGAAGTACAGAACAGGGTGGTTTTTTTGAGGGGGGGAGGGGCAGGATTGTTAGGGAGGTGGGGTGCCTCCTCCATACAGACCTGGCTGATCCCAAGTCTCTCCCATTCAGTCAGTCACATCTGCCCGTCCCTGCTGCCCCATCTTGATGGGTCCCTCCAGCCTCCTCCTCCCTTTCTCCATGTGTCCCTGCAGCCCCCCTCCCCTGTCTCCACTCCCGTTCAGCCCCTGGATCAACACTGTGACCCGGCTAGCTTCTGATCCCAGGCTCAGTCTGTCTGCCACACTAGCCATCTGAACCCCCGTCTATGACACCTCCCCAGCAGTCCCATGTGCCCCGCTCTGTCCTAACTTGGCTTCACGGGCCAGGTGCTATGATGAACTTCTACTTCTGGGGAAATTCTTTGCCACTGCACACACATACAATTTTTTCCCCCCACAGAAAATACATTCTGCCCTGCGAGTGGTATAGTTCCACCTTTTGCCCACCAGAGGCCGCTGTGGCACCAGAACAGCCTGTTGCATCATGCTGTTGTCTGCTCTGGCGCCACAGTGGCCTCTGGTGAGCGAAAGGTAGAACTGCAACACTTCTGGGGCAGAATGTTTTCTGCAGGAAAAAAATAAAATTCTGTGGGATGCATAAATTCTGCACATTCACAGTGGTGCAGAACTTCCCCAGGAGTAGTAGTTATCAAGAGTAGATAGAGGAACACTTGAGACATGCAAATATTGTCTTTAGAAAACAAAAATGATAGAAAAATTGCTTTTTTGCTTTTTTTTCCTGTTAAATTTTAAAAAATGTAATTGTTGCATATTAAATATTTAAATACAGATATATAAATGGTAAGAAAAAGAGAAAGTTACGGTCTAGGCTTGTTTGTGTTCTAACATCTCCATTTACAATCACGATATTTTAAAACTGTTGCTCTTCTTGAGAAACTTGGAACAGTAAATTGAATGAATATCGGTAGGTTACTTTCCATCAGCAACAGAACAATAACTTTTATAAGGCTTTTCAGTTTTTCTTTTTAAAGGGATATTTAAGACAAATAGTTTTAAAATGTGTGCTGAGCAGCAGTTGGAAACTACACGGTTGTGCTCATGGTAGATTTCTTTGCTTATATAATGCATCACACATTTTTGAAAAATTGAGTTACTAGTGTCCAATAAAATCATAGAAAAAATTAGTCCAATTATGGCAGCCAAAGCTACCTAATGCTTATCATGAGTATAAATATTGGATAAAAAATATAAACAATTCATCTTCCAGGGGGATCAGTTGCTCATTTGCTAAGTAAATATGGAGCCTTCAAAGAATCAGTTGTTGTTAACTACACAGAACAACTGCTGCGTGGCCTTTCTTACCTCCATGAGAATCAGATTATCCACAGGGATGTCAAAGGTAAGAAATCTTGATTGTGTTGTCTAATTATTAGAATTCAGAAAGCTTTGTTTGAGGGCAGTTATTATCTGTCTCTCTCTTATTGGAGATGAGATCTATGCTTGATTTGCCCAGTTGCATTTAGGAACCTTGAAGCTACTAAACTGCATCTAAACATTCATATAGTGCTTAGAGACATATAGCTCCTTACTGGAGAAAGGTGCTGATGCAAAAGGTTGATTTAGGGATGAGCAAACTGGTTCAGCAAACATAAGCAAATCAAACCAAACCAAACTCAAACCTTTTTGAAGGTTTAGAAATGTTCAGATAGCTTTTCTCTTAATTTTTCATTATTGGTCACCAGTTGGTTTTCTAGATATTTATTTGGCCCCGAGGCATCTTAGTATTTGAGCTCTTGGTCTCAGCTTAATTTTATAGGTGTAAGGGATTCAGATGAACATCCAAAATTTTGATTCTTATAAGGAAAACCTCCAAACTTATGGAATTTTGCTTACAACTGATGTTGCTGTAACTATCCATTAAAGATCCAGTAGGAACACCCAAGTCTCTGATTTCACACTTACTGTGGCAGTTTATATTCACATGTAAGATAGGAGAAAATTTCAAGGGATGCTTTCTTTGGCCCCCTCTTTCCGGAGTTATTTTCAAGTGGATGTGAGCCACTTACATTCAGATAGAAGGATGTAAGGTTTATAGGAGATCTTGTATAGATAGCTGTATAATGCCTTCACTAAGTTCTAGTCACCAGCATCTTCCAGGGCTGTACTCTGCTTTCTACTCTTACATTTTCCCCAGTTCTGAGGCTTCATACTGCTTCTCAAAATCTTTTCTCTCTCATATTCTCAGGCCACTGTGTTATGTTATCTAAGCATAATGGAGACAGATCACCCACTATTAGACAGTTCTGGGCAGTATTCTGTTCTTAGCTCCTCATCTCCTTGCTTTCATGGGTTCGTCAGACCCTTAGTACTCTTTTAATACAGATAAGTATCTCGTGTTTTTGACAGAAAGCCAACTAGCAGTGTTTTTGTTATGCTGTTGACAGGTGCCAATTTGCTAATTGACAGCACAGGTCATAGATTAAGAATTGCTGATTTTGGAGCTGCAGCCAGGTTGGCATCCAAGGGAACTGGTGCTGGAGAGTTTCAGGGACAGTTGTTGGGAACTATTGCATTTATGGCACCAGAGGTAAGAAGCCACTTTGAAAAATGTTTGGGGGGGATGTGTGGTAGAGCTTTGTGCAAATAATTAATTGAGCCAAATGGTAACAGTATCCATAAGTGAAGCAGAGCTTCATATAAACTTGTTGTCATAAAAAATTGGAATTATTTGTTTTGTTGCTATCTTGGTATTTTCCCTTCCCAGATGGTTGCTCCAGTTACTCTGAGATGGAGCACATCTTGACACATTGTTCCTTCATGCAAATGGACACTGAGCATTCTTAGTTACAGCACGCTAATTTTTTGTTTGACCAGGCCCTTTAATTGTTGTTCTTGTACTTGACACATGGATAAAACTTGTCAATATTTTCACCCTTGTTAACTCACTTAACCCAAAATTGTATTTAAAATGCTCTTGATTTGGCTTCTGTGTGTATAGAACAATGCATGTGTAGTGTTAGTGGCATGGAATTAATTAGATTAAGCCCTGATATACCTTCCTTTTGTAGGTACTGCGGGGCCAGCAATATGGAAGGAGCTGTGATGTATGGAGCGTTGGCTGTGCTATTATAGAAATGGCTTGTGCTAAACCACCTTGGAATGCTGAGAAGCACTCCAATCACCTTGCTTTGATATTTAAGGTGAGATACCTTGTTGTATTGTAAATAAGTTAAGCAAATATTGGCACTTCAGTGCTTGATTTCATGTATAACAGTGTAGATTTTAGGAAGAAATAAGGTACACAGTGAAGAATAATTACAATGCTTCCTTTTTATATAAGGGTTTTTATTACAAATGCTACATGTAAAATGCAAATGTACATGCAAATGTAAAACTGCTACATTCTAGCTACAATTTCCTCTGGGTTTTTTTGAAAAATTATTCATACCCAAGAATAGCCTCTAGAGCAGGGGCGGGCAGACTTTTGGCCTGAGGGCCACATCGGGCTTCCAAAATTGTGTGGAGGCCCAGTTAGGGGAGGCTGTGTCTCCCCAAACAGCCAGGCATGGCCCAGTCCCTGCCTCCTATCTGACCTCCCCCGCTTTTCACCCCCTGACGGCTCCCCTGGGACTCTGCTCCTCCAACACCCCACCCCCCCGTCCTCTGACGGCCCCCCTGGGACTCCCTACCCCATCCATCACACCCTGCTCCCTGTCCCCTGACCACCACCACCCCACCCCTGACTGCCCCCTACTGCGCCATCCAATCTCCCCTCTCATTCCTGACTTTCCCCCAGACCCTTGCCCCATCCAACAATTCCTGCTCCATCCAACCACCCCTGATGGCCCCCTCTGCCCTATCCAACCCCCCGCCTTTCCTTCCTGACTGCCCCCCCAGAACCCCTGCCCTCTGACCGCCCCGACCCCTATCCACACCCCCACCCTCCACCACCACCCCCAACTCCCCTACCCTCTGTCCAACGCTCCCTGCCCCCTTACCGCGCTGCCTGGAGCACTGATGGCTGGCGGCGCTACAGCTGGGCCACCCAGAGCACCGGGTCAGGCCATAGCTCTGCAACTGTGCTGCTTGGCCGTCCAGAGCATTACACTGGTGGTGCAGCGTGCTGAGGCTGTGGGGGAGGGGGAACAGCGGGGGAGAGGCCGGGGGCTAGCCGCCTAGGCCAGGAGCTCAGGGGCCAGGCAGGAGGGTCCTGCGGGCCCGATGTGGCCTGCGGGGCTGTAGTTAGCCCACCTCTGCTCTAGAGAGGAGCACTATACTAAGATATGAATACACCCATAAGTTGGGGGAGCAAAGCAGGAGTGATGTCACTGACATATATCATTGTTTCCTATTTTCCTGTTTGTTATATCACTATAGTACAAATTATAAAATTGGGGTATATTAATATTTTATAATTTGGGAAGAATATCCTTAACTAAAAATAGATATTTAGCATTCACATCTCCAGCCTCAGAGGACTAGAATAAAATAGGCATCATTTTGATGGACTGGCAATCTCAGAGCATTGATTAAGGATATTAACCCTTTTCTCTAGATCACGGTTTTTTTGGCAATCAGAATCTTATTCAATTAAAAAAAACCCCTAAAAATCTTAATAGAAATAACATGCATGAATGAAAGAATAAAATACTTCTATAAAATATGAGCCAGTACAACAGTAATCATTCACAGATTCTAATCAAGTCCTGGTAAATAGTAATCAAATATTACCTCTCTTGTTCAGTGGCATACATGAATTGGTTGGTGGTCTCAGTCTAGTTAATGATAGCTATGGGTCTACATCACCACAACCATCATCCTAGTTAACCCTAATTGACATTCATATAGAGAGGTTATGGATTGAATCAACACTTCAGACTTAGTGGTACTGCTTTGAAGTTACAGTTGAAATGCACTGGCAAGGAACTGTGAGGAAGGGTATACTACAGATACCCAATCCTCACCAGATCCATATACCTCCTTGCATTATGCCAGTTAAACACAGATAAGTGGTGTGCCAGAATAATGTGTATAAGGTATAAGCATGGCAGGAGAATTTCCCAGTTATTTGAGCTGATGGGTACGAAGGAGTCTTGTCCTAGAAACAGAATTATAAGAGGATTCAAGGAGAGAACTGAGACTAAGAATAGCAGCAGAGGGCATGAATATTGGGAAAGCAGACATCACAGCAAACTGAGGTCAGGAAAATCCCGAAGTGAGGTCAGGGCCAAAGCGTTATTTTCTGTAATTTAATCACTTGCATAATCTGTAGAGAAACTGGTTTTGGAAATGAGGAGTTGTCCAGTCAGCCAGCATCTAGTGGAGTTTAAAAAAAAAACAAAACAAAAACAAAAAAAAAAAACAAAGCTGTTGATAACTTTTAAACACATTTTTGCTTCTATCTGTAGATTGCTAGCGCAACTACTGCTCCATCAATTCCCTCGCATCTGTCTCCTGGTTTAAGAGACGTGACTCTTCGATGTTTAGAACTTCAACCTCAGGACAGACCCCCATCACGGGAACTGCTTAAACACCCAGTCTTCCGTACTACCTGGTAGCTAATTATGTAAAAATTATGAAGATGCTACTGAATATAGAACAATGCCCATCTTGCAGTGCAGTTGAGCACCGCAGCATGTATTATTCTACTGGTCTTAATTATACATCAAGGATTAAGGCCAGTGGAGGATCCTTACCTAAGTATGTGACTGACAAATCGAGATCTTTATCTAAGCTCAGTATGCAACCTTTCATAACTTGTGAAGAAATATGTGAACTGTGCCTTTTCAAAGATCTGGCTCAAGGTGAACAAGAAAACATTTTTCTTTAAATCTGCATGATTATTTAGCAGATAAGTGATTTTATTTTCTTTTGGAGCACTTTTTCAGCAATATTAGCAGCTGAGGGGCTCAGGATCTATTTTAATATTGCAATCACTGTTCCATTTCACATTGTGGTCATAAGCAGAGGGTTCTGCAATTCCATTCAGTTTTTCATCACTGGCTAAAAAGGAAATTCTGTGTATGTTCCTTTTATTTCACAAAGTATGTTCTCTTAGTGGAGTATTAAAAACAAACATGGATGAATACTTTTAAAACCATATTCTGCCTTCTTTAAAAATGTGACTTGGCAGCTGTGGTTCATTGTGCATTTACTGCTGGCCCTATAATTTCCTTTTTGAAGTTATGGTTCTAGACTTTCATTTTATTTTACATTCAGGGAAAGGTGATCTTTAAAACAAACCATCTTCAGAACTAGGTGCAAACTAGATATCACTGAATATCTTGCTGATTGAAATACAGGTTTATTTGAAATCTGGAATAAATTACTGATAGTTTCAGGCTCTCACAGTGCAGGTACTTTTTTTTTTAAAAAAAAGGAAGATTTCTGTGCAGAAAAACAACTTGTAACCCCAGATCATGTTAAATGTTAGTTTTTGAGCCTATTTTCATGTAACAGTTTGTTTTGGTAAACTGTGTAGACAAGTTTCATGTGAAGACCCCTGTCCGTAGCTCCCTTTAAAGTCTGTGGGAGTTTTGCCTTTGACTTAAGTGTGAGCCAGGACCAGGCTCTGGATTCAAGTCTCTTACTGTGCAACAAAACTGTATTCATGTTCACCACTGATATTAAGTTTTACCTGCTGTTTTCCTTCTGCTATACATCATCTATTTACAATAGCAACTGATTATGTAATTTGAAAATCTGTTAAAAATATGACCTTACTTTAATAAGTCTTAATTTTAATAAGAAATAAACTTGGATTTGAAAAGCAAGTTAAGACAAAATTTGATGTAAAATTTCACCTGTAGTACAAAACTTGGGTTTTTTAAACAGGTGTTCCTTTTTATTTTTTTTAATGGTCTTTTAATAGTTTTAAAGACAGGTTTTTAGATTCTGATGCATGCAATTCTGAAGGAAAACGGCAGCTGTTCTTTTGCTTTTTAATGGGGATGGGGGGGTCTTTTTAAATCAAGTACTGATTGTGTTTAATCCATTTTTTTTAAAAATAACTGTTCAAGTTTTAACTCTTCAGAAGCCAGTTGAATTGCTGGACTGAAATCGAATTGGTTATTTTCAAAGACTCAGGACAAACTAAATAAGCTATATAGTACATTAAAAATGTACACAAAACATAAATTGGAAGTAAAACAAGTTTTAAGATAAGTTTACAGGAATGATAGTGCTCATGCTAATAAAACAGTTTCATTAGACGTGAATGTGTATTTCTTTTTGAAATTTTACATTCCTTTGTTTTGGAAGATTGGCAAACTTTGAAGAGTTAAAAAACAAACAAAAAAATACCGAAATGTGAAGTTTGGTAGCTCTAACTGTATTGTACTTGACTTTTTCTTTCATTTTTTTTAACCGCTTAGAATTCTTCATTATTCTAATAAGATTGTTTCCAAGTCTTTCTTATGTGCAAGCTTTAAAGGATGCACTCTTGCCAATTCATGTACTGGAAGATCAGTTGTCAGATTAGTACTTTTTCTGGCAGAAATGTAAACTGTATACACTGATGAACCTCAGCTAATCAGTATTACTTTGTAGATCACCATGCCTACCACATTTCAAACTCAGACTGCCTCTAGATGTCCAAATGCATATTGTTTGAGTTTGTTTGCATTTCCCTCGGCTTGCTGGTAATTGTGGTGTTTTTAAAATGCAGATGTGATGTAATATTCTTATTTTCTTTGGATCAAAGCTGGACTGAAAATTGTATTGTGTAATTATTTTTGTGTTCTTAATGTTATTTGGTACTTAAGTTGTAAATAACGTCTACTGCTGTTTATTCCAATTTCTACTACCTCAGGTGTCCTATAGATTTTCTTCTACCAAAGTTCACGTTCACAATGAAATTATATTTGCTATGTGACTGATTCCTAAGACTTCCAGGGCTTAAGGGCTAACTTCTATTAGCACCTTACTGTGCAAGCAAATTTTATAGAAATCTCTGGGTTAAGAAAATTTGGCTTCGTTGTATTCTTTGTTATTTTAAATATATCAAGATATTTTAATTAAAAGTTTTTACCCCATTGAACCAATTTTATAGTATAATTTGTACCTATTTTGGTGGTTTTGTCTTTATAGTAAATAAAAGATTTTGAACAAATGTTGTTGTTCTTTATCATAATGTATCTGTTTTGAATCAAACACTTCTGGCACATTTTCATTGTTTATACACAGAGGCATTTTGTACACAGCACCTGGTGCCGCTCTGAGGCAAACAGACTTCAGACTACTCAGGAAAGGGTCTTATACTTTTCCCAGCTATTTGACAAAGAATTGAACAGTCCAGCTAATCAACATCACTTTGATCTTTTTCACTTATCTCACCTTTCCATGACTGTCTTAACTCTTTACATTTTCAAAAATATCCGAACATAGGAAGTTTTTCAATCTGATTCAATGACTATACTGATCATTTAAAAAAAATCATTGAAATACTGCTCTGCTCATCATGACTCTGATCCATAAAAGCACTTGCCATGTGTTTCTATCTCTGTTCAGCAGAGTTACATACAGTGATATGATATATGCATACGCTTAAGTGCTTTGATGAAACAAGGCCTGTATTATGGGTCTTATACTGGGAAATATTTAGGTTCTTCCATTATTTCTTTCCCTTTTCCTTTGTTTTTTAAATATAAAATTACTCTCCTAAATTTGAGCTACTATTTTACATATTGATACATTTAAGGTGTTATACTGGTACATGTAAATGGAGTGGCAGCAATTCTTTAAAAAGTGCTTGTATGAGTTTGTATTACTACAAAAAATAAAGCTCTTCATTATCAAATCAGGTGAGTAGAAATTAGTAAATCAGTTCTGGGCTATTATGGTGTGTCTCTGGTGAAAGGAAAATTAATCAGCTCTGCTTACTAGAGCTACAGTGAAATTTGTTGTTTCTGCATTAAAGTAGTAATGTCAAACTTCTCTTCATACTCAAGTAATCTGAAAATACGTATCCTTAAGGCTTGTCTTAGTTAGTTCCTTAGAAACAACTCATTATTTTAAAAGTGAAAATTAAAGTAAAATCAAATACAATATTTAAGTTTAAACTTGTCTGAAATATATTTGATGGGGATATCCTAAACCATATTTTGAATGTACAAATATTCATTTATTTACATTCCCCATAGGGATGTCATGGGAACACTGGCAGACAGAACTTGTCTCGCTGACAGAACATGTCAACAGCCATCCTCCATTCAACCAGTAAAACCCCAATATTAATGGGAAAAAACAGTCTAAAAAAATAGACTGGAGTCTGAATAGAAAAAAAAACTACACAAGACAAGAATTAAATAGTTAAATTCAAAGAGATCTTATCTCCCTCATTTGATTTATTACATGCACTATTAAAATCCACAGGACTGGGAGAATTTTCCAGGCTCTGTTTTAAAGTATAAATGTACAATACACAATATGAATGATTAAATTTCTCCATTTGCTAAAGAAAACCTCTGGTCTAAAATTCACCTATATTCTGCTCTGTGTGAATGAGCAAACAGTAGTTTAACTTTTCCTTGTGAAGGGTTAGTTAAGCAAAAGATGTTGCCCTAAAGTATTTTTCATTGTTGGGGCTCCCCCAAGACCTTTTCCACTTGGGTCTTCGAGAACACAGTTTGACACTCAGGTTCCTTTATTTGACATACAAAAAGTTGTACTGAGTTGTCAGATTCAAGCATGGGGGGGGCGGTAAGTATAGGGTGTACTGCACATCTAAAGTTGCATCAAACTCTTTAATATACATTTACACCTTATATTACATTTACTATGCATTACATCACATGTTTTGGGATTGGCTTGCTCACTTTGTAGGAACCAATTCCTGTACCGCATGCAGTCTCCATGCACAACTTACTCTTTTCCTCATCTTACATTCCAGGCTTACTTCTCAGTTATCTTGTCCATTGTAAATGGATTCCCTAGGTGTTCCCCTCGACCTTAGCTAATACAGACATCCTATCTCCAAGCCTACTGACCATTTACCTATCTTGGGGCTTGTGGGCTACACACTACCACTTAAAGGTTGGTATAATGTATGTTGCCATGGGGTGAGAATAAGCCACCTCCCTGAGCTACACAAGTTACAGCGACCTAAGCACTGGTATCCACAGTGCTATGTCAGTGGTAGAGCGTCTCCCGCTGACATACCTACTGCCTCTCGGAGAGGTGGCTTCATTATGCCAATGGGAGAGCTGTTTCCTGGCAGCACAGAGCATCTTCACCAGATGTGCTACAGCAGTGCAGTGTAAATTCGCCCTTCATTAGCCCAGACGTGTTTCCAGCCTGCTGATCCATTTACCTCCCTAATGCGATCTCCCCAGAAATGAATGTCCAGTTATTCCTGTCAAGCCAGGTCTACACTCATGATAAATGGTCCTCATGGATTATAATTTAGCAAACAATTATTTTTAATTACATCTTTTTATGCTCATTGGATATCGGTTCTTGGTATCAGAGTTCCATGGAAAAACACAGCTCTCAAATAGTTTAACTTACATACCTAATTGCTTAGCCCAATAGAGTAGTTAATTTCCCTTAGCTCAGTTTCCTACCAAGTAGAAATATTTCCCTAATAAAGCCAGCTACATTCTGTCATTGCTGAGTTTCTCTGTTCCTGGTGCAGTTAAGTCAGGAATCTCCTCTGCAGGGCCAGCAGACTGTGATGGGGGCTTATATGTCCTGTGACATAAGTCCAGGCTGATATTTTGTTACTGATTTGGTATCTTAAATATACTTTTATTTGTATATTAAAGTTTAGGAGTTCAGCTTTTAAGTTTGATAATTGTGAAAGCTTAAAGACTGGGAGATTGGGTGTTATTACATAGAAGGTCCAGAAGATGGCAGCAAAATAATACTTTCCTCCACCCAGATGGGTTAATCCCCCTTTCTCAGGAATGACATGCAAGACTGAGGAGAGCATCAGTGTGATACAGGGGTGGGCAGAGGCATTTTATAAGCACTTTGAGGACATTCAGAACTGAATCTGGAGTCAAATTTTTCTCCTGGTCCCATTGCTTTAAATGTCCTGGATTGAAACAATGCAGACCCTAGGGAAATTCAGATCCAGATCCAAACTTTGTAGCTCAGGCCCACCTATTCCTATGACCTCCACCTGTGCTCTAAGGTTACTTTTGCCCTCTCTACATCCTGAGACCAGCGCTCTTACACAACACAGAGCACCAGCTCTTTGTGTCCATTTTTTTTAACATTTACACTTGAAAAGACTCTCTGCCAAGGGACATCTATGGGTATGACGCTTGCCATTTCTGGGTAAGGGAGGTTGCAGGGTGCACCTTGCTTCAGCCACACTAATCGTCGGTATCCTGATTAGAATGGAACAGTAGTCATTTGCTGTGGAAGAGACGATAGCAAAGGACAGCCTGGATAAAGGTGTGATCAAAAGGCATAAGACCAGCCAATTCTGCTTTATGATCACTGCCTTAGTGATATGTGGTCCCCCTGGGCACAGCTAATCACTAAAAGAGTAAACGCACAGCAAAAAGTTACATCTAAATGTAGGGATAGTTTCATGTTACTACTTTCATCTTCTCCAAATAGGAAACACTAAGAAACCACTCTAATCTGTCTCTGATGCTTTCAAGGCAAGATTAGAATTCAGTTAAAATCAATATTAAAATTCAACAATCATAGAATATCAGGGCTGGAAGGCACCTCAGGAGGTCATCTAGTCCAACCCCCTGCTCAAAGCAGGACCAATCCCCAATTTTTGCCCCAGATCCCTAAATGGCCCCCTCAAGGATTGAACTCTCAACTGAGCACACATTCAGGTTCGCTACCATTCTTTTTACCATCCACAGCACCAATCTAAGTTTACTATGAACAGACTTCTAAGATCACTGGCAAATCTGTAAACTTCTCAGTTATGAGAACTTTCCCCAGTTTATCCCTAATGTAATTTCATCTCATTTTCAAATGTGTTCCCTTTGGTTGGGGGTGTAATTTCAGAAACTACAGAATTTGTCCAAAGTACTTGATGTTTTCCTGTTGTCTGTTTGTACAGCACTTAATTCAAAGAGGGGCCTTTGAGTGCTACCGTAATACTAATATGCACAGATGCATACACCAACTTCCATCATTAGACCCCCACCCTATCCCATTGGGAAAGTGTGATCCTTTAAATAGAGTAAAAAGAAAAGGAGTACTTGTGGCACATTAGAGACTAACAAATTTATTAGAGCATAAGCTTTTGTGAGCTACAGCTCACTTCATTGGATGCATTTGGTGGAAAAAACCACTCTATATGGCTAAATTCAGTGCCTTGCATAATGACAGGTTTCAGAGTAGCAGCCGTGTTAGTCTGTATTCGCAAAAAGAAAAGGAGTACTTGTGGCACCTTAGAGACTAACAAATTTATTAGAGCATAAGCTTTCGTGAGCTGTAGCTCACGAAAGCTTATGCTCTAATAAATTTGTTAGTCTCTAATTTTCCACCAAATGCATCCGATGAAGTGAGCTGTAGATTACGAAAGCTTATGCTCTAATAAATTTGTTAGTCTCTAAGGTGCCACAAGTACTCCTTTTCTTTTTGCGAATACAGACTAACACGGCTGCTACTCTGAAACCTTTAAATAGAGTGAATGTAGAATTGAGTCTGTAGTCATTAAGTTCACCTACAAAGGCCCAAATGTGGAGTACTGGCCTTTAAAATGTGACGCTGTGAGCTGCAGTTAAATATGAAATGGCTATAAAGGTGCTAATATGGTTTTAGGACCCTGATCTGCAGCTGTACTGTCATGTCCTGTGCTCTTCCCATACCTCACGAGTTAAGCCGTATTAGAATGGGTCAGTACGTGGATGGAAGCTATTGCAGATTTGTAATATATATAAAATTATGCTCAAATCAAATATCTGTATCAAGGAAAAACATATATTCAATTAAAACCAATGATTTATTTAGAAAATTCCTGAGAAACATATTGGAGAATCCACATGAAGATTTTGAAGCTGTGGACCAAAAATAGTGTCATAGTCACGGTATATAAGGCTTGATCCTTCTCCCACTCAAGTTGATTGAAAAACTCCCATTAACCTTAATAGTGCAGGACCAAGACCATATTTTGCAAATCCATTGAAAAATCTATACATGAGAGAGAAATACAGAAGAATCTGTTCCAGGGACAGGAAAGTTATGCTCTGTCTACACTACAAGGATAACTTTGTTGGGTTTTGGGATACCCAGTTACAATATGGTTTTTCTCTGACCAGAGACACCCAAGTTCCAAAACTGTTGACGGTCCCATCCACATGACAGACTTTAGCTGCTTTGTAACTGGTTCCCCTGAAGTGCTGGATTGTTAGTGCTAGGCTGCCAGCAAACAGTTTAGAGAGGTTCGGAGAGGGATGGGGGGGAGAATTTCCCTGAATTCCCCCTACAAGTAAATCTCTTTAAAAACTGAGCGCAATTCCATTTTGAAGAGAAAAATTGTATTAGTATATAACAGATGTCAAATGTGTTTGGATAGAGCCAGAAGAGTGAAGTAATGGAATCATCCCCAACTTTTAGATAGGGATGTCAGCCTATTCTTGAAAAAAAAAATGTTACATTTAGTAGCTAGACCAATAAAGAAGAGAATGTTAAAGAAAAAAGGGAGGTAAGGGATGTTTTCATACTTGGAGTATCTTTCATAACTCTCATTTTTTCTACAGTTTAATAGGTTTATTTTAAAGCTTCTAAAAATTACTCAGTATAAATACCCAGCAGTAACATTCTAACTTCTCTGCAGGGAGGCTTGAACTGTCAACATGCTTCACCCATTCCAGATGAGATCATTCTTGCCCTATATCTGGTGCAGCCAGATTTGGAGCATACGTTGTTTTTGAATGTGTTCAAAACCTGGAAACATATTTCATGGCATTGACACTATCAATCTCTGCTGGGACAAACCTGAAACACACATTGGTTTGTTTGAGGCACTAGTTGGTGTTCACATTTTTAGGGTTGTTAGTTTTGTGTTACTACCAGCCCATTATTATTTTGCCATTTTTGAATAGCAATTGAAGATGATTTTTAAGGTATTTCTCAGAGTAGTTTGAATTGTGTTATAGCACTATGCACTAGCTCCCTGATCTGAGTAGAAGTCAAAAGCCAGTATCATCAAACAGTCCCAAAAGGGAGATGATGTTCTAAACTCATGTTTGTCTCACCCTCCATCTATACCTGCAACAAAGGCCTATTAAATGTATGGTTTTATTATTTGTTGTCATATCACTTGATGGACAGTCTTGGATCTGACAAAAGTGGGAAGTGGGGAGGGCTTTGTGGGAGAAATAATGAAAATGGGATATTGTCTCTCTCCCCTCTAGATCACTGATTGAAACCAAGATCTGGTTGGTAACCTACCACCATCTGACAGTTCTTTGGCAGCCAATGGTAAATGAACCAGGTAACCTCCAGGCTATCCTCTGTTTATGACTCTCCACTTTACAAAACCTGCCAGAGAACTTGGTTAGCAACCTTATGGATTGGCCAATGGATTCATAGCCGTGGAGACTACAGTCTCGTCTCATTGCTGAGGGTTAGAGCCATTTTGGTGTTGTGGAGTAGGGGTACCTACCATTCAGTAGACAAATGGAGAACTTCAGTCTCCCTGGCTGAGAGGTACGATCACTATTACTTACAACAAAGTAAAGTGACTGAGCTTGGCTCAAGAACTCAGATCTCACCACAGCAGTGCATGATGCTACCACTTGGCCACTAAATCTCTTATTTATTTATTGTAGATTTTTTAAAGATCCAAAGCCCTTAAAAGTATGTGACTCTAGTAGAAGAGGACATTGGAAATCATAAGAACATAAGAACGGCCATAGTGGGTCAGACCAAAGGTCCATCCAGCCCAGTATCCTGTCTTCCAATAGTGGCTAATGCCAGGTGCCCCAGAGGGAATGAACAGAACAGATAATCATCAAGTGATTCATCCCCTGTTGCCCATTCCCAGCTTCTGGCAAACAGGCTAGGGACACCATCCCTGACCATCCTGGCTAATAGTCATGGATGGACCTATCCTCCATTAATTTATCTAGTTCTTCTTCGAGGGATGTCACTGCGGGTGCTCCACTCCAGGTGTTGGTGCATCCCTGCACCTTCGCTTGGAGATTTTTACAGCAGTACTCGTGCCGGTCGCACACGCACAGAGCCTGCCCGCCCCCGCTCTGAGTGTACCTTAATAGTATGCGTGCGCGACTGGTCTCCTCAGTTCCTTCTCTACCGTTCCCGGCCTGAGACTGAGCTCAGCAGACTTGTTAGACACTTTCTCTCCCTTTGTTACAATTATCTTTTTAGTTAGTTAGTTTGTTACCAGTAATACTTAGTTACCATTTTTCTATCTTTTTCTCTCTTAAAAAAAAAAATTTTCCTTACAAGCAGCCGCTTCCGACATGCCTGGCTCCCCAGGTTTAAGCGCTGCTCTACCTGCAATCACGCCATCCCTCTGTTCGATGGCCATTCAAAATGCATTAAATGTTTGGGGGAGTCCTACATCCCTCAAAAATGTGCCCACTGCAGCAATCTAGGGCACAGGAGGAGAGGGAGCAGAGGCTAAAACTGCCGCTCTTTCAAAAATTTTCAGGGTCCGCTGCAGACCCGGGCGCCGACTCCAGCTCCACTGCACGCCACAGCGCCCCCTCCCCTCCCCGCACGCCTCAAAGAAGGACAAAAAAACTTCAAAAAACCAGCATCTTCTCTCACCCGAAAAGGGAACTTCGCAGGAGAAGACTTCCCCGGGGAAGTCTACAGCCTCCCTCCCGGCGCTTCCCCGGCTGAGCACTTTTGACATGCCGGGCTACTCCGGTGCCACGCGAAACCCACCTGCAGCTGTGGCAGTACTACGAAGCTCTACTCCCGAGGCTTTAGGCTTCCAGTTGCCTGCCTCTCATCTGGCACCGTTCAGCACCGCGACGGAAGCAGTGCCGACACATGCTGACATGCCTGACCCCCCGCAGGCTGTTATTGCTCTCCCTGCACCGACACCCGCTGAGCTGGCCGGCAGTGAAACAGTGCTTGGGACACTGGTGCAGAGGAACTTTTCTTCAAAGCAGATTCCTCTTGCACAGCCCTCACCTCACAGAGGAGCTCCAGCATCACAATTTACAGTCAAGGGACCTGCTGGTGTCACCTATCCTGCAGTCACCCCTACTCAATGCCTACTCTCTCCAAATGCTCAGTCAGGGTCTGGACAGCCTTCCTCCTCCAGTGATGAGGAAACTGGAATGCAGGGGGAATTTTCACCATATCAAATCTCCCATCCTCAGACCCCAATCAATAGAGGTCATAGAAAAATTACTTTGTCCTACTCTCAGGATCCTGCCCCGTGGTGTGTAAGCCTCTGGATGGCACCACCTATGCCCTTCCCACCACAGTGGCAATATTGGGCCCCATAGGCATCTTATCCTCGAGACCACACTCGCTGTGCCACCTCAACCAGGCACGACACCTGCCCGGCATCCCCAGCTGACAAAACTGCCATTGACATAAGACACCAGGCAGCACCGTCACAACTGCAGGATCTGTCATGACCTGCCTCAAACCCAGTAGACCCAGTTGTTACGCCTGATGAAGCCTTACTTCCTCCTCCCCCTGCACCTTCGGATGATTTCTCAAAATTTCAAGACCTTTTCACAAGAGTTGCCAGTGAGTTAAGAATTAACTTGGAGGAAGTTTCTGAACAGCACCTTGAGTTAATAGACATCCTGCAGCCCTCTTCTTCTTCTAGGATTGCATTACTGATCAACGCAGCCCTTTTGGAACCTACTAAGGCCATCTGGCAGACTCCTGCTGCAAGCCTACCTACCTATAAACGAGCGGACCGCAAGTACTTCATCCCTTCTAAGGGTTCTGAATTCCTTTTCACTCATCCAGCGCCAAACTCATTGGCAGTCAAGCAAAAGACCAAACCTCAGTTTCCCTGCTCCACGCCGTCTGACAAGGACAGTAAGCAATTAGATCTGCTTGGACATAAAGTATATGCATCTTCCACGTTACAATTTCGCATTGCTAATTATACTGCCATTCTGGCAAAATATGACCACAAAAATTACAACAAATTCATGGACTTTATTGATGACATTCCGGAAGAAACAAAAATTCATGGCTCTAGTTTCCGAGGGACAGATCATCTCATGTATCTCTCTTCAAGCCGCCCTCGATGCAGCCAAAACTGCAGCAAGATCCACTGCTACAGCAGTGGTCATGCGCCGAGGTTCATGGCTCTCCTCCTCTTCCTTTCCTCGAGAGGTCCAAAATACCCTTGAAGATCTTCCCTTCAATGTTGACAAACTCTTTGCCTCCACGACAAACGACATACTTCATTCAATGAAAGACTCAAGGGCAACTCTCCGGTCTCTGGGAATTCAAACCCCTACAACCAGAAGGCGACAATACAGATATCAACCTTACCAGCGTCCACGCTACCCCACATATACCCAGCAATTCCATAGATCACATGAGCAATAGCAACAACAGCAACACCAGAGACCCAGATACTAGCGTCGCCGTCCCAATTCCTTGGCAGCGTCTCAATCCCCTCCGACTAATAAGCAGACTTGAAGCCTTGGTTGAGGGTTTAGAAAACGTTCCCACTTCAGCGCTTACACTGCATGTCCCTATTTTTGGACACCGCCTACAACCATTCTCCCATCAATGGCAGAACATTACCACTGACAAGTGGGCTATAGAGGTTGTCACAATTGGGTATTGGATCCCTTTCCTAGCCTTGCCTCCTACCCACCCACCCTCCCTGTCCCTCTTCAGGGACCCCTCTCACGAGCAACTGTTCCTCCAAGTGGTACAACATCTTCTTCTATTGGGAGCAGTGGAATTTGTGCCCGAACGAGACAGACGGAAGGGGTTTTATTCCCATTATTTCTGAACAGAAAAGAAAACTGGGGGATGGCGACCTAACCTCGACTTCAGGTGGCTCAACAAATTTATCAAAAAGCAAAAGTTCGAAATTGTTACCCTCACCACCATAATTCCAGTGCTGGAGCAGGACAATTGGTTTGAGCCCTCGATCTACAGGACGCCTATTTTCATGTGACTATACATCTGGCCCACAGACGTTTCCTTCGTTTTACCCCGGACTCAACATATTTTCAATACAGGGTGCTACCCTTCAGCCTATCCACCACCCCTTGTGTTTTTTTAAAGCTCCTAGCCGTAGTCACTGCCTACCTCAGGAAACAAGGGCTCACAATATTTGCTTACCTCGACAATTGTCTCCTCAAAGCCTCAACGCTAGGTGAAGCACTTTGATTCACTCAGCTCACCGTCTATTGTTTCCTATCCCTTGGCCTACATAAACAAAAACAAATCCACATTATCTCCTACCCAGCACCTGGAGTTTGTAGGAGCACACCTCGATTCCCAGACGGGAATAGCATCTCTCCCACCCGATCGTTTCAACATCACAAAACTATTGGCAACGAGACTTCGCAACAGTCTTCAGGTCACCGCTCAAGACTGTCTACAACTACTAGGTCACATGGTCTCGTGCACTTTCATGGTCCAAAACACACGACTATACACGAGGTGCTTCCAGGCTTGGTTGGCCACAGTTTACAGACCGAATGTGCATGCTCTAAACAAGCCTCTATCCATACCTTTCAGAGTCAAAGACTCCCTCCTATGGTGGACAGTTCCCTCCAACCTCTGCTCTGGCGTCTCCTTTCTTCAGGATGCCACATCCCTCATAATGACTACTGATGCATCCCGCACAGGGTGTGGTGCACACATGTCCCACCACACAGCCCAAGGGCTACAATCTCCAACAGAAACCTCCCTACACATAAACGTCCTGGAGCTTCAAGCTGTATGCAATGCCTGCCGTCACTTCCTCCCATTAATCCAGAACCAACGTGTACTGACAATGACAGACAACATTGCCTGCGTGTTCTATGTAAATAGGCAAGGAGGGGCTTGCTCTCACTCACTTTGCACAGAAGCCATGAAGCTCTGGAATTGGTGCCTTGCGAACAACATTCAGATATCAGCCACCTATCTTCCCGGAGCTATGAATACCTCAGCAGACGAATTAAGCAGACGCTTTCCCTGGGATCACGATTGGGAGATAAATGAAATGATCATCCTACACCTCCATGGGACCCTCTACCCCTCCGTGGGACCTTCACTTAGTTTTATCCTGCTTAACTCAACAACCATTCGAGCCCCTAGCCACTTGATCCCTCTTATACCTCTATGAAAACAGCATTCTTAGTGGCAATCACCTCTGCCAGATGGGGAGGAGAAATATCAGCTCTCATGGCGGACCCACCGTATACGCTATTTTTTAAAGACAAGGTTACCCTCCGATTGCATCTCAAATTCCTTCCAAAGGTGCATTTGTCATTCCACATCAATGAGCCGGTACACCTACCAACTTTCTTTCCTAAACCACATGCAAACTCTTTTGAATCCACCATGCATAAGTTTGATGTACGCAGGGCTTTGTCCTTATATTTGGATAGAACCAAGCCCTTTAGGAACCCTTCTAGACTCTTTGTCTCCATCGCGGAACGTTCCAAAGGAACACCTATTTCTACCCAAAAGAAAAGGAGTACTTGTGGCACCTTAGAGACTAACAAATTTATTTGAGCATAAGCTTTCTTGAGCTACAGCTCACTTCATCAGATGCATTCAGTGTCCACAGGGTGTGGTGCATACATGTCCCACCACACAGCCCAGGGGCTACGATCTCCAACAGAAACCTCCCTACACATAAACGTCCTAGAGTGTCCACTGAATGCATCCGATGAAGTGAGCTATAGCTCACGAAAGCTTATGCTCAAATAAATTTGTTAGTCTCTAAGGTGCCACAAGTACTCCTTTTCTTTTTGCAAATACAGACTAACACGGTTGCTACTCTGAAACCTATTTCTACCCAGAGATTTTCAAACTAGATTTCTGAGTGTATCCAGTTGTGCTATCAGATAAAGAAAGTGACACCTCCAGCCGACATCAGAACTCACTCCACTAGATCTGTAGCTACCTCCGTGGCTTTTCTATGCAAAGTTCCCCTGGCTGACATCTGTAAATCGGCCACTTGGTCTTCTGAACACACATTTTTTAAGCACTATGCCTTTACTGAAGGACCTCTCTCTGATACACGATTAGGCAGAGCTGTATTATTTACTGCATTCCTACCAAATCCGAAGTCCCTCCCTCCTTGAGATACACTGCTTTTCAGTCACCTGGAGTGGAGCACCCATCGGAACATCTCTCTCAAAGAAGAGGAGGTTACTCACCCTGTGCAGTAACTGACGTTCTTTGAGATTAGTGTTCCTGTGGGTGCTCCACTCCCCACCCTCCTCCCCTCTACTTCGGAGTTGGGGTAGCCTCCATTGTAAAGAAGGAACAAGGAAACTGGTCACGCACACATACTATTAAGGTATACTCAGAGCGAGGGGGGCAGGCTCTCCACATGCACGACTGGTATGAGTACCGCTGTAAAAATCTCTGAGCGAAGGAGCAGGGACGCACCAATTCCTGCAGTGGAGCACTCACAGGGACACTCATCTCGAAGAATGTCAGTTACTGCACAGGGTGAGTAACCTCCTCTTCTTTTTTGAACCCTATTATAGTTTTGGCCTTCACAACGTCCTCTGGCAAGGAGTTCCACAAGTTGACTGTGTGTTGTGTGAAAAAAACTTCTTTCTGGTTGTTTTAAACGCACTGCCTATTAATTTCATCTGGTGATCCCTAATTCTTGTGTTATGAGGAGTAAACAACACTTCCATATTTACTTTCTCCACACCACTCATGATTTTATAGACCTCTATCGTATCCCCCACTTAGTCATCTCTTTTCCCAAGCTGAAAAGTCCCAGTTTTATTAATCTCTCCTTATACGGCAGCCTTTCCATACCCATAATAATTTTTGTATCTCTGCATTACTTTCTACTTTAGTCTATTAATCAATCCATCTCTGTCCAGATATTAGAGTCTTTCTCTTACATACTCAACTATACCCCTCAAAAAAGTCCTAATTTTTCACACTTGCTATCTGGTCAATCTCATCACCTGCCTGTGTTTTAAGGACTCCATCTGAATTCATACCTCAGTTTCCCCAGTGGTGCTGGCTCCCTGCACAAACTAGCAGGCAGCCAAATCTTTACCCAGCCCTAACAGTTGGGCCAAGGAAGGTAGGGAGAGGAAGGAACAGTTAATGCACGTGTCCGATCAAACTCAGTCCACGGAGCCATTCCAACCAATCGAACTCCCGCATGCAAATAAGCAGGACAGCAATGGTGCGGGGATTGGCTGCGTTACCTCTGACGTCATCACGGGGGCTCCACGAAAGTGACCGGAGCCGAGCGAGGCTCTAAGTAACTATAGAGTCAGTCCGCGTGGAGCTCAATGACGGTCGAGGCGGTCTCTGCGACGCCTGCGCACAAGGCCGCCAGCCATGGGAACTCCAGGGAACGTCCGGCAGCTCCCCCTCCCAGGGCGGGGGCAGCGGCTGGGCGCCAGCGCGGGCAGTGCCGCGAGACCTCGCCGGGCACGTGACGCCTGCGGGACGCCCGGCCCGGGACAGGGGCGGCCCTGGGCTCTCCCGCGGCGGCGCCGCCATGCTGCGCGCCCTGCTGCGGCGCTGGGCGTCCTACAGATACCGCTTCGTGCCCTGGATCGCGCTCCACCTCCGCCGCGAGCGCAGGTGAGCGGGCCCAGCGCCCCGGGAAACCGGCCCCGGGCTGCCGAGCGCGCCGCCCAAACGCAGCCGCCGGCGCCTGCCCGGAGCGGCCCGCCAGAAGCGCCGCGGGGCAAGGAGCGTCCGGCGGGGCTAGAGCGCCCCTTGCGCCTCACCGCCACCTGCGCGGGGGGGGGTTGAGGCAGCAGATCCCATGCCCGGCCCGGGCTGTGTGGAGGTAAACCTGGGGCTCGGCCTCTCTCTTGCCCCCCCCCCCCCCAGCCGAGCTCAGAAAAGTGCGGCTCAGCTCGGAGAGCTCATGCCTCGGCTCTTTTCAGATCCCATCTGCTCTGTCATCCCCGCAGGCACGCGGCGCTATCCGCACCAGAGCGGGATTCGTTGCTCCGAGGCGGCGCCGCCGGTAAGAAGCGGGCGGGCAAGGCACGGGGAGCTCAGGTCCTGTGTCGCCGCCCGCGGCAGCGTCGGAGAGTCCAGCTCCCCCTCCCGTAGCTTTCTTAGCTCTGCAGCCGATGCAGTGGGCTGTAGCCCACGAAAGCTTATGCTCTAATAAATTTCCTCGTCTCTAAGGTGCCACAAGTCCTCCTTTCCTTTTTAGTTCTGCGGTGGAGACGGGCATAAAGCGCAGGAAGAGTAGATCTTGCTCTGTGTGTAACCAATACAAAGCTGAATACAGGGGCTGAAATCCTGCCCCCGTTGAAATCGCTGGCAAAAGTTCCTTTGATTTTAATAGGAGCAAGATTTCATGCACAGAGCACCACGACGCCGTGAGCTGTAGCTCACGAAAGCTTATGCTCAAAGAAATTCGTCAGTCTCTAAGGTGCCCCAAGTCCTCCTTTTCTGTTTGCGCTTAACTAGTAAGTTTCTTTTTCCACATTACCTTTTCAGGGGAGAGCTGCGTTTTAAGGACTATACAAGACCCAGGTCTTGATGCTTGCCAGATGATCTAAATGGACGCTTAGAGTAACATTTTCAAAAGTAAGAAGGAGGTTGAGTACTTGGGGAACCTTAGAGACTAACAAACTTATTTACTTTGAGCACCTTAGTAGTACTCCTGTTCTTTTTGCTGATACAGACTAACACAGCTACCACTCTGAAACCATTTTCAGAAGTATCTAAGTGATTCAGGACCTCAAGTCTCCTTTTCAATGTGACTTAGGTTCTTAGGTGCCCAAGTCCATTTTTTAAAACGAGATTTGGCCTTCAGAGTCACTTACGTGGTTTTGAAAAGATTCTTGTCTTAATTTTTTATATAGTGAGGGTGATAGGATTATACTGAGAGCTAAATTATCTGTCCCCTTATCTAAATGTTCAATGCACGAAGAAGTTACATTCTTTTTTCCTTTCTTCTGTCTGCTTGGTCACATTGTTTACTGACAATATTGCCATATGCTATTTATCTCAGTCTGCTGCTCTGAGATCTTACACTCTTCTCCCTGTGTCCTCTATACATTTTACGAATCAAGGAATATACTTTCAAAGAGGTACAGCATCAAACTGGAATAATCTTCCAAGGGAAATGGTAGCTTTGTTGTTTTGAGCCATTAAATCTAGAGTGAAGAAAGCATTTGAGAATGTACTGTAGGGAACAATTCTGAGTTGGCAGGAATTTGGATTAGATGGTCAAATAGGTCTTCTAATTTTTGTAATAACAGAAGCCCTGGATTGAATACAACATTAAATTGATTATCTGGTGGAACTAATAAGTATCTCAAGCCAAATTCTTGTCATGTAATGATCTCAGCAGAGCTCTTCTAATGAATCACGGCCTTACAATCACTCCTGGACTGTCTATTATTGCAGTGGTTTTCAAACTGCGGGTCGTGACCCAGTACTGGGTCGTGGAATGGAAGGCACTGGGTTGCAGTGCCTCTGCTCAGCACCACTGACCAGGACGTTAAAAGTTCTGTCCACGCTGCTTCCCGGCTAAGGCAGGCTAGTCCCTACCTGTTCTGACATTGTGCAGGGCCCCGTAAGCAGCCAGCTGCAGATCCAGCTCCTAGGCGGCGGGGGGCACGGGGCTCCACGCACTGCCCCTGCCCCGAACACTGGCCAGTGGGAGCAGGTGGGAGGTGGTGCCTGGAGGCGAGAGCTGCGTGCAACCGCTTGGATGCTTCCTCCTAGGAGCTGGACCGGCTGCTGGCCGCTTCTGGGGCGCAGCCCCCTCCCAAACCCAGAGCCCCTTCCTGCACTCCAAACCCCTCATCCCTGGCCCCACCCCAGAGCCTGCAACCCCAGCCTAGAGCCCCCTCCCACACCCTGAACCGTCATTCCTGGCCACAGCCCTCACCACCACACTCTAACTCTCTCTGCCTGCACCCCTCCCAAACCCCTCATCCCCAGCTTCGTTGGGTCACGGTCATCAACAATTTTCTTCAGTTCGGTCCTCAGAAAAAAAAAGTTTGAAAACCACTATATTATTGTATGCTTGTAAACTTACGCAGAGTGTCTTAAGTTAGCAGAAAATGTAGCTTTGTAACAATGTCTTACTGTTCTTACCATATTACAGAATCCAATTCTGAATAAAGTCAGAAACTAGAAGCTTAAGAATGAAGGTTGTAATCTTGCTATTTTCACATCTTTGTAAAAGAAAAGTCAAAAAGTAACTATTAAATCTAGGTTTCATAGTTAACAGCCATGTTAGTCTGTATTCGCAAAAAGAAAAGGAGTACTTGTGGCATCTTAGAGTCTAACAAATTTATTTGAGCATAAGCTTTCGTGAGCTACAGCTCACTTCATCGGATGCATCTAGAGTTTTCCTGTCATCAATTTTAAGTGTTCAAGCTAGCCTAGGATAATAGTTGAAAAAGTTTGGGATTATTGTTTTGGTTTTTTTATGCTCTAAAATTCTTTCTTAACAGCCAGTTCAGGTGGGACTAGATGAGAATGAGACATCAAAAATTTTCAGAAGTGCCCAAGTGACTTAGACAGGTAAGTCCCATTTTCAAAAGTGACTTAGGCACCTAAGGTGAGATTCACAAGGTGGACTTTAGTGTCCACTGCCACTTTAGGCTCCTAAATCCAACATTTAGATCCTCACAACCACCCTCAGCTGTGGCCTAACCCTGTAGGCACTAAAGTTTCCATGGTTTTTCGTGACAAAGGGCTTACCTGATTTAGACACCCAACTCTAGGAGAGGGTTCATGGCTGTGAATCCCGAGTGGAGAGAGGAGCTTCCCTCTAGCCCGGAGTTAGGCTATGTCTACACTGGCAATTGAATGACAAAACTTTTGTCTTTCAGAGGAGTTAACCCTCTTTTCTCCTCCCCCCCCCCCCCCCCCACCCCGAAAGACAAAAGTTTTGCTGCGACAAGTGCCAGTGTGAACAGCACATTGTTGGCAGGAGAGCCGACAAACAGCAGCTACACTACACGACTTTTAGCGGCACGGCTGTGGCGAGATAGCCCTGTCGCTAAAAGCTGTGTAGTGTAGACATAGCCTTAGACATCAAACTCCCTTTGAGGGGCTGGGTGTAGGCCACACCTCTCCCCATAGCTTTTCTTATTGGCTCCTTTAGGTGACACCCCATTTAGTACAGTGGTTTCTGTTGATTCCTTTTTAGGTGCCTACGTGTCCCCATTCATTGTATAGGGAGTCACCTAGCTCAGGGCTATGAATCCCACTTGGCAGCCAGGGCCACTAATACCGCAAATGCTCAGCCTAAGTCCTTCTTTTGAATATCACCCTTAGGAACCTAACTCTCTCACTCTCTTTCAATGAGATTAAGGCTCCTAAGCACCTATGTCTCTTTAGAAAATGGGACTTAGGCTCCTTTGTAATTTAGGTATTTTTGAAAATTTTACCTGTCGTTTGCATCAAAAATTTAAACCAGTCTTTTTAACCAATGCACAGGAGTAGCCAGATGGATAATATTTCTTTTTAAATTCAACAAGATCATATCAGGCCTCTCTTTAATAGTAAAATTACTTGATATTAACTAATTGAACGTTGTTCTAAGAAATATATATATTGGAGCCACACTAATCAGCATACTGTTTAATCTGCACAGCAATTGTTACTTTCTTCACTACTTAGCACATGAGCAATGTATTTTAATGAGATATCATTAAGATTCAAAGCTTGCATAAGCCATCGACCTGCATTTTCCAAGTTCAAGGGTGCATATATGCATGAAAGACTATCCTTTTGTATTGCTTGTTTCAGCCATGTAACGTAAAAGCAAACAAGTGCTTTTTGTTGCCATAACATTTCCGACTGCTTGTTCTTATAGGCAAACTTGATGCTAGAATATTTTTTTCTCTTCTGCCACAGGACCATCCGATACGTACCAGAAAAGTGCAAAGACAAAATTATCTCTGATGAAGATGTCCTTGAAACACTGCTGAAAATCTTTAAAGCTCTGTTCATAAATGACTTTGGTAGACAAATGGACTTCTTTGCCTTGCTTCCAGAAGTTAAATCCAAATATCTGGAATTACTGACTATTCAGTTTAAGAGATCAAAAACAACTGGTTACAACCATCAAAGTCAAAATATCTTTAATCCAGAAGAAGTTCTGTTTAATACATTAGGGTTCAGTATTACTCGAGATCGGAGTTCACTGATTTCAGCTGGAACAGGAGTCTTTGTTACCAAAGGTTTTGTGCCAAAAGGGACAGTTGTATCTATGTATCCTGGTAATGAAATACTCTGTCATTTTTTCCAAATAAGTTAAACATGATTTCTACCTATGCGGTTACTGATTGCATGACTGAATTGGTATTTCAATTTTAACTTTTTTAGCATTTTAACTTTGATACCTTACTAAAATCACAGGTTAATATTTGTAAAGATATTTCCATGTGTAAACTGACTTGGTGATAAGAAAAAAAGATTATATTTCATGTTCTCTGAGTACCCAAGATCTGGTTTGAATTGCTAAAATATTTGTCCCTGATTTCTGTAAACACTAATGCACACAAGTAATTTTATGCAGGTGAGCAATCCCGTGTAGTTCAATGAACCAACTCATGTTCATAAAGTTGTTCATATGCATAAGTGTTTGTAGGATTAAGTCTATTAATCTCTCTATCGATATCAGTGGGCAGAATATAGAAAATTTTCACAGCACAAAGATATATTTATAAAATTAAGAATGAAAGTAGAATGTACAGGAAAAGGATGTAGAAGACCAGAATAGGGGAACAATGAGCAAAATTCTTACCTAGTGACACTGCTCCAAAAAGTGAGTATGAAAAAATGTCACTTCTACTCTGCTCCAACTCCTTGTCTCCTTGGAGTGTCATTAGCTTATTTTGTTTAACAACATCTTTAGTTCAGTTAGCACTTCAGAGTCAGGACAGCTGTCCAAGAGCAAGCTGAATTCTGTTCTGCTGTGAACAACACAATCACCAGTTAAATTCTTATTGCAGAATATTTATTGTGATTGGTGATGTAAGAGGCAGAAATCGATTATCAAATCCCAGGATGAGTTTGAGTTGGCATTTAGGAACATCAGCCTAAATTTTCATCTCTTGTTGTTGTGACAATTTGTGCTTCTCTGACGGTGGAATCTGGACTTAACTGGGTAGCTGAGAATTACTGCTGTAGGGGAGTTCTCACCTGGTATAAAGTGGTATAGCCAGTTCTGTAGCCAACTGCTCCCCCCAGTGGAGATAAAGGGAAGGGGAGCAGGGCAGAGTGGAGTATGCATGGGCTACACCTATTCCATGTCTCAGTTGGCTTATGGCCCTGACCTAGAGAGACCATAGCAAGTTAGCTTAAATTAGAGCAGCTTCTAAGTTTTAAGATGCACAGATATGCGATGAGAGGGCAACTGCTGGACTGGAGAAACATCAGATCATTGCAGTTCTGTCCTTAAAAAAATGATTAATTTCAGTTCATGAACTGAGGAAAAAATAATCTTATCCCTCTGCCACTTTTGGCCTCTGTCTGGGAGGTTGGATCATGACTACTAACCCCATTTTGATGCTTTTATTTATTGCCTTCTAAAATATCCATGTCTGTCTTACAACAGGTACAGTATATCAAAAGTATGAGCCAATTTTTTTCCAGTCCATTGGCAATCCATTTATTTTTAGATGCATAGATGGTGTACTTATTGATGGGAATGATAAAGGAATATCAAAAGCAGTGTACAGGTAAGCAATCAAAAGAAATAGGAGAACAAAACTCAATTCACGTATTGAAAGGTATTATGGTTATCCAATCACACTGTTATCTGAAACCAAAAGTAGTTGGGTTTATACGATTTACCATATGGGGAAAAATAAAATAAAGTGTTATGTACTGTAATATAAGATGCAGTGTGGTCAATCTGTTCTCTTGTAATGAGGCTGGAAGCTATTGGATGTGATATATTAATATCATGTCATGTGCCAGTCTGTAAGTTTGACAAGATGCACTTTGCTGAAAACTGATGCTTAAATAGCTATGATTTTTTTAATGAGCAAAATATGCTTAAATCTAGTGATTGAGTATAAAGGTGTTAACGCATATTTTCTGGTTTATAATTAACTCTGGTTGATGGATTAGAAAAGAAAATCTTTGCATGTCATGGAGTAGGAACTCTGGTACCAAAGGCATATTATCTAGCCCTAACTTGCCTTTAAAAAGCTTTGAATAAAGCAAGACTTTGAATAAATGCAGAAGAGTAAGTCTGTACTTTGAGTAGCCTAGAGGCTAACATGCACTTTATCAAATTTTAGTTTCCAGGGAAATTCAATTTATAGCAACATCTGTGCAGAATGTAAACATCACACATCAAAAATAGAATTAACAATAACCAGGAAACAACCTGAAAGGACAGTCCCCTTGTCTCTAGTTTGGGTTTTGGGAACAAGACTGAGGGTGACCTTGTAGTGGCCCTTCTCCACTACAAAAGGGAAATTGAAAGTAATGATATTTCTTTAAAGAAGGTGAGTTTGGGGATAGTTTTTGTTTGTTGTAAGATTGCCCTCATTTCAGCTTCTTTGGTAGATTCTGTTTTATTTAGTCCTTGGGGTTTTGATAAGTCATAGATTCCAAAGCCAGAATGTACCACTGTGATCATCTATGACAGGTTTCAGAGTAGCAGCTGTGTTTAGTCTGTATTCGCAAAAAGAAAAGGAGTACTTGTGGCACCTTAGAGACTAACAAATTTATTTGAGCATAAGCTTTCGTGAGCTACAGCTCACTTGAATCCGATGAAGTGAGCTGTAGCTCACGAAAGCTTATGCTCAAATAAATTTGTTAGTCTCTAAGGTGCCACAAGTACTCCTTTTCTTTTTGTGATCATCTAGTTTTGAGCTCCTGCATAACACAGCTAAACTGTTTAATATTCTGTTTTTAAAGGATCAGCCTGTCTTTTGAATAATCTATTGCCTGAATGCCAATTTTATACTCTAATGCATCAGTCAAATGCTGTTGGGGAAATGTAATCTAAGCTAACTTTTGTGTATTTCCAGAAGCTGAAATAATGGTCAAAACAAGCATCAAGAAAAGAAACCTATATTTCTAGCTAATATTGTAACTTCTTTCAGATCATGCAGCAAGAGAGATCAAATTGGTCCTTTTCAAATGAGCGACATCACTTGGCTCACACCTGTTGTGCAAAATCCACTGGCGGTAGGGCAGTATGTTAACAACTGTTCACACAGTAAGTTGGAATGTAGATTTCCTAGTCTCCAAGCTGACTTTAAATGTGGAAATGACTTTTGTTGGGGGTGGAGCACTGTAATTGATAAAGAATGGCACTCCATCCAGCAGTGACCTTTTCAAAGAGGCCCAAACACACTTGATGGTGTAGCAGAGATTCTCAGGCTGAAATTTCTAGTCATTCATGGGAATTGGATATCCAAATCTGCAAGGGCAGCTTTGAAAATCTCATGTTTGTATAGTCTGCTAATGTCTAGTGGTCCTGTCCTGCTGGTCTGTAGAATTCAACATTTTGAAAACAAAAGGAGTAAACTTGGACTGCAGGGGAAAGGAAATCCATGGACTGGTCCCTATTACGAATAGTTGGAGAACCTCTTATATTGCATAATGTTGTTAATACATAATTCTTCTGAAAATTTATTTGGCAATCGTAATACATGGTAAACATTTTTGTATGAAAGCTTTTTTTTTTTTTTTACATCACTGTTCACTCACCGACTATAAAAGGATTTTTTGATGAAGGAAGTCTCAGAAATCTATATGCAAAAGAAGAGTCCAGCAACCTCTTTGTTGATTAATATGACTACACTGTGGGATACAGAGTGGGGCAAGTTACCCTCATGCCCTTTCTCAGCATTTTATAATTATATATTTTGTATTGAGGGAGTGGGTGGCTCATGGGATTGGCTGAGAGATGCGAAGTGTTTCATGGTCCCCAGACTCTGCCTGTGAAATGAGTGTGGATCTCAGTGCATTCCCCAGGAATAGGTGTCCACATCATAAATAAACCACTGCACAAGTGCCACCAATGTAGGCATCCTGACCAGAGAGGCTAAGGCGTGAATGGTCATAAAGACAGAGCTAGGTGGTATTGATGCTGTAAGCTCCATTCTGAGCTATGCAAGCTGGGCACCCTGGTGGTCCAATGGATAATAAGAACTACTATTTAGTTAAATTAGGATGAACTTGACTTCTGCTCAGGGGGCCAACACAAGGCCTTTGCACCACTTAAGCTCTCAAACTAGGGCTTAAATGCGGTCTATGCAATGCATAGGTCTTGTGCTGGCTCTCACCACAGGGGTAGATTTCACTCATAATGAGCACAGCAAGTACTTTTTTCAGAAGAATTCTTTGCATTTACATATATAAACTGCTTATGAATTTCTCAGGCATGTATAAGAATTTTTTGCTTTTTTTCCCCCTCCAAACCTGCCCCCTCTCACCCCCCCACCACCACCACCACCCTCCCCCCCCCCCCCCCCCCCCGAGACAAGGCAGCCAATGTCTGTTATCAGGAGTTTGATGTGCCTGAATATTTTCCAATAGAACTGAAACAGTATCTTCCAAACATCACCTACAGCCATGACATACCTATGTAAGTACACTTGCACGTTTTTATAGTATTCAAAAAGCCAAATTAGTAAGTGAACAAAGTTCATCCCTGCTGAGGTGAGCTACACAAAAACACAACTCTGTTAAGAAACGGTTAGCTTTTATAAGGGAACCTATTTTATACCTGCACTTATCAGCTCTGGGGATGAATTTTGTTAAGCTATTACTAGAGCTGTCAAGGAACAATTTGTGAATTCCATTGAAACGGTATTATATTTTTGCTTGTATTGTAGCCAATCACAGGAGTGCCTTCAATTTTAATTCAAATTAAATTTAAAATTTGGGCAATATTCTCTATCAGATTATATCCCTTTTTAAAGTAGGTGATATTTGGTGTCTGGACTGATTAGCATCATCCTCTTAATATCCCTCTCTTCCAATTCTCTCTAGATAAGAGAGCAAGCGGATGAGTTTGCTAGCGGAAATCCACACTATATTCAGGCAGATGCAATTTGAAACTACTAGAGTTACAAATTCTGGCAAAATAAAGTCTGTGTGATAAAAAGGGCAATTGATCTGTAGCTGGATAGTCACAAAATCCTGGTTATGACCTGAGATCTTGTAAATTTATTCTTTGCAAAGAATCTGGAAACATCCATTTTTTTGAAATCTGAGAGAATTCACAGCAGGATTAAAAACTTTGAACAGATTCCAGCATCAATTCTGTTTTTGAATGCAATGAACTGCTGATCTGGCCAAGTGGCTTGAGTGCTTCTTGATCTTAGAGATTGGAGAACCTATCACCACCTTCAGACTTAAATATATTCTACAATGCAAAGTTGTAGTGAATCAACTAAAATTTTTCATGTGGTTCTGGAGCTATTAGTTTTTGGGTGGAGAGAGTGGTTGGCAATATCAAGGAAGAGACTGTATCACTAATCTCAGACAAAAGATTTAGTTAAGGCAAAGTTAAAGCTGAGATTATGCATTGGTAACTTAAGGGTAAATAAAGAATGTAATTGAATTTCTTGACTTCTTGTCCCCAAAGTTAAGATACACATACAAGAAACCCAAGTACGTGACAAGTTTGGAAATTCACCATAAACAGACCCAGCCTACCTTAAATTTACCTGCTTAGGGCTCGTCTACAGTTGGAAATTACAGCAGAGATTTGACTGCCCTGTTCCCATTAATTTTAAATCCAGATTTATTCTGTGACTTTTAAAATCTCATCATACATCATATTAGAACATGCTCTTGAAGAGTTGAGATATTGTACATGATAGTAATACTACTTGGCACTTAGCTTAGACAGGACTCTTACATTTAATATTGTGCCAGCTAGTTGTGATTCAGTTTAGGGATCACCATGTCCAGCTGACATGATGTTAAACACAACAGCAGCTTTTAATCCATAAACTAAGGCTTGTGGAAAAGCTACAACTCTAGTCATATGTCCTGGTAGGACAAGAACTTCAGCTGACTGGTCTCCTCTCCAGATGTGGCTTGCCGAGCGTAGATATCTGCGGTTGGTGGTAGGTGTGTGTGTGTAGAACAACGTCCTTGTGCTTGAACATCCTTGCCATAGCCCCTGCCCTGTCTGCTTTAGTATCTTTTCCTCGCATCATGGCAAAGTCTTCTGTTTGTGTATACAGCCTGTCTACTTTGTAACAATATTTACATATAAATGTTTTCAGTGCTTTTCTATTGTTAAAGATTGAAATTGGACATGAGTATAGCCTATAAATTGAGATGTATATTTCAGCTATATTTGTACAGTATCAAAGGATTTCCAGTTTTTCTGTGAACCAGAATTAATATAGCCATAACCAGTCTTACCATCTTACCATGATCAGTTTAATAAATTGGTGAAAAGCCCCTTTTTTACTTCTCTTGTTTTGCAGCCCCTTGAGGTGTGTGGTTCTTGTCTCTCTGAGAGAGATTAAACAAGGAGAAGAGCTTTTTTCTAATTACTACACCATTGTCAACTGAATCAATGAAACCATGGATTAAAGAATTCTTTGTCATTAAGATACTTACTGTGTGTACACTTGGCACCTCCTGTGCATCTCTGTGTAATGGAGAGCTGTGCTTTCCAATTAAAAATGGGCTACAAAGCTATATTTTCATGTAAATATTCAATTTTGATAAGTTGCGGAGGTTTGCAGCTGTTAGCGTCTGTAAACTTAATGATGTAAATGCTACTGCAAGTTTAATTGACTTTCAGCTAACTGCACAATAGCTCATGAAATTAAAATCTAGTTTCTGAATATGCGGTTTCATCTTCTGTTTTGTCTATATGCACATCACTGTGATCCATTTTTAAACCTCTAACCCATTCTGCTGTTCTTGCTATAATGGACATAATTTATAGGGGAAAAAAAACATCTCCTTTGAGTAAAGTGTCTGCTTCAGTTGCATTTCTAATGGGATCCTCTGCACACCACAATTTTTCATAATTGCTGGTGCAATTAGATCATATTAATGGAGCATTACATTTTGGAAATAAGTTCTACTCTTACTGCCCTTTTTTTTTTTTTTTTTTTTTTTAAAATCACATCAGTAGCTTTCCCTACACATTTCTGAGGTGACGTTTCACATGGTGTTTTGAAAGAATATTTTCAACTACAGTTTAACTGAACTTATGCCAGTGAAGTGTTGTCTTTTTGAAAGCAAGTATCTAATATTTTTGCTAATGTGATCATTCCCTAACACAAATTCTTAGAAGCACTATTTGAAAATTTTATTTTCATAAACTCTAGAGAACGTTTCAGCCTTCAGGTCTCGTGAAGCAATGTATAATTCCCCCAGCCTTTGTCCCAAGGCTGCAAGCAAACCTCACATTTTGTTTTGAGGGTAGGGTCAGAACACAGTGCTGGTTCCAGTACATGCCATTTCCTTTCACAGTACTAATGCTAAACAGGAAGCAGGGTGGTCTGCTGTACTCACTAGTGTCCTCTTCAGAGGCCAACCTTGGAACCCACTTCCCTTCTTCCCCATTTGATCGTCTCACCGCATCTGAGACTGAATCATGAATTGCTTTAGAGGGGCCTAGCCTTAGCAGAAGATTGCTAAGTGCAAGGCCACCCTATCAAGAAATCAGAAGTCCAGCAGCTCTGCTACTTGCTCTGAAGAAAAGCCTGGATGCCAAGACAGTAACTAGTGCCTTTTCTTTCTCTCACCCATAAGAAGACCAGTGCAGCACTCAGACTCTGTGGCTATTGTATCTTCTTGTGTGTTTGGCACAAAGTGAAGTTTATAGCCATATGGAAACTACTAGTCTTGGCATTTTAGAAGAAACGGGTGTTATCTATGTTTAATCTCCAAGCAGCAATGCAACCCAAAGCCATTAATTGTCATAATCCTACTTGTGTGTTAATAGCTCTAAGAAATTATCATTTAAAGTATACTTATCTTAAAACTAGGGAGGTCACATTTACTGCTGTTTTACTCGGAACAGCTTCCTTATTCCAGCACTACTAGTTTGGAATGTTCTAAGGTAATCTAAGACTGCAGGCCCTCAGCTGCATTCTGCAGCGTGTGAGCAGAACACGGGGGGATGGCTCCTCCTTGTTAATGCTGCTGAAAATGAGAAACCAGCTAAACAGCCTTCCTTAGGGCCTGCTCCTATGTAAGAGGAAGCAAGAGGCCTTATAAGAACTTGGACTGGATCTGGTAGTTGCAGCCAATATCTCCCTGCTGGTAGCAGGAGAGAACCAAAAACTACCCTTAGGAGAGCAGAACCAGCAGCAGGATACAGCTATGAGCTACCAGACACATCCAGGAAGTAAATCAAGGTAGTGGGAAGCTGGGCAGGTGGTGGTATTGAGGTTAAGTAGACATGAGGGGATGGAGACAGATAAGAACAATGCAGTAAAGTGGGAGGCCATTAAATGGTTTTATATACAAACAAAACTTGTGCATTCTTTAGATTTCTGTTACTTAGCTATGCAAAGAAATACAGGACCTTATTTTATAAAATCTTAATGGGTTTCAGTAAATACTGCTGTTCAAAGGGTAATGGAGTAGAGGAGAAGGTAATGTAGAATTGTTGGGAACTTAATTACCAGCATGATGACAAATCAGATTTCTAAACTGAACATAATCCAATGGCTGGAAGGTGAAGCTATACAAATTCAGAATGGACACAAGGTGTACATTTTTGATTGTTTCAATGGTTAATTAATCTATTTACCAAGGATCATTGAAGGATTCTACATCACTGACAATTTTTAAAGCAAGAAGGGATGTTTTTCTAAAAGATCTGCTCTAAGAATTATTTTGGGGATGTTCTTAGGCCTGTGTTACACAGGAGGCCAGACTAGATGATCACAATATTCTCTTCAGGCTTTGGAATCTATGAATAATACAATAAACACAATTTCTCCATTGGATTTAAAATCTGGAAAGATGACTGATTAATTTTAAGTGGAAGTCCCTCAAACATTGGTGTATTCTTGTGCTAATTAATTCTAAATCCTGGTACACTAGTAGTAGTGTAGAGAAAGGAAAAGTAGTGCAAAGACTCAAAATGTAAGACCATTTTAAATTACTCATCCTTGTTCAGCAAGGTCCTCATCCTAGATAGCAGGCCGTTAGTCAACTCCTAACACACATGTAAAAATGATGTCTTAGTGCCAGGATACAATTAATATATTTAGGACCAATGCCTAACAAGCATTATGAATTACATTGAGTAAATAGGTTTCAGAGAAGCAGCCGTGTTAGTCTGTTTCTGCAAAAAGAAAAAGAGTACTTTTGGCACCTTAGAGACTAAGAAATTTATTTGAACATAAGCTTTTGTGAGCTACAGCTCACTTCATTGGATGCATACAGACTAACACGGCTGCTACTCTGAAACTGGTCATTATGCCAGGCACTGAATTTAGCCATATGGAGTGGAAATCTATTAGGAATGCATCCGATAAAGTGAGCTGTAGCTCACAAAAGCTTATGCTCAAATAAATTTGTTAGTCTCTAAGGAGCCACAAGTCCTCCTTTTCTTATTGAGTAAATACAATTCTTTAGAAACTCTTCAAGCATTTCTGACAGGTTTCAGAGTAGCAGCTGTGTTAGTCTGTATCCGAAAAAGAACAGGAGGACTTGTGGCACCTTAGAGACTAACAAATTTATTTGAGCATAAGTTTTCGTGAGCTACAGCTCACTTCATCGGATGCACAGAATGGAACATACACAATCTTCTTACTGTGTGTGTATATGTATATATATATACACAAACACATACAGAAAACATGAAAAGGTGGAGTAAGAGGCTAATTAATTAAGATGAGCTATTATCAGCAGGATAGGTTCCTGGGTTAGTGTTTTTGTTGTGTGGTGTGTAGTTGCTGCGGAGTATTTGCTTCAGGTTGGGGGGGTTGTCTGTAAGCAAGGACTGGTCTGTCTCCCAAGATGTGAGAGAGTGAGGGATCATTTTTCAGGATAGGTTGTAGATCTTTGATGATGTGCTGGAGAGGTTTTAGTTGGGGGCTGAAGGTGACAGACCAGATCTTGGGAGACAGACTAGTCCTCGCTTACAGACAGCCCCCCAACCTGAAGCAAATACTCTCCAGCAACCACACCACACAATAAAAACACTAACCCAGGAACCTATCCTTGCAACAAAGCCCAGTGCCAATTCTGTCCACATATTTATTCAAGTGACACCATCATAGGACCTAATCACATGAACCATGTCATCAGGGGCTTGTTCACCTGCACATCTACCAATGTGATATGTACCAGCAATGCCCCTCTGCCATGTACATTGACCAAACCGGACAGTCTCTATCCAAAAGAATAAATGGACACAAATCTGACATCAGGAATCATAACATTCAAAAACTGGTAGGAGAACACTCCAACCTCTCTGGCCACTCAGTAACAGACTTAAAGGTGGCAATTTTGCAACAGAAAAGCTTCAAAAACAGACTCCAGCGAGAAACTGCTGAGCTTGAATTAATATGCAAACTAGAATACCATTAACTTGAGTTTGAATAAAGACTGGGAGTGGCTGGGTCATTACACTATTGAAGCTATTTCCTTAAGTATCCTCACACCTTCTTGTCAACTGTCTAAATGGGCCATCTTGATTATCACTACAGAAGTTTTTTTCTCCTGCTGATAATAGCTCATCTTAATTAATTAGCCTCTTACTCCACCTTTTCATGTTCTCTGTTTGTGTATAACAGATCTTCTTCCATTCTATGCATCCGATGAAGTGGACTGTAGCCTACAAAAGCTTATGCTCTAATAAATTTGTTGGTCTATAAGGTGCCACAAAAACTCCTGTTCTATTTAAGCATTAGTTTCAAATTATCCATACAAAGATCTAATACTTCCAAGGCAGTGCGAGCAATTGACCTTACAATGACATTCCAAAATCTGAATTAGGAACATTAATTTGACTAGTTCAAATCTTCTCCATATCTTGAGCAGAATTTGTTATACAAAAATAAGCACAATGTATCTACTCTGCCATAATTGTTTGTCATATAGATGTACTTCATGTTGAAAACAGACATGAAGTGATTGCTGTCTTATATGTGATTTAAGAAGTGATAAGATTTGATATGCAATAGATTAAAAATTGGGTGATAACCTAGGGAAAAGAGACTGGCAAACTTTACAACCAATTTTATTTCTTTACAAGTCTTCCATTTTGATTCTTATAGGATGTTTTTTGGACACATCAAAAATGCAGCTATAATTTTAGTTTTGACCATTGTTTCTTATAACACTTCACTTTTTCTTAATTCATTTATTAGTGCCTTTCCACTTCTAGGTGTATCCTGCTTGGTTTCTGATAGCTGTAAACAATTAATTGTATGCACCCTGATTAGTATTTAAGTTTGTGGTTAAAACAGATATTAGTTTGATTCGTAGCAACAAAGGGTCTCTGTCTTGCATACTCTAAATAGTAGTTTCTCAAATTCACTTTAATGTAGAACTCATTCTAGCAGGGAGTTATGTAGTCTAGTTGCTTAGTTTGTAATTACTGCCTCAAATTATATAGCAATATACAAAAGAATTTGTAGCATCTACTCATTTATTCAGCTTTCATAAAGGAACGGAAGCAACTGAAAGAGGAAGTCCTCTGTTCTTTCAGACCAGACCAGACCAGCGTAAGAGTCAAAGTGGGCGAACAAGGAAAAAGATCCTCTTTTCATCCATACAATAGTAAGTTTAGGCAGCAGCTGCATTTACATTTCCTCTGATGGACCCTCTTTCAGGCTAAAAGGAGGGATCACTTTGTGTAGTGAGATAACTGGAAACAGTAGAAGTCATCCCTTAAGGTAATAAGCTGCATGGCAAGGCCTGATCAGAAGCTAAACTGTGTGGGCTGATGGCTTCCCAATTGCAAATGTAGCAACTGGGGGCTGGTTTGGCAAGCTGCGGGTGTGTATTAGAGAAAGCTGCCACTGAGAGAAACTGTTATAAGCATGCCTGCGAGGGGAAGCAGAGACTCAGATCCTCAAAGATACTCCAGTGACCTAACTCTTAAGGCACCTAGATCTACTGTTTAGCCTCACCTGACATTCTCAAAACTGCCACTCAGCTGCTACCTAATACCATAGGTCATATGTTTCTGCCAATTGGCATTCACAAAGCTGCCTAAACATTGATGCCACCCCACAGTTAATGAGCTGCTCAGAGCCTTAGCACATGCCAAAAGTCCCAGAGGTCCCAAAGTGACATTCTCACACAAAGAAGGGTCTATCTTGCCAGCCAGGCCTGATCTTGTACATTTACCCTGAGCAAATCTAGGACCTGATACCTGTTTGGACATTGCTGCAAGTCACCAAGAGGTTGGGGTAGGGGGAGCAGAACACAGCACTCTCAAAAGATAGCCAGGAGCACAGGGAAAAATAGGGAGAGAGAGCAAGTTATTAAATATGAGCAAGGGGAAGGGAGTATTCAGCTGCTAGGGCATGGACTACCTAGGCAGGTGACCTGGCTTATGTGCCTTACTCCAGCTGAAGATGGATGCCTGGGCATCCAGAAAGGAAAGAGGCACCTCTCTGGCCTATCAGTGAGGCACATCAGGTCAGGTGCCTAAGCCACTCTCCTCGCCCCAGTTGTCTCCCCACCCCTTTCCTTGGCTTTTCACTCCTGGCTTCTTTAGGCAGCTTCTTGCTGAGCTTGCTGCCTTCTAAGGATCCTTTTCTTAGGCACTTAGCTCTCCCCATGCAGTGTGTGGGGAGCCTGGCTCTCTACCTTGGGCTTGAGGATTCCACCAGACAGCAGGCTACCCAGAGGGTAGGTGCTGTAATGCTGAGCATAACAACATAGTATTACTCCTAGATTTGCTAATCTCATCAAAGATATTAAAAATACTCAGTTGCAAATTAATGGCCCAAATACACTTGCTCAAGAGAGGCATGGTCTGAGCACTGGAAGCCAAGAATTGAACATTCTAATCTGGTTTAACCCTCCTCAGATGGTTTTGGGCAAGTCACTTTAGCTCGGACATAGTTTCCATATACATTGGGGGATAGGATACATTCCCATTCCCCCCAAGGAGGAGGTAAGGCTTCTTTAAAATCGTCTGCAGCTGAGAAGTGCTATTTTATTGATACTACTATTGAATATTCCAAAATGTGCTGTTCTGATGCCAGTGTTTACAGGATGAGTAACAGAGTGAAACATAACTGTTTGTGCCTTTCTGTTACAATAGATGTCCAAAGAATCTCTCTTGCCTATGTAGTAACTAGATCAGATATTGCCATACAATCAAAGTGAGTGTCCTACACATCTTAAAAAACATTCACACATTAGGACATATTCAAGTGATAAATAATGTGTTGCAGATGCATGAAAGCAATTTTACAAAAGAAAAAAAAGGTTTCCAGACATTTATTTCTGGAACTGTACACCCGGTATTAAAGTACAACAAATACAAAATAATGCTCAAAAAAATCAGTGTTTATGTACAAATATTAAAATCAATGCAACAATAGCGACTTCCTCTTGAACATCTGATACTAAAACTTGTTCCGATTGTCACTGGTTTAAGTCATTATACACAGGGTGCTTATTTCAAACTGGGAAAGGCTGAAATCACTGGTGGCGTAAGAGGGCCATAATCAGAACTATACTATTTTAAACAATAATCGGTAATTTCCTTCTTTAAGTGAAAAACATTAAAAAAATAGTAACCTTGTCATTTTATAAATTACTGTACTTAGTTTCCCCTTTGTAGATAATGTGCTTGTAACTCTGGGCAAATAGTGTCCCTGTTGGTCAGTTCATCCGTTAGTTTACATTCAAAGTTGAAATATTCACTAGAGACTTTGGTTATATTATGTAGTATTACTATGTTCTACTGGATCTGAAGTTTTCACACATTTTTGACCCTCAGTTTTAAAAATTAAAAACAGGAAACAATTGCACAATTCATTGACCTAATTGTACACAATTTAGTATTCTGCAAACAGTAACGTACATCCTTCAAGTAAATTCAGCAGTTTGACCATGACAAGAGGAAAAATAAACATTTAAAAATCTAGCATGAGAAGATGACATGACTAACAAAAGTAAAAGTATTGCTATAATCACAGCACCAGTTACACTTCTAAATGAATCAGCTATCCTCTTCAGATTCCCTGTACAGAAAATATACATCTACCAACACTGCAATTGCCCATTATGGATTTTTGGTTTGTTCATATGAAGAAAAAAAAAAAACATGGCAAAGGACAAAGAATTCATCACAGTTTGTTACAAGAATTGTGCTTCACCATCCAAGAATCAAGGCAATATAATTTCTTCATGTGGTTGCAATTCAGTTATCTTCAAGCTGACCCTTAAAAACGCAATTCTTTTAATAAACAGTAACAAGTTCTCCATTTAAATGTTTAAACTGAGAGAAAAACAGGTAAGTCCAGCTTTTAAAAGAAAAATTCAATAAATAGCTATTTTACAAGGATAAAGTCATAGTGGTACAAATTTATGAATGTCACATCAAGCATGCACAAAAATGTTACTATACACAAGTAGTCAGAAAATACTGAAATAGATATCTAAAAAGATATGCAGAATGTACATATTTACAAATCTTGCAAATTATTGCCTCATTTTAACAAGGAATTAAAAGTAAATGTTACCAGCTAGCTAGCCAAGAGGCTAAATAAGATTAGAATTTAAAAATCTATTAGACTAGCTGGAAATCACTTTTCTCTCATATCATTTTCTGAATTTTGGTCAAAAAAGTCTTTATTAAATAACTAAAGTGTCCATTCAACTTGCTGACAATCCAAACTTTAGACAAGTCTCTGTCTATATTAAGATCCCAGCAATGCATAGATAAACTGAATATATTACTGCATCAGCTAATGAGAATGGGCATGTTCATTTAAGTGCAACTGGTATAAGCATTCAGTCATCTTTGTGTAATGATTTTTATACAGACCAGCCACTGTAAACCCATAGTTAAACTTGTATGTATAACAATGAAAAAATATGGCTAGTATTTTACAAAAAGTACATAAAATGTGTTGATTCATAAACAAAAGAAACAAGGTACAAAGTTCAGCACAAAACACAGCAACAAGAAGCTGACAACTTGGCTACAAATGTCAGAGTACAACACAGGGCCAAGGCTACCCGTTATTTACTGTGTACTTACTAGAATTACATATTTCAGATTTAAGTTAAAGAATTGATAACAAATTATCGCTAACTACTTTTGTCCACTGTGCTAAACTAATTTTTATGGTAAATGTGCTATTGCGTAAACAGTTCAAAGCAATCTTCATTACAATGCTGTAAAGAAAACTCGGGGGTACGCTGCATCCAAAACTCCGGATGTCAATGCAGTTCACAGTATATATAATAAATACCCTCGTCCCTTTCAAATACTACCCAAAGTCTCTACTACTATATTACTCAGCATAACCTTGAAGCAATTACTACAAATATTACCAATGCAGTCAAACTTAAGCATTAAAAAAAATGCAAGCAAATTAGTGGCAATTAAATCTGCATTACAGACAGTGCAAAGAAAAGTCTGGGTGCGTGAGGGAAAGTCTACTGCAATTCAATTGTACTGGGCTAAACTTCAGAATCTTGTAAACAAAAAATGAAAAAAAGCACAAACCTGAAAGTTGTATGCTCTGGAAGCATATCACATACCAATACTATGTTTTGTCGGAATCTGTAACACAACTTAAATAAAAGGGTATTAAATGGAATCATTTATGGTCACCCAAAATTTCATCTGAATATTCACCAAAAAATTGATTGGAATAAACAATTATTTTGAGTATGAGATGCACTTGTACTTCTGTCAATCCCTATTGAGAAAAGTACTGAAATGCCATTTGGAGACAAATGACTTGCCAAAAGAAATAAACGTAATCCATACTAAAGAAAGTTTTCAAAATGTATACTTCAAGGTTGTACTGCACTATATAAAATCTAGATAGTCCCTCAAATGAACTGCAGTGCTCCAAACAATTTAAGGTGTGTCCCAAATATAAGCCATTTAGTGGTCAATCCTAAACTGTGCAGACTGTGGCTTTATACATCAGCTGCCTTAGAAAAAAGTTGATACACAATAACTGGTGTTATTTATTACATTACACTCTTCAAAGTTGTGGACAAAACCCCATCAGAATACAATATTCTAAAATGCATTTGTTTAGCCGATAAGTTTAAGTACACAGAAACCTTCTGGCAGTTAACTACTTCTGTGTAAGGTAGCCATGGCCTATATTTTTGCAACAGCATCTAAGTGTATGTCTTCACACTTTGCTCATACAGTCCCTTGTGCTCGCTTCCACCAAGATGAATTCGCTGCTTTGTAAACTGAAGTGCCCTAGTTTAGTATCACATGAGAGAAGGTTCCATTAAAAAACATCCTTGTTTGTGCAGTTTAAATTAAAGAAACCCATCCCTGCCTTTATAAAAAAAAATAAAATGCTACATTGAGCAGGAATCAGGATCTGTACCTGTAAACATTGTTATTCCACTGCATCTGTTACGGCAAAAGCCACTCCAATCAGTTCACAACTTCTTGCTGGTTTTGAGATGGTGACCTCTGTCTACAGGCTTTAAAAAAAAAATTGAAGCAGAGCTTAAAGCTGCACCAGAGTTCTCTTAATCCCAAACTCTGCCAAACATCATTGACATTTCCACACGTATGGATTGAAAAATGAAATTATTCTTGATAAATCAAGATATAGTTCTATACATACAAAGACATCACTGATGTCATAAAGTTCAAACTTCCAGTGAAAGACTAAGCAAACCTGACAGTTCTCATCAAGTTTGCTGCTGCATTAAGTACCCACTGTTTTTGTAGTTCACCACTGGAATCATTCTGAGTGAAGGGCAGTATGTTGGTGTAGAGCGTGGGCACTGATGAAACCATTTGTCTCATTTGCAGATATACTGCTGAAGTCAGCCACTGAGACGGCCATTTTGGCACTGGTAATATGATGTGTGTGGTTCTCAAAGTCCACACCCAAGTTATTTACAGAAACATCATTCATAAAGGATTCAGGGACTGCAATCCCCATTTTTAATCTCTTGGCAGGTCTCTCTGACTCTTCACTGCACATGTTCATCGGGTTTAACTCCGAGTGATAAAATCCAGTCTCAAATAAATTAAAACAATCATTTTCACCATTATTAGGCAAGGTAAGCAACTCTTCTGTTACAACAGGCACATGATTAACTGGTGCTCGGGGTAAGCTGTCCAGAGGAGAAAAGGCATCTTCCAAGCAGTTCACATCTGTAGAGTGGCAGACTGTAGCTACACTATTGGTCAATGCTGAAAAAAAAATGCACACAATTTAAATAAAAATAGACTTTGAGGTACAGTTACAACAGAAAACAGTCTTTTAAACTTCAATATTGATTTTTCTTGATTTACCTGTCAAGTCATTGGCAGTGATAGAGTTCAGAATGCTTAGCTGTTGATCAGGAATGGGCTCTGTTCTGCTGTTAGAAGTTAAGGCTGAAGAATGTACTGCTCCACCAAGGGCTTCTGCTTCATCTACCAACCGATCCATATAGTCCCTAGAAAGACATCCTTATATTAGAAACAGGTGTGTGACTAGGAGATGGATTTTATTTTTTTTAATTCAACATCACTGCAGCATTTCACCACCCTGATAAAAGTTGGAAAAACCTCTAGAGGCAGAACTGACAACAGAAAGGATATATTCCAAGCACTCTGTACTTACGTGACCCCTGGATGATGGTTGTACCTCTTCTTTCCAAACCTTGTTTGCTGAGCAAAGTAATCATAACGTTCGGATTTCTTCCACATGTAGTAGAATGCTACACATTCAGCAACTGTTCTAGTTCTCACCTAAAATGGGGCAGGAAGAATTAACACGCTTGTTAAAAAAAAAAGGGGGGGGGTGAAGGGGGCAGGTTTGTAGTACTCTCCATCTTCTCCATTCTCGTACATTCTCTTTAGTTAGATCATTCCCATAGCAAGAGCAAGTTACATTTTTGATTAAGAGAGTCATCTAATAATATAAATTTGGAAAATGTACTTATTTTATATCCACTCGATAAGACAATTTAATTTCTGTCCTGGACACTCAGTCTCAATGTAAAACTTATATTAAAAAAAAAAAAAAAAAAAAAAAAAAAAAGACTGGATTTTCTGTAGCTGAGTAGACTAATGGCTCAATCTCAGTTCATAACGGCACATTTTGACTCTTCATAAATTGTTAAGTTAAGAAAAAAGGGAGGAAAGCTAAGAGCAGTATGAAAAGTAATAAGCTAAAAGGGAAAATAATTAAGGTATAATGGAAACCCTCCTTTTTGTAAGGTTAGTTAGCGGAGACTGGTCAGTCTCCGACAACAACAGGTGTGTGCAAAACTAGACTATTAAAATGGAAGTAGTCCTCAGAGATGGTCTAGATGATCCAGAAGATCCATTTTATTTCTATTATCCCCATGAATCTACATGCACTGTGCAATTTGAGGCTTCATATATACTTGTTTCCCTTATACAAAGGAGAAAAAGTTTCTGAGAGTACCAATCCTTAAGTCTATCTAGGCTCTTATTCCATGTATTATTCCTTCCCCTCCATCCCCTTACAGTAGCGTCCATCCTTCCATTTGAGGGGTAGATGGGTCTCCTTGCTGAGTCAGTCACATCGCCACTCCTTAGCCAAAAGAATTATTGTTGAATGACAACTGCACAATACTCCACTTTCCTGCCAGCACCTTAGTGGCTGAGCCCTATGTGGCTGCAGAACTCCAAGCCCCTGGTGGCTAATGGAGATGGATAGGCTAATTAAGATGTATTTTATTATTTTGCCTGGTCTAGACTCAGAGAATGAATCCAGGGCAGTGCAAAGCCAGAGCAGCATAGAGTATAACAACAAAATTATATTATAAATGCATAAATGAATGCAATGTGAATACAACACTATTTCAGAGACTAATAAGTTGACTGATCTTGAAAATGTTGACTGTTGAATGATGTTTGTGAGCATGCAAATGATAAGTCAGCTATAATACATTGCCCCTTATTTCATTCTAGGCACTGCTTCTGATAAATTAGTTGCTTTTATAGATTTTAAGTGACTAAAATACCATTCTCTCCATCCAATTTAAGTACATAACACTTACCTTATTTTTCTGTATGAGATGAAAATCTTTCCCATAAATCAGAAGTGCATGTTCAAAGTTTCTGCATTCTTCTTCTGTCCAAGCTGTCATCTCTTCTAGATGATTCCCAAAATAAGAACAGCACTTATTTTCAGATAATTTCCATCAGATACTGAGTTACAAACATTTGTACTGATAAGATTCATGAAAATCCACATGCACTTTGAAGAGCAACGGCTAAATTCTTTAGAATTTTTCTTATTCTTAATACACTGAAGCCTCTAATTATACTCTGTTAGAAAACAGACTGAATCTGCTAATCATCAACTCTGGATGCACTCTTCGTTCAGTGAATGATGAAGGATAGTTACAGAGTTTCATTTATTAATTTTTTTTATTTTTAGTCGTCCAGGTCCAGGTGCACAAAAGGGCTTGGACACCTAATTGCTACTTTAAGTATCTAAATCCATCATTTAGGCACCACCAAGATCCTCAAAACCCTTGTTTAGCTGCTGCCTGACCATTGAGGCACATAAAATCCTTAGGTGCCAGAGTTTCCACCATTAAAGTTCCCTAGGCACATAAGTTTCTTTTTAAGTCTATGGCAGTTGAATGAGATTAGCACTATACAGAAAATGTTTCTGCAGTACCAAGCCCCAAGTGTGCCTTTGCTTTCATCTGTGCATAGGATGAAAGGGAACTACAGGGAGTGAAAGACCGACCCCTCTGTTATCTGTATGGATCAGCTCTACTAACTTTTAAGGAAAGCATAAAGTGGAGCTATCCTGTGCCGATGAAATACATTCAGGGTTCAGTCCAGGAAAGGGTGGGGCCACATCACAGAGCCAGCTATGGTTTCTTGATTCTCAAGCAGCCTTGGCATGAGTTAGAGCAGCAGTTCTATAAACTGCTGAGAAATGCCACAGTCTTGCTGTGCTCCACTTCCTCCCTATCCCATCAGAATAGGGAAGAGAACTGCTGGTGGTGTAGGAACTGGCTCTGCCAGCTTTACACCAGCTGAGAACTCCTCCAGTAGAAATTCCCAACTGGCCAGCTACAGTCACGTTACATCTACTTTGTCCCATTCAGGTAGTGAAAAGGGTAATGACCTAAGGCTGAGAACCTGGTCTCCATATTTCTGTACATTAAAACTTTGAAGAGAGTCTTAAAGTATTCCCTACTATTTCAGAAATCTCTTACCTTGAGATGCCTTTCCATTTGAGCAATACCTTTCAATTGCTTCTTTTATATTATGGTTACTTTTGAGTAGTTCATAGAGTGCCTATGAAATTAAGGAAATATTTTTGTTTAAAAACAAGTCATTTAAAGTTTGTAGCTTAGCAGTTTAAGATACCGTGTCTAGCTTCAGTGATCAAATCGCATAACAGTCAATTAATTTTTAACTATATGACATGAAAATTTCATAAACAAAACAAAAAATGTAAACAAAAAGTTACATACCACTTAAAATAAGGTTTCACAAGAAAATATAGGTGGATATCTAAATCTGGATGTGAGTTATACTGAGAACTGTTTGCTTAGAACATAATCATATACACATGCTGTATCACAAACATTGATATTATAGACCCCAATCCTGGCAATCCTTATTCACATGCTTAATATTAAGTATATGCTTAAGTACTGGCAGGATCGGAGTCTTACTTTGCACTTCCTATGAAAAAGAAATGTTTGACTATTTTCTTACCTGTTACACATACGCACAAAGAGAACGCACACTAGTTTGAAGGCAATGTGTCACAAATGGATAGGATATAAAACATACTTGTTCATTGTCCCGTGTGTGTATTCCTTCAGGAATTCTTCCAATATTTTTTTCATTTCCAGTTCTTAACGAGGTCTCAAAAAGGTATTCTTTAACCTTAATCTCTGAAAGCACCTCAGGTCTCCAAAGTAACTGATCTTCATTTTCATACACTGTTAAGAGGCAAATCCATTGAGATACAAATAAGGTTATGAGTGTGAGTGAGAGAGCATGCACACCTATCCTCTTGTTTTTGATACTGTAGACCAAATATCAGCAGATGTAAATTTATATGGCCCCATTGAATTTATATACATTAGCTTCTGGCACAAATGTTTTAGAACTACGATTTAAGAAATCAGCAGCTTCCCCAAAAATAGAAGACAAGAAAATAGCTAGAGGTAATCAGATCAAACATATTGACAGCACCTCGTCACATGCACAAATACCAAATACTTCACTGAAGAGATATGCCTTGCACTGTGCCACAAAGGTGAACAGATTCAGGCTATATTGGAAAAGGAGGGAAGGGACTGAATTCAAAGGACAAGGACCTGTCGCCAAAAAAAAAAAAAAAAAAAAAATCTACTGGCCACTAGGGAATTCAAATCAAGAAATGTATGCATATTTACACATGACAAAGTTGGGTGTTTTACAAACTAGTGAATATAGTCACATCTCTGTTTGCTTAGAGTTGCACACAATCCTTGAAAACAGTAAAAAAGAATAAACCAATAAATGAGCAGTAAAAAATATGAATTCTAGCACTACATTTATTCCTCACTCAGTTCAAACACTTTCCATGCTGTAAAAAAGCAGGTCACTAAGCAATCACTGTCTTCAAAAAAACTTGTTGCTATATATTATTAAAAGGGCTGTCTTGAAGCTAATATTGGGATTTCTGGCTCAAATAGTCATCAACTACTAGCGTAAGGGACATACAAGTTCTGTAATGAGTTTGGGTTGTGAATTTATACATCTTATGTCAAATCACATTGGAAAAAATCTAATATGCAAGTAAGTGGCTTTTATAAATATCTTCTACGTATATCAAAAAACAAGACATGACTTGAGCGTTAATTATCATTAGCAGCAAACATTCATTCAAATTTAAAACCCAGTTTGCCTGCTATTAAAATATTTAATGTTACGAACAGACGTTTTTGACATTACGTTTAACATTTCCTACAGTCTGAAAACAATGCAAAATTAGATAAATTATCTGATCCAAGGCAGTCAAAGGAATCAAAGGCTGCTACTGCCCAATAGAGTGAGAAGGATCTGCACCTCCTAAAATGAGGAGGGATTTAAAAACAAACAACCCAACCAACCAACCAACCAACCAACCAACAAAAACACCCCCGTCACCTTATAAGATACTTTTGCTACCCAAGAATAGAAGATGCTTTCACAAACAGTAACATTACAAGACTGAATTTAGAGCTGGCCCACGGAACACAAAGACCACGCCACCAGAATCACCACTGCTTTTGTCACTGTTACCAAAAATGTACATTTCATGTACTTCTAATTTCTAAAATGAAATCTTAGGAAAGGTCAGGAGTTTTATTAAAAGACAAAAAACCCATAACAAGACTACTGTAATATTACAGCTGTATAAACCTCTCAGCTGTTCTCTCCTACACCCGATCCTGAGGCTTTCCAGATATCATTTTTTCTTTAATAGCCAAACTACTTAGCACTATATTCAACTGTTTTAAGGCGGTCGTATTTCCCTATCATTGTATTTAACTTTAAATTGTTAAAAAAGTAACTCCAGAAAGGAAACAGAGGAATAAAAATAGAAAAGGAGTACTTGTGGCACCTTAGAGACTAACAAATTTATTAGAGCATAAGCTTTTGTCCAAATGCATCCGATGAAGTGAGCTGTAGCTCACGAAAGCTTATGCTCTAATAAATTTGTTAGTCTCTAAGGTGCCACAAGTACTCCTTTTCTTTTTGCGAATACAGACTAACACGGCTGCTACTCTGAAACCTGTGAATAAAAATAGAGTTATAGACAAATGGCATAACGGAGTCTGAAAACACCAAAAGCACCCACAGGCTTGTGTTTGATTAGATTTGTTTTCCGATAGAATTTTACAGGTAGAAAAGGTAATTCAAAACAATTTTGAAAGTATACAGAAAAAATAATGAATACCATCCAGTTACTGATGCACTCTACAATCAGGTCCAAGATTTCCGAATGTATCTGGTAGTGAGGAAGTTTCAGTTTTAATACTTACCTTTTCTGAATCCTACAGCTGTTTCTGCCCCAACTTTCTGGATGGTAAAGGTAATCAGATAAAAATCTCATCTAAACTGTATAAATTCACTCTTTTTCTACTGAAACTAATTTTTACTTCAATTTTAGATAGGGACAGAACTATGCAACAAATGGTATAAAGAAAAGAATGATCACAGGATTTCTCTCTTTCCAAAACTACTCAGCCAGTAAAAAGAAATTATTTAGAACAGTTTGTTGCTTAATGTTTTTCTGCAGCAGTTTTGTATCCCACAAAGCTGTGCCAGTCTAAAGGCAATACAATAATATTCTTTGATTATGGTTGAAGTGCCTGACCTCTTTAAAAGACAAGCAAGGATGCTCTTTCTGAAGATCACTGAATAATGGATCTCATGGTCAATTGCAGTTTGAATTTTCTGTGGGTAACAAGCTCTTCCTGGAGCCATTTTATGGTTCCATCTAGTATTATCCTCCTTCTGGTTTAATATTTGATTTTTCTTATTTCCTCCTTTTCTATGAGAATTTTATATCCAAAGTTATTCATTGGGATTAAATATTACAATGAGATAATTTAGTTGCACTGTTTTGTCTATTTTGTCTTGGCTACTATTGTTATAACTTCTGAAGTCAATTTTTTACCTCATTATTTTTAAGTAAATTTTAATATTTTTATTTAACTAAGCAGAAGTAAAACAGAAAAACTTACCCTTTTCGTCATCACTGTACTTGCCCAGGTAAGGTGGGATTTCAGCCTGATACTGTGAACCAACCATTATTTCCTGAAGGTTTAAAACAAAACAAACAAGCAAAAATCACACACGCACACACTTTTAACTTTACACTCTCAGACATGTGAGCATTAAAAATGTCAATACAAGATGGATTTGATTCCAAGATTAAAGCACTGTCTTAGATACATAAAAAAAGAATCTCAAATAAAAACAAATTGTAAGAAAATTCCACTGAGATTTATTATGTGTAAGTAATTAATACTTCAGTTACCTTCCTCAAATCTTCAGATGAATTACAAGTGTCTGCCTCAACATCTTCACCATCCGATTCCTTATCTCCATCATACGTAGTGTTTGCTTTATATGCACACACACACAAAAACAAGCGTTAGTTCGCAGTATTTTACAGTTTGCACATAGAGCTACATGACTGCATCTGTTTTACTTTACTTTAAAAGTAAACAAGAGCATTTGCTTTCATTTAGAGACAATGGTCAATAGCTCTTCTTAATAATTTGCTTTTCTGTGGAACTGCCGCATAAAAGTTAAACAGTAGAAGGTACTATCACTGCAACTGATTGTGTTAGAAATGGATAGCTGACTGTCAAAGGAAATAAAATACTTTTCCTACGTTAATTTGTCTCAATGGCACTGCAAGTATAGGTCTGGGGAACAAAAACAGAAAGATACTAGTACTACAATTTAACCCAGAGTTAACCACAGCAAAGTAATCTTAAAGGCAATTGTTCTCTACATTGTCCATTTAAAATTCTGTTATCCAGCTGTTTCAGGGCCATTTAAAATATTGAGCTAAACAAGTATGTATCAATTTGGAAAGAAGTATGAGAGAAGTATGGTAGATATATAAAATAACAAATAGTAGAGTAAAAGAAAGTTGATTGTGTGCTCCTCTTTACCCTTTCCTGTAAACAAGGACAAGAGGGCACTCCAAATAAAGGCCAAATTAATAACTGGGTATTTGTCAAGAAATTAATCCATCATATTTTTTCTGTGATCACAACTCAATGGAAAAGTATCAGATTCTATAGTAGAATCATCAGTAATCTCAACAAAAAATGATACCCTTAGAACATCCTGCAAAGTGCCAGTGTTCCTCAACTTCCAGTAAAATCAATGGTGTCGGCACCTTACAGGATTGAGCCCTAATTTTGTAACTGGGACAATCTTTCTATATATCTATACAGCGCTTAGAATGTTTCGGCACTACTATAGCATTAGTTTTCTTACATCTTAAAGGTCGAGGAAAGAAGTCTGTAGCTTCATGTGAAGTAACTGATGGTGTCAAGTCATCAGCAGAAGACTGTGTTTCTTCATCGTCACCTGACAAGAGGTCTTTAGCTATTTCCTCCTGTATCATTAAAGAAAGAAAATCAAAGAATAGGTTGGTAAGTCTTTGGAGCTAGCAAGTTAGAAGTTATATTAGCAAACACATTATCTAACTTTTTGCCAAAATTTATTCTATTCTTCTACACTCCCCAAAAACTTAAACACAAAAAAATCAGAATCATATTCCTAAGATTTTTGAAATATTGAAGAAACCCAAAAAAGTGGTTTTTACCACTCACTCCAGAGCTGACTGTGAGGTTCTTCATCCTGACCTCATTAAAAACCCGGGGGGCGGGGGGGGGGGAACAGAGTTGCCCCCAGTGAAAAAACCCACTGGGGATTGCCCCCAAACCTGAAGCAGCCCAGGGATCTCTGGAGACCCTATGGCTGTGCATCACTTGACCCCTCTAGAGTTTCCCCTAGTCCTCGCATCGCAACTCCACTGGTGCTACACTACCAGGAACTGATCACTGACCACGTCGTCCCCCAGAACTCTGTGGAAGAATTAATACAGTCCAGACCATATTTCTTTTTCTTAGGGTTCTCTGCAGGACTGCACAAAGGATTATGTGAATCCTGTTGTCCTGCCCCACTCAGTCTCCTTCTGCTAATAGTGAAAAGCAACTTCTACAGAGTTTGTAGATGCATCTGAGCCTCCCCCTTCCACACAGAGAAGTTGGAAAGGAAGAACTGCATATGGATATGCACCAGGTAACAATCCAGACCACATTTTTTTGTAACCACACGGTAACACTGAAATGTGCATCCTAATGGACTCTAAAGTGCCCAGCAGTCAGTTTAAAAGTTCAGGATAACTGGAAAAAAACATCTCCAAGAGTCACAATTTAAAACACTGAAGTTTCAGGTTTTATACTAATTGCACGATACACCCAGTCTCTGCATATATGAAAGTTTCTCTCTCACCTGCCACAAATCTAATACTTTTCATATCCAGTTGAAAGAAACACTCCGAAGTATTCAGGGGCAAGTTTTCAAATTAATTGTGTATCCACAGATATTTTGATAAGATATTTGAAGCCATAAATAATACTCCCCATCTTCACACACATTACTGAAAGTTCCACATTTAACTTTTTAAAAAGTGATATTAAACAAAACAAAATTATAAGTCTTTAACATTACAAATGACTCAAGAACTGGTTCTACTTTCTTTTATGCTCATTTAGCATCAATAACTTTAATGAAATTGTGCCTCATTTACAATTGTACTGTAAGTAAGTAAAATCAGAGTCAGATTCTCAATGTCCATTAAGACAACTAGTGTGGATACTTTGCATTCAGACAAATAGGTGTCAATAACTTTTGTATACCAAGAGAAAGACTAAGATCATGCAGGTTCTAGTTTTAAACTTAAATACAGATAAAAATGTTTTTGACTTACTTTGTCCAGAGTCATATCTGGCAGTTCATCCGCAAGTTCACTTGGGGAGCTATCTGCACTGGAACCTGCTATAACTGGAATTGTAGGTTCATAGCCATAGAAAGCCAGTAAATCTTCTAAAGGCATGCTTCCTTCCTAATATAAGAAAAGTTATAAATATTTAACATTTTAACATTGTCAAATACTTCATATTGTTGTACAGGCACAAAGGGACAAGATTAATTTTGAAATAGTTTAATAATGAATTGAAAAGGATTATAACTCTCCAATTCCAAAAAGAAGAATACTGCCTTTTTAGAAAAAAAATTGGGTATTTCAAATTTTTTGAACACATGGCTGAATTTGGCTCATAATCACATACTGAGGCACATTCAAAATCTGTTTCAAATTTCTCCGAAAATGATTTACTGGATATATACAAGAGAAGGCTTAGAAGTAAATATTAATTGAATATAAAAACAGTTTATAATCAGTTGATCCAGTGTAAAGTATGATTAACTAACTAAAATTTCTTTATGATACCAGATACACCGGACCCTCGCTAGAACGCGGGGTTCAGGATCCATGTGCATTACCGCGTTATAGTAGGGGCCGCATTACCATGGATCCCAATTTAAAATTTGGGATCCATCACTGCGCTATATGCGAATCCACGCTCTAGCAATGCGCGCTCTAGCAAGGGTCCACTATATATTTAAAAATATGAAATAGTGAAGCAGGAAGCAACCATATTATCAACTTAAAGACTGACAAGGTGGCAAGATGTTATAATCACAGCTGCAGCCAGAGACACAAAAAGCAGCCAGCAACAGATTTTCACAGCAATTGTTAGTTTTTGCTTCTACCCACTCCCAAAAATACTTTTTATACTGACTTCCCAGTTGTTTTTTTTGTTTTGGGGAAGGAAGGAGGAGGAGAAAATAGGGAGACTGATGAAGAAGGTGAGCTGAGGAAGAACTGGGGAGGGCAACTGCATACCAGCAGCTTTTGATAATACTGTCTTGTTACATGTCATCAGGCTGTTTTTCCTATTCCAATTAACAAAATGGCAATTTCCAGGCATTATTCAGTTGCCTGATTCATATCAAGGGCGTTATAAAAATATTGTTTAAAATTCTTGTTGAACTCACATTCTGATTAAGTGATTTTTTTTCTTGTAGTCATCTAAGGCTCCAGCAAAGACTGCTCACAGTGAGTACAGTTAAGCACATGCTTAAATCTTTGCAGGATTGTGACCTAAAACAATATATCCTTTAATTTATTGGCACTGATTCTTTCTCTTCCAAAATAGCAGCAAATAGGTAATTTTGTGGAGTAATAGTTTACCAAGTGTAGTTTTTAAAACCATGTTATTTCTGATTTACAACTGCATGTATGAAACCTACAACAAAAATTGGTAATTTCTAAAGGACAGAGTTGGTGGTATGGAAGCCTACCAATGTGCAGTGTTGTCCCACATACAGCAAATACAACCTTGCACTATTAAACATATACAGCCAATTTCAGATCTGGCGTTACCAGGTGCATGTCCCTGGAAATCTCTGGACTAGATTTCTGCAGCTATGTGAATGGTGCTATAAGCAGCTCAGCAAACAGCAGTATAACTATCATCAATTTGACATTTAGTGGATGTGCAAAATGGGTGACACACAGACAAGGATGAAGATGGGGTGTAACAAGAAAAGCTACTAACAGAAGAGTGTAAAATAAAGCAAGAGGGGCCAAGTTATTTTGCCCATTTACAGAACGGCACATTGATGCAAGCTAAACTCACTTACACCCATTTTCTGACTCAGAACCACCATTAATTTGGCCCATCATACTTAAACAAGGCTATGGAATAAAGCGATTGATGGTAAGAATGAAATCATGGCCATGATAAAATAGTTTATACTGTGCTTTATCAATATTCCGATTTGAAGTGAAGCTAGTCCTCATTAAATACTATTTGTGGTGTATGCTTTTAATATATTTCCCTCTTAATAAAAAGAGGAACTGATACAGTGGTATCAGATACTATAAACACAAGACAAACTAGTTCCATGGGTAAGTAATTTCTCTTCCAAAGCAAAAGCACTACTGTCATATTAATTAGAAGGGAAGTACTTTTAATTAACACAGCTCTGAAATCTTTGAAACTGATCTACTGAGTCCTGTGGTAACTTCCCACTGAAGAGTTCCACTTCCCACTTATATCCAATAGCTAAATCTGACTATTTTAAATTGGCTGCAAAGGCATTTACTATTGTTTCAATGGAATTTCCTTAAACAAGATAAATGAAAAAGAAGGTAGAACATCCTTTGTATTTACTAAAGTAAGTACAGTGTAGCTGTATGATTAGAAAAAGAAGGTCAAAAGCCACTCTCCTACCTTTTCTAAATCTTCAATTTCAGAGCTGAAGTTTTTGCCCTCCTCCATCATTTCCTCCTCTTCAAGAGTTCTCTCATCATCATAGTCATGTACCAACATTTCAGCAGTAGGATCAAAATCATGATCCTCAGAAGATAAAGAGCCAACTACAAGAAAAATAATATGAATCACTTTACCAACATACAAAGCCATACTATAATCAAAATAAGATTGTGTGCATTCTTTTAAATGGAAGGTCAATCCTTACTCTATATCTAAAGAGTAACAAGTTTTCAAATGGCTTTAACTGGGCCTCCATTTTTGTACCTGTAAACTGTAGGTACAATTTTTTGCTCTGCAATTTGAGCCACTTGGAGATCTAAGGAGATTATGTTGAAAGTGATGCAAATTAGGTCAATTTCAGAAAGTCTAGTCCTATCTACACATTTTACTGTGTATAAGATAAGAACCATGAGATTCTTAAAAAACATGTCCAAAATGAGCATTATAATGTAAAATATAGTTCTGACACAAGGTTTTAGATTTGATGCTGTAACTAGAAGCAGAATGTTGCTTGTGGAGCCTGTTTTTGACCAGAGACTGTTTCACTGTTAGAATAACCAGCCTAGCTTCAAAGCTGTTCTGATGAATCAACTTTCTTTTAATAGCAAAATAAGAATTGAGCACCTATGTCAGAAGAATTTAGTCCCATGAATGAGATGTTTCATTAAAATTCATTGCTTTCTATGTAGTTTATTCAGAATGGAGGAACAAACTCCACTGGAGTTCTAATTCTCAAACAAGATACAGAACAAGAAACCGACTACATTCATTTATTAATTTATTTGGAATATAATGTAAGTGGCAACTATCTGGTCCAACAGAAATTGCTACATTAGTTAAGTGACTACCTACAGTGTTGTTGTTTTGTTTTGTTTTTTTAAACACAATTCTATTGCTTTGCATTTTCTAATTTAAATACATTTTTATGACAATATTAGAAAGGATGCCATTAGATTTAAAACATTTTAAAAAAATAAGTATTCTACACTACAAGACTACATTCATCATCACAGATTACTGAAACAAAGAACTTTAAAAAAGTAACTGTTCACTATTCTATTTACTTATTGCATTCCTTCAGCTAGGGAAGACAGACTAGCTAGTTACACTTTCTTTTCCATTCAGTTTCACTTTCAGGTTCTTTTGCACTAGCACTATGTTGCAATTTTTAGATCGCAGAAAGTGCCCAGAAATATTTTTGTTAGGAACTGATTTCAAATTTCATTGAAACATTCATATTGGTCTTAGGATTCATAAAAATATTCACCTTACTTCTGGGTTCAAAAGCAAAGTCTCATAATACTAATTTTTAAAGATCCTTCCCTTTATTGCTAACACTGAAGATTTTTAAAGCATTTAATTTCTTGTTCACTTTCTAGATTTAAACATCTACTTTCTTTTTCAACATTATTTTCATTATCCAGAAATAAAACAAACACTCAGTTTCATTTTCCAGTTCTCACTAGAACAATATTGTTTGAGTTCACAACACTGCAGGGAAACATTTCAAACCAAAAGTTTTTCCTTTTATATTTAAAAAAGCATCCATTAAAACTTGACAATTCATATTAGTTCTTGTAGAACTCTCAAAATTTACAGAGCCTAAAACTAGTTGATAATATCCTTTTAATTACAATAACTACATTTACATGTTGAATTTTTTAGTTACATTATTTAGACACTGCTCCCTCCCATAAAATGCAGGACATTATATATTCTGAAAACTACACTTGCCAATTGCTGCACTCCGTTGTTTTACATTTGTTTGTATAACTAAAGTGGAAAGCATATTCCATTTACAGTCTTTAAACAAAAATATACCATTTACTTATCTAACTTGGAATATTCAATAATGGATCTGACGAAGTATTTTTATTCAGATATGTAAACATTTATTTTAAATTAGTAAGTTTAACAAATGTAATTAAAATGCAGCCAGTTAAATTATAAACACTAATTTTTGTTATCAAAGATAAAATTACTTTGAGCTCATTTGAAGAATGACAATTGTTCATGAACAAAAGCAAAATAAAGTTCCAATCCTAGAAACACTTATGCATGAACTTAATCTTACACATGAACAGTTCTACTGAAGTCAGTGGGAATATCTGCATGTGTAAAGTTAAATGTGTATAATTTTTTTCAGGATTGAGGCCTTAGATGGGGGATAAATAATAATACTTAATATTAAGGTTAAGACGAAAGACTAAGTAATAACTGAAAAGTGTTTGAAACTTGTTAATAACAAGTATCAGAATTGTAGGAGCTTGTAGTTAAAGGATATCAGTAAAGTAGTCACTCTCTTAAGTCTACATATTTTTACTAAGAAGTTAACTTCCAAAAGTTTAAAAAAAAAAAAAAACACAGGTGACACAAGGATAAATAATTGGGTAATTAGTTGAGACTACATTTTTGGTGAGAGAACTGCTCTAAAGCACACTCCATCTGTTATTAGGCAGCAAACTGGAGACATGGAAATAAAACATTTAAAGTGAACTAATTGGGAGGGGGAACTTTGTAAAGAAGTAGAAAAAGTTTGTGATGGGTCTTTGACAGAAGCACCTGTCACCCAGCCCCTAACAAACGCTACCCAGCTGTTGGGACCATAGAAGGAAGTAAACAGGACAAACCTGGGCTCGAACTTCCAAAGGAAGCCTGGAACATAAAGGAGAAAGAGGCAGAGATGTTAGATGGATGCGCTGCAAATGGGAATCAGGAGAGGACTCCTACAGCTCGGCTAACAGGTAGATTTCTCAGTCGTTTCAAGTGCCCTGTCTCCCCGCATCGCTCTCTGCGAAGGAGTCTCTCTGTCCTTCCCCCAGGTTTCTTCTTCTTCCTCCTCCCCGCTACCTCCTGTCTCTCCCCATCCCTCTAGGGTAGACGCCTCATTTCTCCTTCTCAGCGCTTTTCTCCCGTCCCCTCCGCCCTGCCCCTCCATCCCAATCCCCGCTGCCCCAGTCTCTCGCTTGCTGCGTCTCCTCCGCCGCCTCTCCTCTCTTCCCTCTCCCCGGCCCGCTCTCCTGACAGGCCCCGGAGAAGGAGCCCCGTCCAGCCACCCCTGCTCCCTCGGCCCGGCCAGGAGCTGACAGGGGCAGGGAGTGACGGAGGGAGCCGGACCGGCCGCCGCCGCCGCCGCCTCCTCCCCGCACCCCAGCCCGGCTCTCCCTCCTCCTTCCGCCGGCCAATTCCCCCTGCCCCTCTCGCTAGCCGCTGGGGCCCCTCTGCGCGCCCCGGCCACGGAACCAGCCCGCCCCGGCCGCGCCCGGGGCCTGTCCGCCGCCCCGAGGTTGGGACCCGGCACCCCGCTCCGCAGAGCGAGCGGCCGCGGCCTAGTCGCGCAGGCTCCCGCTGCCCCGGTGCGGACGGCTCGGCCAGCCCCCGTGCCGCCCCCGGAGCCCCGCCGCCGGCCTCCCGTCTCCGGAGGGAGGTTACCGGGCCGGCGGGACCAGCGCGAGCGGCCTCCCCGCGGCGGGGCCCCGCAGCGAGCCGGCCGGACCCCAGCGCCCCTGCCCGCTTTCCCCGCTCACCTCCGCCATATTGGGACCGCTCGGGCTGAGCGGTAGCGCTGCGCCAAGTGCCCGGATGGGGCCGCTAAGCCAATGGCAGCCGGAGCCGGAGCCGGAGCCGCAGATGGCCAGGGAGGGAGAAGGGAGGTCGGCGAGGAGGCGGCGCAGAGCCCAGCCGAGGGCAGCCCCCAGGGGCCGCCGTCGTCCTCCTCCTCCTCCTCCTGTTCCCTCCAGGGTCTGCCCTCACCCCGCCCCAGAGGGTGCTGGGCGCTCTCCCCACCCCACAACACAGGGAGCTGTCCCGGGACCCCCATCCCCAGAGGGTGCTGGGCGCTCCCCCTCCCACAACACAGGAGGCTGTCCTGGGACTCTGCTCCCCATCCCCAGAGGGCGCTGCCCACCCCACAGTGCGGGGGCTGCCCGCTGGGACCCCCTGCCCCATCCCCAGAGGGCACTGGCTGCTCCCCACCCCACCCCACCACACCACACAGAAGTCCAGACTTTTCTACCCCAACCCAAGAGTGCATTCCCCATTCCACGATACAGGAGCACCTGAGAGGGTGCTGAGCGCTATCCATCCCACAAGGGGGGCTGCCCAGGCACCCTCCTGAGAGAACGCTCTTCACGCCACAATAGAGAGGGCTGTCCAGATTCACCCTACCCCAGTCAGAAAGGACGCTTTCCATCCACAATATGCAGGAAAGCTGCCCAGGCACTCCTCTCCCATCCGGAGAAGAGAACGGCCTTCCTGTCTTCCTCTGTGAGATCCATTAAGAGCGGTCTCCTTTGCACTCTTCCTGGGTAAAGCACAAACACTAATGAGTGATGCTCAGGGGCATATGCTTGAGGGAACGTTCTCTGTGTATATAAAATCTCCGCACTGTATTTTCCACCACATGCACCCGATGAAGTGAGCTGTAGCTCACGAAAGCTTATGCTCAAATAAATTTGTTAGTCTCTAAGGTGCCACACGTACTCCTTTTCTTTTTGCGGATACAGACTAACACGGTTGCTCCTCTGAAACCTGGCATATAGGTGAGTGGCAAACACCACCAATTTGGTTGTCGTAAAGTACCTTCTCTATACACGCACGTCATACATCATTTGAAAGCTTATTATGTCTAATTTAAGATGAGATATGATGCAGAGCTGTAAAGGGATGTCATTACCATAGAAAAAGAGATAATGACACCATCAACATGTTAAAATGACCACTTTCAACTATTTGCATTCCTTCCTATTAACGTAATGATTCCATGTATCATTTCAAAACACAAAATAGGGTTGTTGTTTTTTCTGACCTCAAAACATCACAACAACAATCTAAAGGGTACAACGAAATCGAATTTTATATATATATATATATATATATATATATATATATATATATATGTGTCAACATGTCAGTAATGTAGATTGGTATCTACATGGCTTAGTTGGTCATGTTTGTAGTAAAGAAGTATGGAAGCCTAGCACACTGTGTATGTGTGTGTATAGCCGAAGTTTCCAATCATCCTCTCACTTTTAGAAGTAGTATCTACATAACCTGGAGAAAATGATCCTAGAACTTGAATGTAGGAGATACCCCCATATTTGGAGTCCTTGTGGGATCTTAGAGACTAACAAATTTATCTGGGCATAAGCTTTTGTGGGATATAACCCACTTCATCAGATGCAACCAATAAAATAAGCTTATAAATAAGCTTATGCCTAAATAAATGTGTTAGTCTCTAAGGTGCCACAAGGACTCCTTGTTGATTTTACTGATACAGACTAACATGGCTACTACTCTAAAACCTACCCCCATATTTGAAATTTCTCCAGTAGTGGCAGCATATGCTGAGTTACAGCATCATCAAGCTCTTTAATGATGTTTGCAAACTCAAACACCATTTGAGTGTCAGCCACTGTTTGTCAGACAAATGCTGGAACTACCTGAGTACCTCCTCCCTCCTCTATTCCTGATGGAATCTGCACCCAAAAAATAAAAATTCTGCACACAATATTTTAAAATTCTGCAAGTTTTATTTGTCAATAAATAAACATGGAAGCTCCAGCATGGCAATGGGGAATAGAGACTGCATGGAGGTGGGTGATCACCCTGCAGCCTCCCCTTCCTTCTCTGGGGACACAGACTCGGTGGTGAGGCTGCAGCTGACCATGACACAGAGCAAGGGCCAGGCCTGCCCCAGATACACTCATAGGCGCTGACTCCGTGGGTGCTTCCGGGCTGGAGCACCTACTGGGAAAAATTAGTGGGTGCTTTGCACCCACTGGCAGCCAAGCTCCCTTCCCCATGCCCCCCCACCTCACCTCACCTCACCTCACCTCCTCCACTGCCTCCAGCTCCTCCCCTGAGCATGCCGCGTTACCACTCCTCCGCCTACCTCCCAGCATTTGCCGCCGCCAAACAGCTGTTTGGCAGCATAACAAGCTCCAGGAGGAAGAAGGGAGGAGCGGGAACATGGCGTGCTCAGGGGAGGAGGCAGGGAAGAGGCGGGGCTGGGGTGGGGATTTGGGGAAGGAGTCAGAATAGGGGCAGAGAGGGGGCAGAGACTTTGGAGAAGGGGTTGGAATGTGGGCGAGAGGGTGTGGGGCGGGGGTGGAGTCGGGGCAGGGTCGGGGGCAGAGGAGGGTTGAGCATCCACTGACGCGAGCAGAAGTCTGCACCTATGGATACACCCCAGGGCCCTGCCCCTCCACACCAGATGCAACAGGTGTGGGCTGGCAGGTTTAGCCTGGCAATATCCAACTGTGGAGGAGCTTAGTATGGGGGGAATCCAGGTGTGGAGTGAGAGGGTTCTGTTTGGGGCAATCTGGGTGTGAGCGGCTCTGTGGGGCATCCAGGTGTGGGAGGGATCTGGATGCACAGGGGCTCGTTGGGGTGTTTCAGATGCAGGGGCAATGGGACTCTGCAGAGAGGTCCAGGTGAAGGTGGTTGGGACTTAGCGGGGGGTCTGGACTTAGCAGGGGGGAGATGGGACCTGGCAAGGGGGTCCGGGTGCTGGGGGAGTGGGGCTTGTGGGGTAGGAGTTTAGATGAAACTGGTTGGGGCTCAGTGGGATGGGGATCTGGGTATGGGGGGGTGGCTTGTCAGGATGGTCCAGGTGCAGGGAGTGTGGGGCTCTTTGGGGGTGGGGATTTGAGTGCGGGGGACTCAGCGGGGATGGTCTTACATTTCAGGATGATAGTATAGACTGTGGCCACGTCAACTGATTTGGCATCCACAATAGATGCATATGCAATTGCTTTGGAGGAGTTCTTAGTTGCAAGCTTGTGGTTGAAATCAACCAAAATGGTGTGTGGAGTGTGGACATCATTTGGTATTGGTAATACCTCATGTTGTAGTAATCTTAAAAGACACCAGGGGAGATCTCAAACAGTGTTCATATGTAGGTGATGAGTTTATTTTCTCAAATATTTATTTTCTTATTTTTCATGGTGAGTTGGTTCTAGATGTGTTCTAAGTTTTTTTTAAATGCTGAACACTGAGTAAGAGACTCTGATTGCCTGGGGTGAGTAAATGACCTTGCTTTCCCCTGCTTCAATGATAGTCCACCATCAAAAGAAGTATCTTCAGACTTTTCTTGAAATACCACTCTAGCCATTGAATGAAATGTATTTTTTTTCCATCAATGGTCTATACACTGATGTCTATATTATCATCTCCTTCATGGATGGGATTTCGAGGAGCTTGAAGTGGTACAATTCTAATTGGAATGAACACTCCTCTCCGGAGTCTTTCTACTTCAGTTTTTGCAGCACTAGTAATGAACCCTCTCAGCTCATCATAATTGATGCAGAATCCATGAAGGTGTAATATGTCAGTTAAATTGTGAGACCCAAACTCATGGCATAGGTGTGCAGCAAGGTTTATGTGCAGTAGTGTGGTCATTTTGGAACTGTTAAATATTATGCACTCTGCAACTCAGAGGTACCTTCATTGAATGTCTCCTGAAGGATGATACTCATTGCTGGCTGAATTACATGCTTCTTTATCAATTAAAGGACAAACTCCTGCACCAATGGGGCACAAAAATAACTGACCTTTTACACTACAATCACCTGGCTTTGGATAATATTCTGAGGCTTTCGTTTTAGCTATTTCACACAAGGATTGAAGTGGCATTATACAAAAACACTTATTTATTAGAAAGCTATTCATCAGGCTCATTTGTGAGAAGAACATCCAGAAAACATTTGGATGACTTAACTTCCTGCTTCAGAAACTAGCAGCTTAGATAGCATCAGTTATTTTTATTGCACTGCATAGAGCAAAGGTAGACTTGCTTAGTCCATGCTGTGCATGGAATGAAATTGCAGAACCATAGTGTTTTTCTGATCTTGCCTGTAATTTACTAATGGAATAGCTTGCAGTTTCTATGGCTGAGGGAAGTAGGGCTTTATATCTTTTTCACAGGTTTGACAGAAGAGCCTTCTTGTTGTACATAAGATTCTCTGTCTCTTCAATCAGCTGATAAAATGCAGTATCCTAAGGTGACTGTATTGTTGCAGGGTAACTAGATGGTTTTGGTTTAAGAGATTTGTTTTTTCTCAAGTAGAAAGGATAAACTGTATCCTTAGCAATCAAGTCTTCCACAAATATTCTATGCAACATGTCATCATCTGCTCTTTGAAGTGCTACCTCCATTAGATTGGTTGCTTTCTCAAACGTTTCTATTATATGCAGTTTCTTATCTTTCTTGTGTGTTTTTTCTCAAGCAAACAATGCAACAGGACCAGGATGAGAGGTTGTGCTTGCTCTGGTGGCTACAGAAGCAGGTGAATGTGACACTCTCTGATCAGATTCAGAGTTCATTTTCTTTCCTGGGTTCAGTACAAATTTGACATGTACCAAATATGATTTGCTTGTGTATTTCTGAAAGCAACCCCTCTGATAGAGTATTGGTGGCACATCATCTACATTAGAAAACTCATCCAGTAGCCACCAGCACAGTTTATTTCTCCTGGCTTCCGCTGCCAGCATCATAGAATTCTGTCCAGAACTGATAACTTTTGACCATTTTTTTTGCATTCTTTTGCTTTTTCTTGACAAATATCACATTTTTCAAAGTTTTGTGGAGAGTCTTTTTCTCTTTGATGTAAACTTTAAGGGGCTTGTATCTTCCATGTCTGGAACCAGAAGTATGCAATCAGGCAGCAGCAGAGGCCTAAATAAATAAATAAAATAAGCAAATACAGTACAGAACTGTGTTTAAATGTAAACTACTAAAAAAAAGGGGGTGGGAGTTTAAAAACATTGACAAAGTAAGGAAACTGTTTCTGTGCTTGTTTCATTTAAATTAAAATGGTTAAAAGCAGCATTTTCTTCTGCATAGTAAAGTTTAAAAACTGTATGAAGACAACATTCAGTTGTAAACTTTTGAAAGAGTTACAAACAACCTCCATTCCCAAGGCTTTTGTAACTCTGAGGTTCTACTGTAATATCTGAAGTAATCTGTAAACAAAAAATAAAACTGGTTTATTTTTATTTGGGTGCTGTAGCCGGGAGATATCCAATTTGGGTTTCAGTTTACCTATTACCTATTTCCTCTCTCACCGGGAATCAGACTTTGCAGTGAGTTTTTTCTTAGTAAAAAGAAAAGGAGTACTTGTGGCACCTTAGAGACAAACACATTTATTTGAGCATAAGCTTTCGTGAGCTACAGTTCACTTCATCGGATGCATTCAGTGGAAAATGCACTGATTTATATACACAGAGAACATGAAACAATGGGTGTTACCATACACACTGTAACAAGAGTGATCAAGTAAGATGAGCTATTACCAGCAGGAGAGCGGGGGGGGGGGGGGGAACACCTTTTGTAGTGATGATCAAGGTGGGCCATTTCCAGCAGTTGACAAGAACGTCTGAGGAACAGTGGGACGTTGGGGGGAGGGGGAGATAAACATGGGGAAATAGTTTTACTTTGTGTAATGACCCATCCACTCCCAGTCTCTATTCAAGCCTAAGTTAATTGTATCCAGTTTGCAAATTAATTCCAATTCAGCAGTCTTTCATTGGAGTCTGTTTTTGAAGTTTTTTTTGTTGAAGAATTGCCACTTTTAGGTCTGTAATCGAGTGACCGGAGAGATTGAAGTGTTCTCCAACTGGTTTTTGAATGTTATAATTCTTGACGTCTGATTTATGTCCATTTATTCTTTTACGTAGAGACTATTCAGTTTGACCAATGTACATGGCAGAGGGGCATTGCTGGCATGTGATGGCATATATCACATTGGTAGATGTGCAGTGGAACGAGCCTCTGATGGTGTGGCTGATGTGATTAGGCCCTGTGGTGGTATCCCCTGAATAGATATGTGGACACAGTTGGCAACGGGCTTTGTTGCAAGGATAGGTTCCTGAGTTAGTGGTTCTGTTGTGTAGTGTGTGGTTGCTGGTGAGTATTTGCTTCAGGTTGGGGGGCTGTCTGTAAGCAAGGACTGGCCTGTCTCCCAAGATCTGTGAGAGTGATGGGTCGTCCTTCAGGATAGGTTGTAGATCCTTGATGATGCATTGGAGAGGTTTTAGTTGGGGGCTGAAGGTGATGGCTAGTGGCGTTCTGTTATTTCCTTTTTGGGCCTGTCCTGTAGTAGGTGACTTTTGGGTACTCTTCTGGCTCTGTCAATCTGTTTTTTCACTTCAGCAGGTGGGTATTGTAGTTGTAAGAATGCTTGATAGAGATCCTGTAGGTGTTTGTCTCTGTCTGAGGGGTTTATAGATACTAAGGTCAGAAGGGATCATTCTGATCACCTAATGATTGGAGCAAATGTGGTTGTATCGTAGAGCTTGGCTGTAGACAATGGATTGTGTGGTGTGGTCTGGATGAAAGCTGGAGGCATGTAGATAGGAATAGCAGTCAGGTATAGGGTGGTGTTTATGTGACCATCGCTTATTAGCACCGTAGTGTCCAGGAAGTGGATCTCTTGTGTGGACTGGTCCAGGCTGAGGTTGATGGTAGGATGGAAATGGTTGAAATCATGGTGGAATTCCTCAAGGGCTTCTTTTCCATGGGTCCAGATGATGAAGATGTCATCAATGTAGCGCAAGTAGAGTAGGGGCATTAGGGGATGAGAGCTGAGGAAGAGTTGTTCTAAGTCAGCCATAAAAATGTTGGCATACTGTGGGGCCATACGGGTACCCATAGAAGTGCCGCTGATTTGAAGGTATACATTGTCCCCAAATGTGAAATAGTTATGGGTGAGGACAAAGGTCAGCCACCAGGTTTGCTGTGACATTATTGGGGATACTGTTCCTGACGGCTTGTAGTCCATCTTTGTGTGGAATGTTGGTGTAGAGGGCTTCTACATCCGTAGTGGCCAGGATGGTGTTTTTAGGAAGATCACCGATGGATTCTAGTTTCCTCAGGAAGTCAGTGGTATCTCGAAGATAGCTGGGAGTGCTGGTAGCGTAGGGCCTGAGGAGGGAGTCTACATAGCTAGACAATCCTGCTGTCAGGGTGCCAATGCCTGAGATGATGGGGCATCCAGGATTTCTTAGTGACCTTCTCCTTTTGGGATTTGGTTCATTATTATTTAGTGTGTCACTGATATTATAATGACACTTTTATGTTGAGCTGGTTTCCCATTGGAATCCACCATAGCTTTAGCCCTGCACCATGTCCTCTGGGCTAACATGCAGTGGAGAGGCTTGGGAGCTTGTAAAGTGGGGGATAATTGGCCTATCATGGGGTGTATAGAACCCATGTAGAACTGGCAACCAAAGAACTAATGTAGCAATTGCTGGCCAGCACTGACTGGGAGCGCCATAGCAGATGGGAGAATAAAAGAGCTCAGAAGCAGAATGGTGGAATGATTGCCAGAGGAGCAAGCAAGCTAGGGAAAAATGATCCTACCAGTAAGCTGGTGAGATGCTGGCCTAGGGTGACAACAGCCCAAAGCAAGGATGACCAAAGTGACAGGCTGCAGAAGCCTACAGAACCAACGGAGGCAAGAAGGGGCTCAGGGTAGAGCAGGAGAATTGTTGAGGACTGATTCTACCTGGCTGGCTTTTGGGCCCTGAGCTGGAACCCAGGGAAGTGAGTGGCGTGGGTTCACCTACCTATCCCTCAACAGACAAAGGGGGTTCCAGACCCCTTGAGGACAAGGACCAGATAACCCCTGCCAAATATAAGGGGAAGTCCATGTGCTCCCATGAAATGGGAATTAAGGTCCTTGCCTCCAGAATAGGCTTCACACAAGAAGGGTGGGCTGACAGCCTCCCACGCTGATCTGAGCAGGCTCTGTGGAATACCTTCTCTGACCAAAGGGACTGCTATTGCACTGGGGAACTATCCCACAGGGCTTCATTAGGTTCTGGCAGAGGACTCCCAGGAGACATCTACCCTCCAGTTTCAGTGTAAACATTCACTACAATGATGGAAGGGGTTTTTCTGTTACTGTAGTAAATCAACCCCCTTGAGAGGCAGTAGCTAGGCTAATGGAAGAAGTCTTCCATTGAGCCAGCACTGTCTACATTGGAGATTAGGTAAGGCTTAACTATGTTTCTCTGACATCCCTGAGAGAAATAGTTAGGTCAACCACAGGTTTAGGTGTTGACTAGGCCTCAGGGAGAAAATAAAGAGAAAAGAAAACTTCTTTCACTCCTGGTTTTGTCCTCTGCTTTTGGTATCCATTGGTTTTGGTTTTGGTTTTCTTCCGGTTCTTATTGTAGAATTCAGGATTACAGCATCCCAAGCAATAATGTGAAGAGGCTCTGGTTGCCCTTTCAGTTCATAGATTGAAACAGCAACCACAGAAAGAGGGAAGGCTGGGATGATTTCACTCCTTCCAGTCTCTTTTCATTACACCCGCATAGCCCATGAATACTTTAGCTTTGTGTGGGGAGAGTGGATTTCATCCTTTGTTTAGAGTTTAAGTGAGAGCTAACTTCCTGTTAGCTGCAAAACAAGCAGGTATTCTGGGACCCTTTTGCAAATATTTTTAGATGGGTAATACTTTGGCCCTAAGTGATGAAACAGTGTCTTTCTAAGATGAGATATGGGGCAATAAAATCAAGAAAATGCTGAGTTGAGGCTATTGCATCAACCTTAACAGTCCAGTTCTTTTTAGGGTTGTTGTAGCACAAAGCTCAGAGCTGGTCAGAACTATGAGTGTTTTCCTAAGTGTACTGTATGTGCAACAATACCAAGGCACCAGGGATTCTAACACCCGATACAAAAATGAATGTCACTGGTTTTATAATGGCACTTATGTTGAGCTGGTTTCCCAAAGGGAGCTGCCACAATAACTACATATACAGATATGAGAAATTAAAGAAAATCCTGGAAGTTTCTAAACTGATTATATACTGAATATCCTGAAACTTTTCAAAGACACATTTTGCTTCTTGCTTACATGTAAAATGTTTCAAAATGTACCTAGTTGTAAAAATAAGGTAAACAAAATTTAAAATTAATGCTAAAGAATAAATAGAAGAGATTATGAAATGTACCTTTGTTAGTATATGAGTTCTTGTTAAAGCATTTAATTATGAGAGTCCATCAGCTAGCTAATCAATTTACTGTAAATTTCATGTGCCCTGAGTTAGCAACCCAGTCAGTTTCTCTCTATAACTTCTGGAAAATACAAAAATTCCATTATATGTTGGAAGTAGAGCTTATTCAATGTAGGATAGGCAAAAATAGAGAATGAACTAGTAAATTACTGTTTGTTATTAGGAACACTTAAAAAAAAAAACCAAATGGATGGTTCTCTTCCTGAAATTTCAAATAGCGTATTCATTTTTCTAGGCAGTGTTTGTGTTTGCCCCAGGCCTGAAGAAGAGCTCTGTGTAAGCTAAAAAAACTTGTCTCTCTCACCAACTGAAGTTGGTCCAATAAAAGATATTACCTCACTCACCTTTTCTCCTATTCATTATGGTCATTGCAGTTCCCTAATTGGAACAACAACACTGGAATTAAGCACAATGAACTCCTGATCTTGCTTACATAAGTAGTCTCATTGACTTTAACAGGAACATCAAGAATAAGGGCTCCAGAACTTGCCCTATTTTTATTTGTTTTTTATCTTTGATGTAAAGTAACTTAGGGAAGGTTTACTAAATAAGTTTATCTTTCAGCAGAGTAAATGATTTAGGCATCAGTCATTTATAGGGCACCCACTTCACCTAGCTAGCTATATTGCATAGAAAGGAGCACTTTTCAATCAAAATGAATTGTTATGTATTTCAGCATAAAGTTGTTTTAAACTAAGCTAGTGTTTCTGAGCCTCCTACTCCTAGCAATAGCTACTTTAATAGGAAAGGAAAAATTAGTACTTAGTATTTTTAGTTGAATTGTGGGTGGAATTGTGGGTGAAATTCTGGGTATTTCCACCTCTTAAAATTTGCCCTTGCAACAAGGTAGTTGGAGGTGTAAATATCCTAGTTCAACTGCAGGTGCAATCAACATGCAAATGTTGTAGGTGCAATACTTATGGTCTGTTTTTGTTTTGTTTTCTTCTAAGCACTCACATGTGTACTGAAGCCTATGGGAATTACAGGCGCTCAGCCCCTTTGAAATCAAGCCATTAGTGGCTACTTTCCCTTTGATTTAAAAGATATTAGTCATTTTTAACAGGGCCAAATCATGCTCTAGTTGTGTAAATAGACCCATTGACATCAATGGAACTACTATTGTAAGAGTTGCAGGATTTGGCCCATAGTCTTTTCTTCCTGGCCCAAGAAATGATAACATATATGTATTACCCTACTATTGTATCTTAGGCCCTGTCTACACTGTCAAATTTCTGCACAGTAAAGCAGCTTTCTGTGCTGTAACTCACGAGGTGTACACACTGCCAAGCCACTTAGTGTGCAGAAACTGCACAGCTGCAGCGCTTTAAAATAACTACTCCAACAAGAGGTGTAGAGCTTTCTGCGCCAGGTTTACAGTGCTGCGGTGCCAGTGTAGACACCATGCTCGATTGCAGCGCTGCGATTGGCCTCAGGGAGGTGTCCCACAATGCCTGTTCTCGCCTCTCTGGTCATCCGTTTAAACTCTACTGCCCTGCCCTCAGATGACCAACTGTCATCGCCACCATGTATATTCCTTTGGAATTTTGAAAGTCCCCTTCCTGTTTGTTCGGTGATGCGTGCAGTGATCTCAGTGCATCTTTCCAGGTGGCCATGCCTGCTCCACCCAACAGGCGATCCCCCACTTGGAGCAATGCCACACTGCTGGACCTCATCAGCATTTGGGGAGAGGAGGCTGTCCAATCCCAGCTGCACTCCAGCTGTAGGAATTATGATACCTATAGACAGATTTCACAATGCATGACAGAAAGGGGCCATGACACATTGCAGTGCAGGGTCAAAGTGAAGGAGCTGCGGAACGCCTACCCCAAGGTACAGGAGGCAAACTGCTGCTTCGGTGCTGCGCCCACGAGCTGCTGGTTCTACAAAGAGCTGGATGCGCTACTCCATGGCGACCCCACCTCCTCTAATAGCTCTGGTCTCTGGCTGTTCAAACTCAGCCTCTAGGTGCTGAGCCTCTGTGGTCCACCTCTGAGTGAAGCTTTCACTCTTCCCTTCACAAATATTGTGGAGTGTACAGCACACAGCTATAAGCATAGGAATATTGTCATCGGCCAGGTCCAGCTTCCCATAGAGGCAGTGCTAGTGAGCTTTTAAACGGCCAAAAGCACACTCAACAGTCATTCTGCACTTGCTCAGCCTGTTGTTGAACCGCTTCCTGCTGCTGTCAAGTTGCCCATGTATGGCTTCATAAGCCATGGCGTTAAGGGATAGGCGGGGTCTCCCAGGATCACAAGGGGCATTTTGACTTCCCCTACGGTGATCTTCTGGTCCGGGAAGAAAGTCCCTGCTTGTAGCTTCTTGAACAGGCCAGTATTCCAAAAGATGTGTGCATCATGCACCTTTCTGGAGCAGCCTGCGTTAATGTTTGTGAAATACCCATGGTGATGCACAAGTGCCTGGAGAACCATTGAGAAATACACCTTCTGATTAATGTGCTATGTGGTCTGGTGCCAGAATTGGAATATGCCTGCCATCTATTGCCCCGCCACAGTTAAGGAAGCCCATTTGTGCAAAACCATCCACAATGTCACACATGTTGCCCAGAGTCATGGTCTTTCGGAGCAGGATGCAATTAAAGGCCCTGCAGGCTTCTGTAACACGAGTCCAATCGTTAACTTTCCCACTCCAAACTCAGTAGCGACTGATTGGTAGCAGTCCGGAGTAGCCAGCTTCCACAGTGCAATTGCCATGTGCTTCTCCAATGACAGGGCAGCTCTCATTCTCCTGTCCATGCACTGCAGGGCTGGGGCGAGCTCATCACACAGTCCCACGAATGTGGCTTTCCTCATCCAAAAGTTCTGCAGCCACTGCTCGTCATCCCAGACGTGCATCACAATGTGATCCCTCAACTCAGTGCTTGTTTCCTGAGCCCAAAAGCAGCGTTCCACTGTGGTCAGCACCTCCGTGAATACCACAAGCAATCTTGTGTCGTAGCTGCTACCTGTGGAGAGATCAATGTCACACTCCTCTTGTCTTTGTAGTTTAAGGAATAACTCCGCTGCCACTTGTGACATGTTAGTCTGAGTGGGCAGCAAACTGATCAACAGTTCGGGATCCATTCCTGCAGACCAAAGAGGCAGAGTGCGCGGTACACAAATGGTTGAAAGATGGTGCCAAATGCGGACGGAAGCACAGGGATCGCTGGGATATGAAGCAATGCATCATGGGGCTTTGGGACAGGATCCAGAACGACCCCCTCCGTTTTTCCATAACTCTTAGCAGCAGAAGAGGAAGAGATGCTCTGTGGGATAGCTGCCCAGAATGCACTGCTCCAAATACCGCTGCAAGTGTGAACGCGCTATTGCGCAGGCAGCTGACAGTGTGAACACACAACAGCGGTTTCCCTTCGGCGCTCTCCGAGCAGCGCTGTATCTCTGCCAGCGTAGACATGCCCTTAATGACTCTTGGGATTGTGACTGCAGTGAATAGGAATTAAGTGTTTTCACGTTTCTATCTTGAACAGTTTAACATTTTGAAACTAGAGCTGGATGATAACTTAATGAAAGCTTTGATGTGAGCACTGTCTATTTGTATTATGGTTGTGCCCAGAGACTCTAACTGAGATTAGGTCCCCATTGTATAAATACTCTTCAGTTTGTTTTACTATTCCTAATACAAGTAGAATGTACCTCAAAATAAATGCTTTAAAATGACCAGTCAAAGCAATTATATCCCTATTCTTCAGCATTGGGAGCTTTGCCTCAGCAGCCTTCTGGATTAGGCCCTGTATTATCTCGGAATTAATCCTTGGTCTGGCTTGCTTGAGGGCTTTGTGCCAGATTCTTTGGTTCAACTTGACTGTGTGTTTAGGCTGCTTAGATTTTTAGTTTGAGATTAATATTTTGCACCAGTTTTATTGTATGGCACTTAGATCCTTAATGACAATCTCTCTATAAATGTATAAAATATATTTAAATTTTTTTTTTTACTATTTGTTTAATAGCTGAGCTATTTTGCTTTCTAGTTTTCCTGTGTAAGTGTCTGGTATTGTACACACAAGATGAATAAAAGACTAAGAAGTTTGAATTGCCTGTCAAAACCCATTCTTAATCTTTGTTCTCACTCTTCTGTACGTGGAACTCTTAATCATTTAATTTCCAATTCATTCTATACTTATTAAGCAATGTTTGACTCTAGGAGTTTTGTTAAATGTATTGGTTTTTTTTTTTTAAAGGGATTCCTGGCTTATCATCATGCTTCAGTATTTTCTTTACCTTATTTTTAATTTATAAATTTACTGAGATGGACAATCCCTCAGCCTGGAATAGGTTCATTTCTGTGTCTCATCGTTCCCCTTAAAGTCTCTAGTCATATCTAAAACCAAACTGAGCCTCAAATTATACGCTGTTTCTGGAATACTAAATTTAAGGAAATTGTTGTATGCTTGCAATGATTTTTCATTCATTTTAAAAAAGCCAACATACTAAATACAGTTCTTCTAATCCATTCTGAAAAATGGGATAATTTGCTTTACTCTTAAATCTCAATGCCTGTCTAAATTCTCCCTGGTTTATCCCTTGCTCATATCATCACTTATTGAAAGGTTGTTTAAAGGTTTTTGAGCACCTGTGGCAAAAATCTTGGTTTATTCTTCAAAACTCAAATAGCAGGAGAAAACTCTTCACAGAAGATATCACTGCCTCGCCTAAATCCATTCATTACCTGAATGTAATCTCAGAAGGGTTGTTGTTAAAACCTAAAACAGTAGTTTTCCACAACAGACATCACGTTCAGCTCAGCCTACATAATTTCAAAAGCTGTTTCTGTTCTATTTAGATTACTTTAGTGCTTTGTTTTGAGCCTCTGCTATTACATGTATATTGCTCAAGGCAAGTTGTTTGTCAGCACTGTGTATTATAACATCTGTGTGGTGATGGCACTAAAACTTATTTTATAGCCCAATATGTTCAGTTCTCTCAGTATTACTGTGATTTAGATGACATTGAGCCTGATCTTTTACTAGTTTTATCTTGCTAAATTCAAATAAGATACTGAACTGCTTTTTCTGTTTACCAGACATTTTCTCATACATATTTTTTGCTGTCAAATCACCAATCTAAGTAGCTAGGACACAATATTTTGGAGCTAAGCTCTATTCTGTACAAGAATGTAATATTTTATTACCACGTATACTGAAGTATAGCACCCCAGAACACTGGTAGGCTGAACTTTACTCCCTCCAATAGGAAGGCTCTGGGATTCTGATTAATACTTCTTTTCTTAAAAAATGGAAGATGGGACACTTTCAGTAAGATTTGGGCACACAACTGCATTGAAATCCCCAATGTATTGCTTTAATTGTTTACATTGACATTGCCTTATAGATTTTAAATGTTTGTAACTGATCCAAAACTCAGGAGCAAATATTTCCCATCCACTGTCTTCATGGAACCTTCCAAACTTCACAATCTGTTATTTAAACTGTCAGGAGTTCTGTGGGTTATAAACAAATGTTAACATGTAGTCAAGAAACTACCAAATATCAAAAGTACTCATTCAGAATAAATATACATCCCCACCTGCTTATCAAGTGATAGATCTGGACATGATCCTGCAAATTGCTGAATGCTTCATGCAAGGGGATGACTACTGTTAACTCCCACTAAATTAACTGGGAATTTGGAGCGTTCAGCACCTCTCAGGAAGTGCAGACCTTGCAGGATCAGGCCTTAGACACCCGGGATATTCTATGCTGTGCCCATAAGAGGCACATCCCCACGGTCAGAGCTTCGGAAGATTTACCAAAGGCAGTCTTATGGCTGTCTTTCACAGTGCTTCCACAATACCTTCCTTGTAGTCTTGTATGAGGCTTTTAGTTCTCCTTTATGCCTTTTTACCCTGCATAGAGGGACCAGAGCAGAGATGGGGCTTTCACCAGAGAGATGGAAATAAATGAAGAGCTAAATCTTTTCCATTTCCCCAGGTGATGTGTTTTAGCTGCAAGCAAATCAATATGAGAATGACTCCATCATGAAAGCAGGAGAGTGTAACTGAAAATGAACGGGAGCTAAACACAACTGTTGCATAACAGATTAGGAAATTTGAAGTCTGCTATTCATGGATGGAAACCTTACTTGGGAATCAAAATAAATATTTCATCCTCATCCCTGTTTTCACCCAAGAAACGTTAATGCCTGATTACATTGAAATGAATGGCAAAGCTCCCATTGACTTCAGTAGCAACTGGCTTATGCCCATAACGCATTCACCCCCTAAATTATCTTCTAAGAAGTACCTGATCAGTAAAGACCAGCATGTGCCTTAGGAGAAAGTAGGTACACAGCTGCATTGCCCCAGTGGAGCTAACAGAGTCCTTCCCTTCAAAGTCCCCAGTGTGCAGCGTGGGTGCACTGACTATACTACTCTTTGGTATAGTGCAGTCTGTGTCCCTACTGCTCTCAGCCTGCTCTGAATCCCTGGGGGGCGAAGGAAGCATGGAGGGAGCAGTCCTTGTACCGCCTCCAGCGAAGGAACTGTGATTGTTGCTGGCCCTTTTACAGATTGTGGAGGTGGAAAGCTTCTGTGCAAGGACCTGGGATAATAGGACTTTAGAATTCCAATGTCTGGAAATTGCTTTCAGGCTTAAGATTTGGAGATTTTATATTACATTCTAGAAGTAAAGTTACACTCCATTGCAAGTGTGACTGGAGCATACACATGGTGCAGCAAACACTAAGCACTAGGTACAGTTAGGTCCCTGGATCGAATGGCAGTCCCATGTCCTTTCTTTGTATTTCCTCTCCTTACTTCCAAGAGTGCAAATTAAAAAGGGACAATTTATGGGCAAAGAATGGACATGTCTGAGAGGAAAGGGTTTAGGTGTGAACCTAGACATGCAATTACTGCCTGGATGTGCACTTGTTGAGCAGGAACTCTCTCGTTGTTGTTACATATGCCTGCAGTGCCTAGTACAAAGGGGCTGGGACTTCCAGGTGCAACTGCAATGCAAATAATTAGATAAATGCTCCTTTCTTTGCCCATGCTCCTGCTAAAAGGCAATACTCTCATTATTTCAGGATTCATAGATTCTAAGGCCAGAAGGGACTATTGTGGTCATCTAGTTTGAACCCCTGTCTAACACAGGCCATAAAACTTCAACAAAATAATTCCCAGAGAAGATTTTAGAAAAGCAGTTACTCTTGATTTAAAATTGCCAGTGATGACAAATCTTCTGCGAACCTTGCATAATTTTTTTGATGAGTAATTATTGATTGAAACAATTTACCTTTATTTCCAGTCCGAATTAGTTTAACTTCAACTTCCAGCCATTGGATCATGTTACACCTTTTTCTGCTCGACTGAAGAACCCATTATTAAATGTATGTTTTCCCAAGTAGATACCTATAATCAAATCACCCCATAACCTTCTCTTTGTTAAGCTAAGTAGATTGAGCTCCTTGAATCTGTCACCAAAAGTCACATTTTCTAATCCTTTAATCATTCTCTTAGCTCTTCTCTGAACCCTCTTCCTTTTATCAACATCCTCTTTGAATTGTGGGCCCCAGAACTGGACATAGTATTCCAGCAGTGTTCACATAAATAAAGAGATAAAATAACCTCTCTACTCCTACTCAAGATTCCCCTGTTCATGTATCCCAGGATCGCATTAGCTCTTTTGGCCACACCATCAGATTGGTTCACACCATCATGTTCAGCTGATTATCCACAATGACCCCCAAATCTCTTTCTGAGTCACTACTTCCCAGGATAGAATCCCCCCCATCCTGTAAGTATGGGCCTACATTCTTTGTTCCCAGATGTATACATTTACATTTAGCCTTATTAAAACACACTGCTTGTACCCAGTTTACCAAGCATCTAGATCAGTGGTTCTCAAAGCCGATCCTCCACTTGTTCAGGGAAAGCCCCTGGCGGGCCAGACCAGTTTGTTTACCTGCCGCGTCCGCAGGTTTCACCGATCGCGGCTCCCACTGGCCGCGGTTCGCTGCTCCAGGCCAATGGGGGCTGCGGGAAGGGCGACCAGCACATCCCTTGGCCTGTGCCACTTCCCGCAGCCCCCACTGGCCTGGAGCGGTGAACCACAGCCAGTGGGAGCCGCAATCGGTCAAACCTGCGGACGCGGCAGGTAAACAAACCGGTCCGGCGCTCCAGGGGCTTTCCCTGAACAAGCGGCGGACCGGCTTTGAGAACCACTAATCTAGATCGTTCTGAATCAGTGACCTCTCCTCTTCATTTTTTAACACTCCCCCAATTTTTGTGTCATTTGAAAACTTTATCACTGAGGACTTTTTCTTCCAGGCAGTGATTAATTTGTGCTAGAACGTGCCAGGGCTGAGCCTCAGCACCCCTAGGTTTAGTAGTTCATAGCCCCAGCACCTCTGGGCTTGTGCATCAGTTATGAAAGTAAAAAAGTTGTTTGAGCCATGGCCAGGGGCAGCAGGTTTGTATAATTTTTGGTGGTGCCCAGAATGGGTTCAAGTCCTACCCCCCCACACTCCTGCTCTGTAAGCTGATATATATATTTTTAAATAATGTAAAAATGGACTGGAAACAGTAAGCATTTAACATTTTCCCTATATTGCACAATGTGGGGGGGATGAAGGCTCTGGCTGGGGGTGAGGGCTCTGGGGTTGGCTAGGATGAGGGGTTTGGAAGGGGACTAAGGGCTAGGGCAGAGAGTTGGGATGTGTGGGGGAGTGAGGGCTCTGGCTGGGGGTGAGGGGTTTGAGGTGTGGGGGGGGAGGCTCAGGGCTAGGGCAGAGGGGTAGTGTGGGAGGGGGTGAGGGCTCTGGCTGGGGCTGAGGATGAGGAGTTTGGGAGGGGGCTCAGGGCTGGGGCTGAGGTGCAGGAAGGGGAGTCCCCTCCCACCCAGCAGCACAGTCACCCGGCACCATCACTGCACATGCTCCTAGGGGCCAGGCCCCTCTCAGGTCCAGGAAGCCTCCTTGTTCCCTCTGTGGTGGGTGATGGGGACTGTGTGGGGGAAGCTGCCATCACATGTCCGCCTCCTCCCTCTGCAGGCAGCAGCTGTGCCGCCACCTCAGCCTGCCACTGGCACTGCTCCCTTTTGTAGCTGGCAGCTGCTGGCAAGGGAATGCAGCGCAGAGCAGCAGGGCAGCCACCTGCTGCCTAGGGCACAGGCAGGGATGCTCTGGGGGATGTGCACAGGGGTGGCAGTTGGGGGATACTCCAGGGGAGGCACATGGGGCGTGAGGCCCAGAACATTGGTGGAGCCGGGCCCCCGGGCCCTAAATTTGCTGAAGCACAGGCACCATAGCCCCCTATAATTCGCCGCCCCTGGCCATGGCACTAATTGCTTGAGTCCCAGCACCTCTTTCATTACAAACTAAGCACTGCTTCCAGGTCATTAATAAAGATGTTAAACAGCACAGACCCAAGAACCGATCCCTGCGGGACCACAGTGCAAACAGATCTGCTCAATTACTATTACACTTACTTTTTGAGACCTGTCAGGGACAGCAGTGGTCCTTGCCTGATCAGTGCATTTTACTTTGCACTTACACACCCCATGCCAGTGCTGTGCTACATCAAGACTATTATCATTGTAACCTTTGACACATGGCTACATATGTAAAACTTTATCGAACAGCAAACCTTTCAGTTGCCTTTCTGGATGAACAACAGCATAAAGTATCAGAGTAGCAGCCGTGTTAGTCTGTATTCGCAAAAAGAAAAGGAGGACTTGTGGCACCTTAGAGACTAACAAATTTATTTGAGCATAAGCTTTTGTGAGCTACAGCTCATTTCATAAAGTATGCTATTGAGGAGTAATTATTGTAAACATCTTTAATAAAGGTAAAAACTTAAATCTCCTTCAGTGGTGTTTTTTTAATACATTTACCTTAAGGGACTGAATCAAGTTGGCATATGGAAAGATATATCACTAGGATTCCATACATACATTTCACAAGAATATTAACAACTGCTGTGGCTGCAGCTTTTATTTAAGACCTCACATGAGATTTTTGGTGAACCAGAATGTAGGTACTAGAATCAAGATATTACTATAACCTTCTTGCCAGTTGACATTAAGAGATTCTTGGATCTCACTGGGTTGGCTCATTCTCCTTAGTGGAGCCTGTCAGGTAGGCTGTGTGCCTGACTCCTCCAGGGGCCTGTCAGCCCCCCTATTTTCCATGAAGGGGACTTGGATTTGGTTTTAGAACTTGCTCACTAACTTTAGTCCAAAATAACCTTTTTAAAAGACCAACCTCACAAACAAAATAAGAGCTATAGCTACCCTGACAGCAATAAAGGTCCCAATCCTGCAAAGACTTATGTATGTGCTAATGTTGTGAGTAGTACTATTGAAGTCTATGGGATGGCCTGCAATGTGTACAATTAAGTATGTGCATGTTTGGGTCCTATGTTTGCAATCCACATGGAGAACCACCCCGCAGCACAATAAAATGACAAAAATCAACATTACAGTAAAATATGAAAACACAGGTTACCTATGTAACAAGATATTCTTCTTCTCAATAAATAGCAGACATGAAATTGTCCCTTTAAAACTTCATACCTTATATGACACCTGAAAGATTAACAAAAATATCTGTCTAATTTTCTATCTATCTCTTTTAAGAAAGGGAGGTTTGGGGTTTTTTTTAAAGAAACTTTAAGGTCAAAAGTAAGGAAATAAATCCCTGAAATTTATCATTATCTTCCTGCAGGACAAAATCTCTGCAGAGATCCCCTGGCAAGAATCTCCACATGCTGTTTCATAGGGGAGTGTAGAAAAGGCTAAGGGGCCTGCCCCTGAGTTTGGCAGATCCCCAGGAAACTGTGCAGATCTCTGGCATCCAAGATGGGTTAGGGTCTTTAAAACAAGTTCCCATGCCTCTGCATCAACTCTGGTTCCTAGTACACCTTCTGTCTCTTGCTTCCTGGCAGTGCTATTCCATTGGAGCCATGCTACCAAGAAAGTGCCACAGCTGCTTTCAGAGACCCTGGGAAAAGATAACAGTCAGTTGTTATATGATCTCTTCCAGATAACCTTCCTAGGATTGGAGGGGGATGATGTATTCTCTCACTCTCTGTACTCCTAGACTGCAAACACCCACTCCAAGTTTCCCAGTCCCTGTCCTCTCCCTTGACCACAGTGGGAAAGCACAGTATTTGCCCCATGCTCTTTATATGGTGAAATTTTCTGTGCTGCCTTCGTATTTAAAAGTGTGCCCATCCGTGAAAATGTTATTCGCCCAAGACTTTTTCTGATCTCTCTCCTTCCTGTATGCTCCACATGCTTCTGAATGTCCCTGTAAAACAGTGTTGAGCCAGGAGAACAAAATATGTTTCTCATGATTTATAATAGCATTTTAAAGGTCTAAATAATGTAACTAATAAAACATTGTTTTTAATTTCTTTCCCCATGTCAGTGCTCTGCCTCAGTGCCTTTCACTGCACAAATTAGCTTTATAATTTGTATCATTTGCTGGCATAGTGGGCCAAATTCATCCCTAGTTTAGTGTAGTTCCTCTGAAGGCAAAAGAGTTATGACAGGGATTAATCTGGTCCCATGGGAGTTGGAACAGCTAGGGTCATTGTTATTTCTAGCAATTTCACATTAGTGGTATTTTTTCTTAATTTTCCTGTATAAGCATATAGCCAGTTTTACCACTTTTTTTGAGTGTACTTTTAAAAAAGTTAATGCACACTATGGGATATATCTTCAGATTGACTTTATCAGAGTATCAACTTTTTGTACCTGCAACTATGTGTTTGCATTTTAGATCCTTTACACAAATCTATATGCACTGCGAGTAGTCCCATTACTTCAATGGGACTAGTTCAGTACTCGCAATGTATAAAATGAAACATCAAGGGAGAAATCTGGCCCCATTGAAGTCAACGGAAGTTTGGTCATGGACTTCAATGGGGCTAGGATCTAACCCCAAATTGTTGCAGGTTTAAGGTCCTGGTTTGCACTAGAGTAGAAATGTCATATTTAGTTTTAACAAATTAATATAATATAAATCAAAACAATTTCCTCTTAATATTTTCTAAAGTAATTTCCACTGCAGGCAATCAAAAGCTTTTTGTATGGCTAGTATTATTAACATAATCACAGAAAATATAATAACAATATGTCAAACACTAACTTGGTGGAAGGATTAATTTAGAAGAGATGCATAACCTTTTGCTGTCTGTCTCTGTTTTTGATAAATCCACACTGCACAATGCATGCAAAGCCACACAGCACTCAAAAATGGTGAGGTGTGATCCAAAGCCCATTGAAATCAATAGAAAAATTCCCATTGACTTAAATGTACCTTTGGTGGGCTGATACTACTGCTTTTCCTGAGTGTAATTTTACTGTTACTTTGTGCTCTCCTCCTCCTCCCTGTTGTCATATGCTGAGACTGCAAACTCCTTAGGGGCAGGGACTTGCTTTTATGATGTGTGTGTATGTGTATAGTGTTTAGCACAATTGTTTTGACTCATGACTTAGGTCTCTAGGTGCTATTGCCATACAAATTATTACTAACTGAGCTAAATGTGTTAGATTCATTACAGCTTAGCCTATAAGCTGTTGTTGTGTTGACAAATACCTTTAATAAACAAAATGGTGGTGGCAGCTTTAGGCCTATGGAACGTATGCTGTTGTACTTTTACTCTACCTCTGGCCCCACTCCTGATTTACAGTCAACCTGCTAGATAGAGCACTATCCTTGATTCCCATCTATGGGTTCTTTAAGACTCTGGTGACAACAACCCACAGTAGAGAGTGAATTCCTTAGTGACTTTCCGTCTTCCGTTTGGAAAGCTGAACTTTTATGGCACTAGTAGTTGAAAATCAAACACCAAAACCTACATAATCTCACAGTTTTGGGGAGTGGAATGAGGTTGCAGAAAGTTGGGAGGTAGCCAGAAAGGGGGTGTGTGTAATGGTCATGGGTGAGGAGGGTGCTGGGTGTGGTTCTGAATGTGTTAGTTTGTATAGGGCCTCAAAAAAAAAAAACAAAAAAACACAAGGTAATTCCTGCTGGATAGTGAGAGCTCTGTTTTTCAAGATGCTTGATATATCTTAAAAAAAAAAACAAAAAACAAAAAAACCCCCAATCCTGCAGATCTTTTAGATAATACTTCCATTGATGACAGCGGGAGTTTTGGCTAAGCTACGAACTGCAGCATTAGACCCAAAAGCTGTCAATGCAGAACTCAATGTACATGGAATTGAAAGTGTCTCTACAAAATATTTAAAGACTTTTAATAAAATTAAGGTTAACTACTCAGCACTGATTTGAAATAAAATTAAGCTGCATAGCTATCTGAGCCTGGTCCTTTTCTAATGTTTAAAGAGAAGAAAGTACTTTACATTTTTTTCCACTTTCTAATTTTCTCTGGGTTTTATTCTTTTACATAACTTTATCAAATAATATAAAAATGATCAATTTTGGCAGCATGTACTTTTTCATAATAAGTTTTAAAAACTTGTAACTTGGCAGGATTTAGAAGATGTTTTAAAATCAGCCTATGCAGTGATGAGCTGCCAAAATCTTAACAATCGATTCCCTCCTCACCCCATGAGGGGGTCGTCCCCTGTCCCCCGGGACTCCTGCCCCATCCAACCCCCGCGTTGATGCTCCCCCTGGGACCCCCGCCCCATCTACCCCCTCCCCTGTCCCTGACTGCCCTCAGAACCAGGTAGGAGGGTCTCATGGGCCACCATAGTGGGTGCCCAGCCCGCCCTGCCCCTAAGAGCCAGAGGGACCTGCTGGGGGGCAAGGTGGGGAGTCCCGGGAGTGCTTACCTGGGGCAGCTTCCAGGAAGCATCTGGCAGGTCCGTCTGGCTGCTGGGGGGGGAGCGACCGTTCCCCCCACTGATCACATCAAAAGTGGTGCCTTCGGCACTGACTCCGTGGGTGCTTCAAGGCTGGAGCCCCCATGGGGAAAATTTGGTGGCTGCCCCCACTGGCAACTCCCGACCCTGCACCCGGCCCCAGCTCACCTCTGCTCCGCCTCCCCCCCTGAAGATACCGCCCCCCCTGCTTCTCCGCCACCCCCCCCCCGGGCTACCCACGAATCAGCTGTTCACACGGGAAGCTGGGGAGGGCTGAAAAGCAGGTGGCAGCTTCATGCTCAGGCCCAGGGAGGCAGAGGCGACCTGGGGTGGGGAGGGGTTCCCCTGCGCGTCTCCCGGGTTATGTGCTGCGGCCCGGGCGGCCCTCCTCACGACCCCCCTGCCCTAGCTCACCTCCGCTCCACCTCCTTGAGCCTGAGCACGAAGCCGCCGCCTGCTTCTCAGCCCTCCCCGGCTTCCCACGTGAACAGCTGATTCACGGGAAGCCAGGGGGCAGAGAAGCAGAGCGGGGCGGCGCGTTCAGGGGTGGAGGTGGAGTGGAGGTGAGCTGGGGCCTAAGGCGCCACTTTTGGCACGGGTATCTAAATTTATAAACCGGTTCCAGCGAACTGGTGCAAACTGGCTCCAGCTCACCCCTGAGCCTATGTCAAGGTTCCTTCCCCACTCTGAACTCTCGGGTACAGATGTAGACACCTGCATGAAAGACCCCCTAAGCTTATTCTTACCAGCTTAGGTTAAAAACTTCCTCAAGTACAAACTTTGCCTTGTCCTTGAACAGTATGCTGCCACCACCAAGCGTTTTAAAGAAAGAACAGGGAAAGAGACCACTAGAAGACATCTTCCCCCAAAATATCCCCCCAAGCCCTACACCCCCTTTCCTGGGGAAGGCTTGATAAAAATCCTCACCAATTGGTACAGATGAACACAGACCCAAACCCTTGAATCTTAAGAACAATGAAAAAATCAATCAGGTTCTTAAAAGAAGAATTTTAATTAAAGAAAAGGTAAAAGAATCACCTCTGTAAAATCAGGATGGTAAATACCTTACAGGGTAATCAGATTCAAAACAAAGAGAATCCCTCTAGGGAAACCCTTAAGCTACAAAAAGACACAAAAAAACAGAAATATACATTCCATCCAGCACAGCTTATTTTACCTGCCATTAAACAAAAGGAAATCTAACACATTTCTAGCTAGCTTACTTACTAACTTAACAGGAGTTGGAAGGCTGCATTCCTGATCTGTTCCCGGCAAAAGCATCACACAGACAGACCTTTTGTTTCTCCCTCCCTCCAGCTTTGAAAGCATCTTGTCTCCTCATTGGTCATTGTGGTCAGGTGCCAGCAAGGTTATCCTAGCTTCTTAACCCTTTACAGGTGAAAGGATTTTTCCTCTGGCCAGGAGGAATTTTAAAAGGTGTTTACCCTTCCCTTTATATTTATGACATGCCCCCCAAATCACAGCTAGGGTGAAACATTGGCTAGGATTTCTTCCTGGAGCTCAGGAAAAAACAGAGTTAATAAGACACATGCACCTCTAAATATATTACCAAGTATATAAAGACTAACAATATTTTCCACATCTCAAGAACGATTTTAACCAGTTGATTCTGGGAAACTTTCACGGGAATGTGCATCAGCCATTTTGTTAGAAGCTCCTGAGATGTGTTGGATGTCGAAATCAAAATCTTGGAGAGCTAAACTCCACCTAATAAATTTTTTGTTATTTCCCATGGTGGTATGAAGCCATTGTACCGCAGCATGGTCGGTTTGCAGGTGGAAACGCCATACCCAAACATATTAAATACCCAAAGCGTAGACAATTGCGTAACATTCTTTTTCGCTGACTGACCAGTTGCTTTCCCTCTGACAGTTTTTTTTCTGAAAAGAAAAGGAGTACTTGTGGCACCTTAGAGACTAACAAATTTATTTGAGCATAAGCTTTCATGAGCTACAGCTCACTTCACTGAATGCATCCGATGAAGTGAGCTGTAGCTCACGAAAGCTTATGCTCTAATAAACTTGTTAGTCTCTAAGGTGCCACAAGTACTCCTTTTCTTTTTTGCAAATACAGACTAACATGGCTGCTACTCTGAAACCAGTTTTTTGCTGAGAAATACTACTGGGTGGAATTCTTGATCCAGTCCTTCCTGCATTAAAACTGCTCCCACACCATGCTCGGACGCATCTGTGGTTACTAGGAATGGTTTGTCAAAGTCTGGGGCCCTTAGTACAGGGTCAGACATGAGAGTCACTTTAAGTTGATTAAAGGTCTTCTGACACTCTTCGGTCCACTGAACGGCATTTGGCTGTTTCTTTTAGGTTAGCTGTCAGTGGGGTGGCGATTTGGCTGTATTGTGGTACAAATCACCTGTAATAACCAGCCAAGCCTAAGAAGGATTGGCATTGTTTCTTTGACTTTGGGACAGGCCACTTTTGGATAGCATCCACTTTGGCTTGCAGGGGGTTGATAGTTCCTTGACCCATCTGGTGTCCAAGGTAAGTCACTCCGTTTAGACCTATTTGACACTTCTTGGCCTTAACAATTAGTCCTGCCTTTCTTATGTGCTCAAAGACTTTTTGTAGATGTTCCAGGTGTTCTGCCTAGGAATCTGAAAATATGGCCACAGCGTCAAGATAGGCGACTGCATATTCTCCTAATCCTGCTAGGAGACCATCTAGAAGTCTTTGGAAGGTGGTGGGTGCATTCGGTAGCCTGAAAGGGAGTACATTAAATTCATACAGCCCGACGTGTGGTGAAGGCTGACCTTTCCTTGGCGGACTCATCTAGCGGTACCTGCCAGTACCACTGGGTTAAGTCCAAGGTAGAGATGAACTGGGCCCATCCCAGTTTCTCGAATAGTTCATCTGTGCGTGGCATTGGATAGTTGTCTGGGCGAGTTACAGCATTTAGCTTACAATAGTCCATGCAAAAACGTATCTCCCATCTGGTTTGGGAACTAGAACCAATGGAGATGCCCAGGCACTGCCAGAGGGGCGGATTACACCCATCTGTAACATATTCTGGATCTCCCGTTCTATAGCAGTTTTAGCTTGAGGAGACACCCGGTAAGGTTGGACTTTAATTGGATGAGCATTACCTGTGTCAATGGAGTGGTATGCCCGTTCAGTCAGCCCTGGGGTGGCTGAGAACATAGGCGCATAGCTAGTGCACAGCTGCTGGATCTGCTGTCGCTACATACGCCCGAGGGTCTTGGAGAGGTTCACCTCTTCCACGCCACCAGCACTTTTCCCTTCATAGTAGACACCTTCAGGCCACTCAGCGTCATCTCCTCCCTGGGCTGTAAACTGACAAACCTTTAATTCTCTGGAATAAAAGGGCTTTAGAGAATTAATATGGTATACCTTAGGCTTTCGGCTGGAGATGGGGAATGCTATGAGGTAATTAACAGCTGCCAGGTGCTCTTGGACCGTGAATGGCCCTTCCCACGACGCTTCCATTTTATGGGCCTGGAGCGCCTCTAAGACCATGACCTGGTCCCCGACTTTGAAGGAACGCTCTCTGGCATGTTTATCATACCAGGCTTTTTGCTCTTCCTGAGCATCCTTTAGATTTTCTTTAGCAAGGGCTAGAGAGGTTCAGAGGGTGTTTTGTAGGTTGGTTATAGAGTCCAGAATGTTAGTTGCTGGAGAAGGTGTACATCCCTCCCATTGCTGCTTCACCAACTGTAATGGCCCCTTAACCTCACAGCCATATGCAAGTTCAAATGGTGAAAACCCTAAACTGGGATGTAGTACAGCTCTGTAGGCAAAGAGCAACTGCTGCAACACTAGGTCCCAATCATTGGAGTGCTCATTTACGAATTTATGTATCATCGCCCCCAAAGTTCCATTAAACTTCTCCACCATGCCATTTGTTTGATGGTGGTAAGGAGTGGCAACCAAAGTGATTTACCCCTTGAGCTTCCCAAAGGCTTTCCATAGTTCCTGCCAGGAAATTAGTTCCTGCATCTGTAAGGATGTCAGAGGGCCAACCTACCCTGGTAAAAATGTCTGCTAATGCCTGGCACACACTTTTAGATCTGGCGTTGCTTAGAGCTACTGCTTCTGGCCATCGGGTGGCAAAATCCATGAAAGTCAGTATGTACTGCTTTCCTCTGGGTGTCTTTTTCGGAAAAGGATCCAGAAAATCCACAGCTACTTGCTGAAATGGAACCCAAATGATGGAGTGGCTGGAGAGGGGCTTTGACCTGGTCTTGGGGTTTTCCCACTCTTTGGCATACCTCACAAGACCGGACATAGGTAGAAACATCCTTGCCCATTCCCTCCCAGTGGAATGACCTCCTCAACCGGTCTTGGTCCTGTTCACCCCAGCTTGGCCACTAGGATGATCGTGGGCTAAGCTCAAGAGCTTGACCCGGTACTTAGGTGGAACTACCAACTGTCTCTGAGGATGCCAGTCTTCCTGGTGTCCACCAGAAAGAGTTTCCTTTTATAAAAGAGTCCTCTTTCTACAACAAACCTGGATCGATTAGAAGAGCTTAGTGGCGGTGGGTGGCTGCATGCCACCGTCGAAGCTCTCTGGAGGCTTTCATCTACTTCCTGTTCAACCTGGATCTGTTCCCTTGATGCTGGAGACATCAGTTTCTCATTGGATTGTGGACCTATGCTTGGTCCCTCTGGAAGCGATGTAGGGGATGGGGCTGTTTTCATTGACTGTGAACCGCTCTCCGCTGGTGCACTATGTTGGGATTCAGGCTCCGGCTGAGCTTCTTGTGTAGGGTTATCAGCTGCTGCCGGTTCAGGTTCAGTGGGGCCCTCTGGGGTTTGGGTTGCAAGTACTGGATTCAGTGCTGGCAATGGGTCTGGTGCTGGTTGTTCTGCCAGTTCCGGTTCTGGGACTGGCTCTGTCTGGGTCTCTGTGACTGGATCCACTACTGCTGTTGCAGACATTGGCCTGGGGTCCAGGTCCATCACCTCTGACTGGGTCCTTGTAGAAGTTTCCAGAACAGCGCTAGGTGTGACAGCTGGTTTAGTCTGGCTGCGGGTGACCATTCCCTCTTGGCTAGCTTCACATGATTGGCCAAGTCTTCCCTCAACAGCATGGTGATGGGATAATCATCATAGACTGCAAAAGTCCATGTTCCTGACCAGCCCTTGTACTGGACAGGCAACTTGGCTGTAGGCAAATTGAAAGAGTGGACTTGAAGGGTTGAATTGTCACTTGGATCTCTGGGTTGATTAAATTGGGGTCCACTAAGGAAGCCTGGATAGCTGACACTTGTGCTCCAGTGTCCCTCCACACGGTGACCTTCTTCCCGCCCACACTCACAGTTTCCCTCCGCTCCAAGGGTATCTGGGAGGTATCTAGGCCTGAGGACCTCTGGTGTGATTCCAGTGCAAAGAACTGTAATCTGTTGGGGTTCTTGGGACAGTTTGCCTTCATATGCCCCGGCTCGTTACATTTAAAACATCGTCTAGCTGACGGGTCATTGGGGTGAGATGGGTTGCTGGAAAATGGTGTGGCAGGGCGATAAGATGGCTGGAGAGTTCCTTGGGGGGTAGGTGGGGCCTTTGGCGGCTCCCAGTAGTAGGGTATGGTCTGAGGTTGTCCCTTCCAGTATCCGCTCCAACTGTGACCAGTTTTTTTCTTCTCTGCCACCTCCACCCATTTGGCTCCAATCTTCCCTGCCTCGATTACAGTTTTGGGCTTCCCATCTAAGATGTATCTTTATATTTCTTCAGGAACACCTTCTAAAAGAATTGCTCCATTTGCATTAGGAAGTGCAAATCTTCTGGAGATTTAACACTTGCTCCTGATATCCAGGCATCCCACTGTTTCACAATGTAGTAGGCATATCAGGTAAATGACACGTCTGGTTTCCACCTTAGGGCTCTGAACCACCGACGGGAATGCTCGGGGGTTAGCCCCATTCTGACTCTCACCTTGGTTTTAAACAGTTCATACAGATTCATGTGTTCCTTAGGCATTTCAGCCGCCACCTCAGCTAAGGGTCCACTGAGCTGTTGCCTCAGCTCTACCATGTATTGGTCTGTAGAGATGCTGTACCCAAGGCAAGCCTTTCAAAAGTTTTCTAAGAAGGCCTCAGTATCATCGCCTGCCTTGTAGGTGGGGAACTTTCTGGGATGGGAAGTGGTACCTGGAGAAGGATTGCTAGGGTTTGTTGATGTATTCTGCTGCGCCTTTGCCTTCTCCATCTCCAGTGCATGCTTCCTCTCTTTTTCCTTCTCCTCCATTTCTTTGTCCTTGGCCTCCATTGCTCTCCTGTGGGCAGCCGCTTGGTGTTGTTCTGCCTCTTTCGCTGCCTCCCTTTCTCTCTGCAGGAGTTCTATCTGTCTTTCATGTTGCTTTTGTTTTTCCTCAGCCTCAAATCTGGCTAATTCCAGCTTTTGTTGAACCGTGGAGTCTGTCATCCTAACCTCTCTGTTTTTAACTAAATTTACACCTGAGAGTTAGACAGAAAACCTAAACAAAAAAAAATACTTGGCTTGTAAAATTTTGCTGTGCTGAATATGATACCTATATTCTCTGATAGTGATTGTCAACCTACAGAGAAATCCTAAAAAAAAAAAAAAACCTAACACCTTTGGCTCCAGGCAAATAGGCAGAAAACCCCTCTAGCTGCTCTTAGGGAAAAAAAAAACAACAACAAAACTTCAGGTCTCTGAAGACTTGTAAATTTCCCTGCAGGAGGTTGACTATCCTGCCTTTAGGTAGAGAAAACTCCAGCTCACAAAAGGCAATTCCCTTTTGTCTCTGCTCTGGCCCCATAGCAGAGAGATGGACTCCAACTACTTCCAGTTGGAAACCTGCTTTCCAGCAACCCAAAGGAAAAAAAAATTCCTTTTAAAATCTGTTCTCTTTGTTGAAAAGGTCAAAATCCTAAAAAAATCCCGCCAAAACTAACACCTTTGTCTCCAGGCAAATAGGCAGAAAACCCCTCTAGCTGCTCTTAGGTAAAAAAAAAAAAAAAAAAAAAAACTTCAGGTCTCTGAAGTCTTGTGAATTTCCCTGCAGGAGGTTAACTATCCTGCCTTTAGGCAGAGAAAACTCCAGCTCACAAAAGGCAATTCCCTTTTGTCTCTCCTCTGGCCCCAAAGCAGAGGGAAAAAAAAAAACAACAACAACCCTGTTTTCAGTTTAACCTGCTTTCCAGCAGCCCAAAGGAAAAAAAAATTTCCTTTTCAAATCCGTGCTTCTGGTTCAAAAAAAATCTCAAAATGATTTCAAGTTGATCCCACCACTCTGCCACCATGTCAAGGTTCCTTCCCCACTCTGAACTCTAGGGTACAGATGTGGAGACCTGCATGAAAACCTCCTAAGCTTACTTTTACCAGCTTAGGTTAAAACTTCCCCAAGGTACAAACTATTTTACCCTTTGCCCTTGGACTTCCACTGCCACCACCAAACGTCTGGCTTTACTGGGAAAATGTTGTTTGGAAATGTCTTTCCCCCCAAAAATCCTCACCAAAACCTTGCACCCCCCTTTCCTGGGGAAGGCTTGATAAAAATCCTCACCAATTTGCATAGGTGACCACAGACCCAAACCCTTGGATCTTAAGAACAATGAAAAAAGCAATCAGGTTCTTAGAAGAAGAATTTTAACTGAAAAAAAAGTAAAAGGATCACCTCTGTAAAATCAGGATGGTAAATACCTTACAGGGTAATCAGATTCAAAACATAGAGAATCCCTCTAGGCAAAACCTTAAGTTACAAGAAAGACACAAAGACAAGAATATTCATTCTATTCACCACAGTCTAATTTCTCAGCCATTTAAAGAAATCATATTCTAAAGCATATCTAGCTAGATTATTTACTAAGTTCTAAGACTCCATTCCTGTTCTGTCCCCAGCAAAAGCATCACACAGACAGACCCTTTGTTTCTCCCTCCCTCCAGCTTTGAAGGTATCTTGTCTCCTTCATTGTGGTCAGGTGCCAGCGAGGTTATCCTAGCTTCTTAACCCTTTACAGGTGAAAGGATTTTTCCTCTGGCCAGGAGGGATTTTAAAGGTGTTTACCCTTCTCTTTATATTTATGACAATGTCGAAATCAAAATCTTGGAGAGCTAAACTCCACCGAATAAGTTTTTTGTTATTTCCCTTGGCGGTATGAAGCCACTGTAGTGCAGCACGGTCGGTTTGCCGGTGGAAACACCGTCCCCAAACATATGGGCATAGCTTTTCCAGAGCGTACTCAATGGCATAACATTCCTTTTCACTGATTGACCAGTGGCTTTCCCTCTCAGACATCTGCTTGCTGAGAAACACGACAGGATGGAACTCTTGATTCGGTCCTTCCTGCATTAAGATTGCTCCCACACCATGCTCCAATGCATCCGTGGTTACTAGGAACGGTTTGTCAAAGTCTGGGGCCCTTAGCACAGGGTCAGACATGAGTGTCGCTTTAAGCTGGTTAAAGGCCTTCTGACCGTCAGTCCACTGAGCTGCATTTGGCAGTTTCTTTTTGGTTAGGTCTGTCAGTTGGCTGTATTGCAGTACAAGTCACCTGTAATATCTGTCCAAGCCTAAGAAGGATTGGACCTGTTTCTTTGACTTTGGGACAGGCCACTTTTGGATAGCATCCACTTTGGCCTGCAGGGGGTTGATAGTTCCTTGACCCACCTGGTGTCCGAGGTAAGTCACACTATTTAAGCCTTTTTGACGCTTCTTAGCCTTAACAGTTAGTCCTGCCTCCCTTATGCGCTCAAAGACTTTTTGTAGATGTTCCATGTGTTGTGCCCAGGAATCCAAAAATATGGCCACACCGTCAAGGCAGGCAACTGCATATTCTCCCAATCCTGCTAGGAGACCATCTAGAAGTTTTTGGAAGGTGGTGGGTGCATTCAGCAGCCCGAAAGGAAGCACATTAAATTCATACAGCCCAACATGTGTGATGAAGGCTGACCTTTCCTTGGTGGATTCATCTAGCGGTACCTGCCAGTTAAGTCCAAGGTAGAGATGAACTGGGCCCGTCCCAGTTTCTCCAATAGTTCATCTGTGTATGGCATTGGATAGTTATCTGGGGAAGTTACAGCATTTAGCTTACAGTAGTCCACGCAAAAACATATCTCCCCAGCTGGTTTGGGAACTAGAACCAATGGAGATGCCCAGGCACTGCCAGGGGGCGGATTACACCCATCTCTAGCACATCCTGGATCTCCCATTCTATAGCAGTTTTAGCTTGAAGAGACACCCGGTAAGGTTGGGCTCTAATTGGGTGAGCATTACCTGTGTCAATGGAGTGGTATGCCCATTCAGTCAGTCCTGGGGTGACAGAGAAAGTCGACACGTAGCTAGTGCACAGCTCCTTGATCTGCTGTCGCTGTATATGCCCAAGGGTCATGGAGAGGTTCACCTCTTCCACACCACCATCACTTTTCCCTTCGTAGTAAACACCTTCAGGCCACTCAGCATCGTCTCCTCCCTGAGCTGTAAACTGACAAACCTTTAATTCTCTGGAATAAAAGGTCTTTAGAGAATTAATATGGTACACCTTAGGCTTTTGGTTTGAGGTGGGGAATGCTATGAGATAATTAACAGCTCCCAGGTGCTCTTGGACTGTGAATGGCTCTTCCCATGATGCTTCCATTTTATGGGCCAGGAGCGCCTATAAGACCATGACCTGGTCCCCTACTTTGAAGGAACGCTCTCTGGCATGTTTATCATACCAGGCTTTTTGCTCTTCCTGAGCACCTTTTACGTTTTCTCTAGCAAGGGCTAAAGAGTCTCGGAGGGTGTTTTGTAGGTTGCTTACATAGTCCATAACGTTAATTCCTGGAGAAGGCATAAAACCCTCCCATTGCTGCTTCACCAACTGTAGTGGCCCCTTAAACTTCCGGCCATACACAAGTTCAAATGGTGAAAACCCTAAACTGGGATGTGGTACAGCTCTGTAGGCAAAGAGCAACTGCTGCAACACTAGGTCCCAATCATTGGAGTGCTCATTTACGAATTTATTTATCATCGCCCCCAAAGTTCCATTAAACTTCTCCACCAGGCCATTTGTTTGATCATGGTAAGGGGTGGCAACCAAGTGATTCACCCCATGAGCTTCCCAAAGGCTTTCCATAGTTCCTGCCAGGAAATTAGTTCCTGCATCTGTAAGGATGTCGGAGGGCCAACCTACCCTGGCAAAAACGTCCATTAGTGCCTGACACACACTTTTACCCTTGTGTTGCTTAGAGCTACTGCTTCCGGCCATCAGGTGGCAAAATTCATGAAAGTCAGTATATACTGCTTTCCTCTGGGCGTCTTTTTCGGAAAAGGACCCAGAATATCCACAGCTACTCGCAGAAATGGAACCTGAATGATGGGGAGTGGCTGGAGAGGGGCTTTGACCTGGTCTTGGGGTTTTCCCACTCTTTGGCACACCTCACAAGACCGGACATAGGTAGAAACATCCTTGCCCATTCCCTCCCAGTGGAACGACTTTCCCAAAATGGTCTTTGGTTCTGTTCACCCCAGCATGGCCACTAGGATGATTATGGGCTAAGCTTAATAGCTTTACTCGGTATTTAGTTGGAACTACCAACTGTCTCTGAGGATGCCAGTCTTCCTGGTGTCCACCAGAAAGAGTTTCCTTGTATAAAAGTCCTCTTTCTACAACAAACCTGGATCGATTAGAAGAGCTGAGAGGCAGTGTGTTGCTCTGTGCCACCGTCCAAGCTCTCTGGAGGCTTTCTTCTGCTTCCTGTTGGGTATGGAACTGTTCCCTTGATGCTGGAGACATCAGTCCCTCATTGGATTGTGGACCTGGGCTTGGTTCCTCTGGAAGTGATGCAGGTGATGGGATTATTTCCGTTGACTGTGAACCGCTCTCCGCTGGTGCATTATGTTGGGATTCAGGCTCCGGCTGAGCCTCTTGTGTAGGGTTATCTGCTGCTGCCGGTGCAGGTTCAGTGGGGCCCTCTGGTGTTGGGATTGCAAATATTGGATTCAGAGCTGGCAATTGGTCTGGTGCTGGTTGTTCTGCTGGTTCTGGTTCTGAGACTGGCTCTGTCTGGGTCTCTGTGACTGGATCCACTACTGCTGTTGCAGCTGTTGGCATGGGGTCCTGTCCCAACACCTCTGACCGAGTCCTAATAGAAGTTTCTGGAACAGAGCTAGGTGTGACAGCTTGCTTAGCCTGGCTGTGGATGACCATTCCCACCCTCTTGGCTAGCTTCACACAGGCCAAGTCTTCCCCCAACAGCATAGGGATGGGATAATCATCATAGACTGCAAAAGTCCACGTTGCTTGTACTGGACCGGCAACTTGGCTGTAGGCAAGTCAAAAGAGTTTGACTGGAAGGGTTGAATTGTCACTTGGACCTCTGGGTCAATTAAATTGGGGTCCACTGAGGCAGCATGGATAGCTGACACTTGTGTTCCGGTGTCCCTCCATGCTGTGACCTTCTTCCCGCCCACACTCGCCGTTTCCCTCCGCTCTGAGGCTATCTGGGAAGTTTCTGGGCCTGAGGACCTCTGGTGTGATTCCAGTGCAATGAACTGTAATCTGTTGGAGTTCTTGGGGCCTTTACATGCCCCGCTTGTTACATTTAAAACTTCGTCCAGCTGATGGGTCACTGGGGCGAGGTGGGTTGCTGGAGAACCATGTGGTGGGATGATAAAGTGTCTGGAATGTTCCTTGGTGCGTAGTTGAGGCCTTGGGTTGCCCCCGGTAATAGGGTGTGGTCTGAGGGTGTCCCTTCTGGTATCCATTCCAACTGCGACCAGGGTTGTTTCTTTCTCCTCCCTCCACCCATTTTGTTCTGGTTTGCCCCGCCTCTTTGGCGGTCTGGGACTGCTCATATTGATCAGCATAAGAAGAAAGACTTTATGCTGAGTCCATTTTCTTATCCCATAAACACTGTTTTATATCCTGGGACATATTCAGGAATTGCTCCTGAGTCATCAAATCACACATTCCTTCAAAGTTAGTTACACCCCTTCCTTTGACCCATTTATCTAACAGATCCTTTATCTGGTTTATATAAGCCACACTACTTAGTCCAGGTCCTCTCTTAAGAGCTCTAAATTTTACTCTGTAAGTTTCAGGTGTAACTTGAAATTGCTTTAAAACCAAATCCTTGAACTTATTATAGTTAGAAGCTTGATCAATAGGCATCTTATTGAATATGTTCAGAGCTCTTTCAGTCAATTTTACGACCAATGTGGTCATCTTGTGAGCTTCAGAAATTTTATGGAGTGTGCACAGTCTCTCAAAGGTGAGAAAATATTTCGCAATATCACTGGATTCATCATACTGTGGACATAATCACTCCCATTTGTGGATTGTTGGGGAAGGATTGTTAGGGTTATTTGATATATTCTGCTGAGCCTTTGTCTTCTCCATCTCCATGCATGCTTCCTCTCTTTTTCCTTCTCTTTTTCTTTTTCCTTTGCCTTCATTTCTCTCCTGTGGGCAGCCTCCATTTCTATCTGTCTGAGTTCTATCTGTCTTTCATGTTCCTTTTGTTTTTCCTTAGCCTCAAATCTGGCTAATTCCAACTTCTGTTGAACAGTGCTAACCTTATTCTAACCTCTCTGTTTTTAACTAACTTTACACCCAAGAGTTAGAAAGAAAAACAAACAAACAAACAAAAACTGGCTTGTAAAATTTTGCTGTGCTGTAACCTGATACCCTTTCCTCCCCCCGATAGCTGTTCTCAGCCTACAGAAAAATCCTTTTGCTATGCCTGCTGCTCTGTCCCTCAGAAAGAGGGATGGAATCTACAGCTGAAATCACCTTTTACAAAAACCTTTTAAAATCCTGCTGTGCTTCTGGTTCAAAATGATCTCAAAATGATCCCTGCCACCATGTCAAGGTTCCTTCCCCACTCTGAACTCTCGGGTACAGATGTGGGGACCTGCATGAAAGACCCCCTAAGCTTATTCTTACCAGCTTAGGTTAAAAACTTCCCCAAGTACAAACTTTGCCTTGTCCTTGAACAGTATGCTGCCACCACCAAGCGTTTTAAAGAAAGAACAGGGAAAGAGACCACTTGGAGACATCTTCCCCCAAAATATCCCCCCAAGCCCTATATCCCCTTTCTTAGGGAAGGCTTGATAAGAATCCTCACCAATTGGTACAGGTGAACACAGACCCAAACCCTTGGATCTTAAGAACAATACAAAATCAATCAGGTTCTTAGAAGAAGAATTTTAATTAAAGAAAAGGTAAAAGAATCACCTCTGTAAAATCAGAATGGTAAATACCTTACAGGGTAATCAGATTCAAAACAAAGAGAATCCCTCTAGGCAAAACCTTAAGTTACAAAAAGACACAAAAACAGAAATATACATTCCATCCAGCACAGCTTATTTTACCTGCCATTAAACAAAAGGAAATCTAACACATTTCTAGCTAGATTACTTACTAACTTAACAGGAGTTGGAAGGCTGCATTCCTGATCTGTTCCCCGCAAAAGCATCACACAGACAGACCAACCCTTTGTTCCCCTTCCTCCAGATTTGAAAGTATCTTGTCCTCTCATTGGTCATTTTGGGTCAGGTGCCAGCTAGGTTACCTTAGCTTCTTAACCCTTTACAGGTGAAAGGGTTTTGCCTCTGGCCAGGAGGGATTTACAGCACTGTATACAGAAAGGTGGTTACCTTCTCTTTATATTTATGACAGGCTATTATATAGGAACTTACAACAATTTTAAGCTACTAAAAGGAACTGCAAATAATGAAGAAAACAGAATCAAATTCAAATGATAAAAATACTTACCAATATCTATTTTAATGACAATTACACATAATTTTCTGTTTAATTTTTCATTTTATTAATTGCAGAATCATTTTACTTTCCTTAAATCATACTTTCATCTCCACAGCTTTATATTGAAATCATTTTACCTGAAAATGTGATTTCCAATTGTCAAGAAGATTAACCAGAAATGTTTCAGTTGCCAAAGTTACCAATAGCTCTAAAATAGATACAAGTAAAATTATTTCAAATTAATTGAACACATTTTCCTATACAGATATAAATTGTAACTATTTTTTAATCTAATTTATAGAAACCTAATGAAACCTCTCAATGCTTTTTTAAATTTAAATCACAAAAATTAAAATATTGTTTTCCCAATCTCAAAATCCAGTTGGTGAAGGTTTCTCACCCTATTGCCCTTAATAGCTCTGCTTAAATTTCCTGTCAACTCCTGCTATCTTTTGTTAGAATCAGGGTATGTCTATATTACCCGACGAATCGGCAGGCAGCCATCGATGCAGTGGTGGGGGAGGGTGTCGATTTATCGTGTCTAGTCTAGCTCTTTCTCCGAGCTCTCTCCCGTTGATTCCTGTACTCCAGCGTCGCGAGAGACGCAGGCAGGGTTGACGGGGGATCGGCAGCTGTGGTGAGTAGCTACCGTGGTGAGTAGGTCTAAGTATGTCAACTTCAGCTACATTGTTCATGTAGCTGAAGTTGTGTAACTTAGATCGAACCCCTCCCCACCTCCCGTGTAGATCAGGCCTTAGTATGGTCCTAAAGCAGCTGATCTGCTTCCATGGGATCCCAAGATGTAGGCCTCAATCCTGCAAACGCTTACATACATGCTTAACTTTAATAATAAAATGCAACTAACTCATGTGGCTATAGTTAAGCACATGCATAAGTGTTTGCAGGCTCAGTTCCTGAATTGCCTTTAATTCCCCCTTATGGTTATGGTCCTTAGCTGGGAGAAGATATAGGTTTGATCATAACCTTTAAGAAAAGGTTTAGGACTGATTCATCTGTAGATCTCCGCTTCAGGATGTCATGAATTTATTTGTGTAGCTACCTCCTTAGCTCCTTAATCCATGTTTTTACAAGTGATGACCAATTTTGGCACCATTAAGCTAAACACTGGGAATACCCCATTTTTGACTACAAATCACTAATATTTTTTGGCAAGCGGGATATATAACAAAGAAAGAATGTTGCTGATTTTGTATTTGACTGGAAGTATTTGAAGGAAGTACTTCACATAATCTACAGTCAGCACATGGAGCTCGTTGACAGGGAATGTTGTGAAGGCTAAAACTATAATTGAGTTCAAAAAAGAATTACATAAGTTAATGGAGGATAGGTTCATCAATGGTTATTAGTCAAGCTGGTCAGGGATACAACCATATGCTCTGACTGGGAGAAGCTGGGACTGGATGACAGCAGAAGGATCACTTGCTAATTGCCTTGTTCTGTTGATTCCATCTGAGGCATTTGGCTCTGGCCACTGTGGGAAGATGAGATACTGAGGGAGGTGGACCATTGGTCTGATCCAGTATGGCAAGTCTTATGACGGTATCTGAGTTCTAAGACAAGTGTATAGTTTTGCTTTAGGGGAATTGGAGATGTTAGGGTCTGTCATGAATGAATCCATGGAGTCTGCATGGTGCACAAAGCTGTGATTAGAAAAGGAGTACTTGTAGGGCAAGTACTCCTTTTCTTTTTGCGAATACAGACTAACACGGCTGCTACTCTGAAAGCTGTGATTGTGTGTGACTGAGAAGTGTGCTGTGAGGTGACAGAAAATATGTTATGCCCTAATGAGGAATAACTAAACAGGATGGGAGAAGACAATGATTGCTTCCTTCACTTTCTGTCTTATTCTTTTCAGAGCAAGATCCTTATTGAAAAAAAGCAACAAGAAGAAAAATAGATGGAAACAAAATTAAAAAGGGTTTATATGGCAGAATGAATTACGGTAGTACCTCAGAGTTATGAACACCTCTGAAATGTTTGTAACAAAATGTTGTTTTCAAAAGTTTACCATTGACTTAATAATACTGCTTTGAAACTTTACTGTGCAGAATAAAAAAGTTGCTTCCCCTTTATGTCTTAGCAGTTTATGTTTAACACAGTACTGTACTGTATTTGCTGTATTGGCTCCATTTCTCCATGAATCAATACACATTTGAATAAACTATCCCATCAGTAGAGGCGTAAATAATGTTCCACACACAGTAAATGATAAGCTGTTTTTGAAAGCCTTCAAATGAGCTCACAGTCCAATTTTCACTTGCAGTGTTTAGTAACTAGCAAGGTCGCTGTAAATATTACAAAACTACTCTACAGTGGGCAGTCTCTGCTTAAGGGCCACATTCTTCCCTCCACTAATGCAAGTTGAGTACAATATAGACGATCAGAATCCACTGGGAGCAAGCTGAGAGAGGAGAAATGCCAGTTCCATGTCATGCTCTCTGCCTCCCTGGAGCCACATGGAAGCTCCTCTATTCTCCATGCATTGGTATTTGGAACCAGAGCAGGGAGGAATGGAGCCAGGAATCAGCTGCTTGTCATAGCAATGCTCCCTTGCAAAACTCAGTGGGAATTCTGAGTGTGCAAGGAATTCAGGATTGTATCTTTAATTACAGTCATAAATCTCCCATGACTATTATATACTGGATGACCAATTGACAGATTGCACTCCTTTACACCCATAGGGGCAGCTGCAAAGCTGGGGAGGATTTGCCCAGGGAAAAGACAGTCTTTAGTACTACTGTTCTGCCAAAGAAGAGTAGCTTTAAATACTGGCGGGAATACCACACAGGAAACAGTGGTGGTGACTGTTTGAGTTACTCCGTCAAAATATCTCATCCAGTCTGGTTCCATACTCTCTCCGAGGCTGTCACTTTTGGTTGTCTTTGAGGCTAGTGATTTCCAATAACTAGGCTCTGCTGGCTTGTGATGATGGCAGAACCCAGATCAGGACTCCCAACTCCAAATGTTCACAACTTATGAGTCAAGCACACCCCCTAACCCCGCCCTTTCATGAGATTGGTTTAAAATAATCAGATTTTTACTAAAATAACACATTGAGGTCTCTATGGTTGCCCACTGGTTATATATTATAAAAGCAAAACCGTGTACTGCTAGCTGCAGTCTGTTTCTTCTTTAAGGTTTCAGAGTGGTGGCTGTGTTAGTCCGTATCAACAAAAATAAGGAGTCCCTGTGGCACCTTAGAAAGTAATATATTTATTTGGGCATAAGCTTTTGCAGGCTAAAACTTTTCTCTTTAAAAAAAGAAAAGGAGTACTTGTGGCACCTTAGAGACTAACAAATTTATTTGAGCACAAGCTTTCGTGAGCTACAGCTCACTTCGAATAGGTCTGTCACCGCATAGGTGCATTGTAACTAAATTCCAGTAGCGTGGAGAACTAAAGATTGCTCTCAAATTTCACAGAGTGCCTCAATCACAGAGTAACAACGATCTGTGTTCTCCACAGCCAGCACAATACACAGCTCAGCCTCGTACCTGGGCCGCTCCTGCTCGGGAGTCCCCAGATGTTATAACACCAGAGCCAGTGGGATCACGAGGGATACTATTAATTAGGATTAATAAACTCGCCCTGTTGCGCCCCACTGGGGTGAGCCGCGGTCGGGGACTCCTCCTTCCCAGATCAGAGGCAGGCTGCGCGCGCTGGGGATTCCCCCTCAGCTGTTCTCAGAACGTTCGGGATTGTTCCGGGTGACGTCACAGCACGGGGGGCTCCCCGCTGGCTCAGGTGGCGCGGTGGGGGAGGGGCGGAGCAGACGGCGGGGGTTCCTTGAAACTCCTCCACGGCGTGGGCTGGGGCGTCTAGAAACTCCTCCCCTTTCGCCTTGTGGGTGGCGGGCCTGCTGGGGCCCGTCCCGCGGCGTCGGCTGGGCGCGCTGACTCTCGCGAGGTTTGGGCGCAGAGCATTGCGGCTCGGATCGGCGCCATTTTGGGAGCGCGGCGAGTTGTGTGACTGTGTGTGGAGAAGCGGCAAAAGGAGCTTTCAAATCTGGGACCCTCCGCTCTCTGCCTGCCGCCGCCGGGACCAGCCAGCCGGGTATGGCCCGCGGCAGGCCCGAGGGGCTGCGGGAGGCGGGCTCGGAGGCTCCGCTCGCGGCGGGGGCAGGGAGCTCCGTGGAGGGGAATCCCCGTTGTGGAGGGGGCTAGTGGCCTCCATGCGCTGGTGGGCAGGGGGGTCCGGGCCCGGCGGCTCCGTGCGGGGAGGGGGAGGGGGAGCTGGGGCTAGGGGGCTGCTGTGTTGAGGGGCAGCAGGCGCGGGAAGGATCCCGTTGCTGCCTGGGGGGGGCTCCCGAGTGGGAGCGGGTCCCGCGGGGGCGGAGAGGGGGCTTCCTAGCACGGGAAGCCCCCCCCCCCCTTGGGCGCCTCATTGCCGGTGGTCAATGCCTGGGCAGCCGCGGTGCATGTGGCCTCTGGGTTTGAACGCAGGGCTTTGCCGGGGGTGGGGCTGGCTGGGCCGGCAAGTGCTGGGATCAGGATGAGGGGCAGCACTGGAACCCGAGAGGATTTTAAACCTCTCCTAGACAAATCCAGCGTGCGAAGCCTCCAGGCGAATCCCTCCGGGAAAGCGACTTCTTGCCACGGTGCGTGTGTGTCTGTGGCGTGGCGGTGGCAGTAAATGCGCTTCCACCGATGCCTTAAAAACAAACGCGTTCAATTGAAAGCGATCACGTTGGTGTGTGAGCTAATCCCGACTGCAGCCTGTGCGTTCATTACTCCTGTTTATTTCTCTTCCCTAGTGGGAGTGCTGGAGGGATTTCCCAGGTAGCTCGTTAATGTCTGGAGGGTCGTCCCCCGTCCCCCCCCCCCCCGTTTGGCATTTTTAACCTAGGATCAGCAGCTTCCTTTTTTGGTGTAACACTTTTTTTTTTTTAAATGAAAATGAGAAGTCTGTAAACCTTCCTGGTCGGTCTCTCTTCGGTGGGGGAGCAAAGGTCTGTTTGTATTAGGGCAAGAAGAAACTTCAGCGTGCGCAGCATATTTATTGATACTGTATTGTGCTCTGTTCACTAGGAAATGTCTGCTTCTTCCTTGTTCCTCTTCTCTCTCTCTCAATCATGTGAGAACGCTGCATTTTTTTAAAGATGTCAGATTAGTTTTATAGGCAAATATATAATAGAACTTTCAGGAAAAAAAAACTGATTGTTTTTTTTTTTTTCCCCCCTCCTGTAGGCAGTTTGGATTATAAAGGCTGTCCTGGATATTTAGAGCCTTTTGCTTCATTTTGTTGTGGAGGGGGAGAAAGGTGGACGTTGACCTGCAGCCTTTGCTTCAGTTGAAGAGGGGAAAAAAATAACTGGACGTCGACCTGGAATTATGATTTATTCAGTCACATCCTACTCACAAGGCTTCTGAAACTGTCAGAAAACATCTAAGAAGTAAATTGAAAGCTTGTGAAGTCTTGAATTTCTCTACTCAAAAGTACGAGACACCTCATCCGTGGACACTTTTGTCCACACGGAATGGATAATTAGTTAAATTTCTTAAGCTTAGCATACTTCTGCTGTCAAAATTAAAGGTGGTGTTTTTTTTTTTCTTTGAATTAAAAATTTTCAGGCACTGGCTAAGATACATTTGAGTCATATGCATAACTAGTTTTGTCAACTGGTTTTAGATTGCATTAAATGTAATCCTTGCTTGCCGTTTAAGCACGGCTGAAGAGTTTCATGGCAGATATTTTTACCTTCATTTTATTTTTTAAATATTCTGACACAGCCTTTTTTACTTTGCAATGAAACCTATTTTCTAAATGAAGAAATTAATAGAACTTTGTTTTTCTTTTTTCCTTTTATATTTTATTTGAGTTTTTTGGTAAAATGTTGCCAACAATCAATATGGCGGTATCCAGATAGCCATTGTTTGCAGATGCCTCTATGAGCTGAAGCTTAGAAATGTTCTTCAGTTCAGATGTGAAATTTGGCTTTTCAGTTTTACTCTTGGTGTCATAAAAGTTATATTTATTTCATCAGGAGCTGATGCTCATTACATTGAGATGTACATGGAATAGTAAAGAGAAGAGGCCGCAAAAAGATAGAACAAGCTTCTTAAATCAGACTTGCAAATTTTGGAAATAGATTTGTGAAGGCTGTAAATGAGAAGGATGGGTAGCTGATTTCTGAGAGGAACTCTGTCAAATAGCTACTGATGTAGTATCTTCAAGGACTCTGGCTATTATTTCAAGGAAAACAAACTGGAAAATATAAATTACACTGAATTAACACCTTGTACAGTCGTCTTGGATTTTGTAAGTATTGTACCGTGCATGAATCAATATACATTTGAATAAACTATCCCATCAGTAGAGGCATAAATAATGTTAAGCTGTTTTTGAAAGCCTTCAAATGAGCTCACAGTCCAATTTTCACTTGCAGTGTTTAGTAACTAGTAAGGTCTCTGTAAATATTGGAAGCTGTTGCAAGAAGAAATAGCACTAACTAGAGAATCTTATGTGATTTTGAGGAGTTGCGTTAAACCAGTGGTTCTCAAACTTTTCTACTGGTGACCCCTTTCATATAGCAAGCCTTTGAGTGCCACCTCCTCCCCCCCCCCCATATGAATTAAAACCACTTTTAAATATATTTAACACCATTATAAATGCTGGAGGCAAAGTGGTGTTTGGGGTGGAGGCTGACCACTTGCGACCCCCCCCCCCCCATGTAATAATCTCATGAGCTCCGGAGGGGTCCCAGCCTCCCAATTTGAGAGCCCTTGCTTTAAACTGTGTGCTGATGTACAAATTTTTAGGTATTCTGTGGGGGTTTTTTGTTTACATCAAGAACACTTTTGAGTAAGTTGATTGAGCAGCATACAGATGGAAAGAATGAAATTTTCAATACACACACTACAGCCTAGAAACTTTTCATAAGGTTGCTTGAAGTGATAGGCACTTCATATCTTGCACAATTTTGTGCTATGAAGCTAAATTGATTTCCTGCAGTGTAAAGAATTAAGGGTGGAGACAGTAGTTCCTGTCCACGTTCAGGTTTTGATAAAACATCTGTTTAAGCAGGCTGACTTTTTTTTAAGTTGCATTCAGAGTAATTTAGTGAAATGTGATGGGTTTTAACCCTCTGTCTAGTTCCTGAAAGCTCTGTTGGTTTTTCTGATTCTTCAGGTAACAGGCTGCTTAATTCACCACTTCACATTTTTATTGTTAAATTTCACACCTTTACTGTTAAATTTATTATTATTCCTCTTTTTCACCGGAAACATGGGGAGCTTTATTAAAAGAAACAGTTTGCCTATTAATTGTAAAACCATTTACTGCAATATTTTGAATTAATTTCTCTGCAGGTTTACTTTCAACAGATCCACTACTGCCTCAAGAAAAATTTAAGATGGACAAAACAACCTAGTTCAAAAGTCAGTGGAAACTTTATTCAGCTTTAATCTTGTTTTTCATACATAAAGATCATGTTGACCTTGCTTTAAATAATTAAAGCACTATTTGTAATCTGGCACCTTTACTAAAGTGGCCATATTTTCATAATTTTCTCTTTAAGCTCTTCAAAACTTGTGTTTGCTAATACCAATTTTGAGACTCCTCCAGGGCTCTAAAATGGGATCTGGGGCAGTGTCTTGAAGGGAAACCTCACATACAAGCAATTTTAAAGGAATGTGAAGCTGTGCCTAGATGACTGTATTGGAATTGCTTTTTCTGTATGCTGATATTTTGACCAGGAGGATCTTGTTTTAAATAGGTCTGCTTCATAGGACCTGTATTCAATTTCCTGTGTGATCAGAATTACCCTCTTCCACTTCCCTCCTGAGTGCTGGAGCTTTATACTAAATATAGTGAGGAGTTTTATTCTGAAGTGCTGTCTTATTTGGCTTCTGCTGAATCAAAATCTATTATGTTCACCATCATTAAAGGGTTACCATGATCTAGTCATGGTTCTGGGATAGTTTCAGGTGTTCTACCTACTCCCAAATCCCATGGCCAAGTTTTATGGGTTTTTTACATTAATTGTCCTATTTTTTTTCCCTCAAGTGTTTCTTTCCTTCATCCGATGAAGTGAGCTGTAGCTCACGAAAACTTATGGTCTAATAAATTTGTTAGTCTCTAAGGTGCCACAAGTACTCCTTTTCTTTTTCCTTCTTTGCTTAACCCATGCAATCATGAGAAAATGATTAAAGATCTGATCCTGTAATAAGCTCTGCATGGGCGGATCCCTATGCCTGTGAGGAACCCCATTGAATTTAGTTGGGCTCTACACTGACTCATGGATCTCTTATTGTGGAGTTAATTTAATGACTGGGCGCTAATTGATTGTACAGGATAAATTGTGAGATTGTCTCTACACAAAGTACTGTAAATTTATAAAGCAAGCAAACTAAAAAATGGAGAAATTCCTTTTTTAGATCTTTCAATTATAATAATGCGTTACTATATTACTTCAAGTAGGTTTAAAAAAAAAATTCAGCCATAAGTGATTTTTTTAAAGTTGTAAAGCGTTGTCTGTTCTAGAGAAATGCATTGGTTTAACTAAATAGATTTTAAAAACAATTGGCTTAGTTCAGCTGGTGCACTTTTGTGGTATGTACATCTTTTTTGATTATAAGAGGAGGTGAAAGTGCTTTTCTCGAGTAAATGGTATAAGGGACAGGGATGGAGTTGTCTTCCCCCCAGCCCCAAAACAAACACACACACCCCAACCTCCTAGGAGCCACCAGTTTTGATAGAGCTTAGACTGATTTTATAGTAGTATAAACTTGCCAAATCCCAGGAAGTGAGTAAGTTTAGAATATGTACAATGTCTGTGTGCAAACTCTACTTGGAGCAGAGGGGGAACTCCACCTGCATATGCATTTCCATTGTTGGTTATGAGAGACACCAACATTTACATGTCTGTTATCAAAGCATTCTTAGAGAGCCCAGCCATATTACCATTTAAAAAACCCTCAAGCGCGTCAAGGTGTCTGACAAATAACTTAGCAGTTCTTCCTCCACGTTTTTTAACTACTTGTTCTTTCCCAATAAACTCCTAATGTTTTCTCTTGCTTTTGATCCTCAGGTGACATTTGTCCTCATGGCTTTCTAAAGGTGACTTGAAAAGGGAGGGAGAGAAAATGAGTTTGTACCTTTTTGTTGCTGCTTTGTTTATAGAGAAGAACTGAGGTTTTTTCCCCCCAAAAACCAAAATTCTGCTTGTTTTTTTACATTAGAAAATCAGATCTTGTCAGTCATGGAAGACTTCATGGCAACTGGTGAGAATAGAGAAACTGACATTACAATTGGAGATGAACTAAATGCTGTGCAATTGAGAGGAGATCGGAATTTTTTTGTCAATGTTAAAAGCTTTAAAGCTTTTGACATCTGTTGAAGTCATTGGAGGAAAGAAACTTGTTTAAAGATTCCACTCCTTTTTCCTTCGGTTAAGGTGTGAAATCTCACAGTAAAGAATCTTCCAGCAAAACTAAGGAAAATCAAACTTGAATGCATAATATTCTATGGCAACACTTCCAACCCCCCTAGACTTTCAGAGGTCCTTTCTACATAAAAAGAAAATAAAAAGGCACAAACCCAACTTGAAAACAATCCTTTTCTTGTCACCTTTACATTTGGAGGAAGATAGGAATTGGTATAAGCAACTCTGTGGGGCATGGCCATCTTTAAATAAAATAAAAATCAGGTTGATTTGGACTAATAACTTAGTTTTGGTAAATCCCTGTTTTTACAAAATCTTCAGATTTGAATTTGACTCTGAATTTAATTACTCTGAATTTGAAATTTTTAGCAAAAATAATATTTTGGAAATCTAAATACTCCCTGCTGTATTTTACAAAGTGAAACTAACTAGTCAATTTCAACGATTAAAACATAAAATGACTTCAGTTGAAATAATACAAGGTGAAGACGCAGAAAAGGACTTTTTTTTTTTATTAGAAATGTTTAACTGGGTAAAAACAAAATTTGCCTTATTGTGGAGGCACTCTGCTAATGACTAGAGCTGACTAGAGGATGAAAATTCCATTTTGCAAAAACTTTCATTCCACGTTTGAATGAAAACCAAACATTTCAAATGTTATCACAACTGGAATGGTCAAAAGTCTGTTTTCTGATCAAAACCTGAGCTTTTTGATTTGGGAAATAGAGTGTATATTTATAGCCTGGTGAGGGCACTGGCCTGAGCTCTGGGAGACCCAGGTTTAAGTCCCCACTCTACTTGATTCAGAGCAAAGTCTTTCATCTTATCAAGTTAAAGCGGGGACCTGAACCTGGGTCTCCTGTACCCCAAGCCAATACTGCTATTCTACAGAGGGTGAGGAAAGTCAGTCTCTTTCAATCTTACTGATGTAAACTTTGAACCAAATGTGTCTTCTCAAAGCTGAATCATTTTGAGGAAAGAGCAAATTTTTGTGACATTTTATTTCAGTGAAAATGTTTCACACAGCCTTAGTAGCTATTCCAAAGTTAGGTTTGCTTTCTGAAGTGGGCTTAATGTGACACAAATCCCTGCTTTTCTTTGAAAGTAGGTAACCTTTTGGTGTGAAACATCACATTTTTAAACCCTTTGAAATTTTTACACAGTTTGGTTTCTTTTCATAACTTAATAGCAAGGGTTTGAAATATGGCCATTTGAAAATTTTCCTTGCCGTTCATTTATTCAGTTGATAAAAGATCGTGTATCTACACAAAGTAGAGGAGAGGTATATTCTAGAAGATAGATTTGGTGCAACATGTAGATTTTTTTTAAATGGATTTTTGGTCACTTTTGGCAGTTTTTGTAATGAGCAAATATTTATGTACAAATAATTGATAAACTTCTTCAAAAATTTTACTGGGTGCCCTATGGTTGTGTAACAGGAGATTAAGTGCAGCTGTTGACATGTAGGCCTAGTCTACACTTAAATGTTAGGTTGCTATCGCCATGATGCTCAGGAGTGTTGAAAAATTCACACCACTGAGTAGTGTAGCTGTGCTGATGTTTAACCCCTGGGTATACGTAGTTAGGTTGATGGAAGAATACTTCTGTCAACCTAGCTGCCACTGCACAGAAGGGGTTTTCATGTAGCTGTAGGAAGTATCTACACTGGGGTAGGCAACCTGTGGCACGTGTGCTAAAGGCGGCACGCGAGCTGATTTTCAGTGGTTTCAGTGATTTTCAGCTGCCTGGGTCCTGGCCACTGGTCCAGGGGGCTCTGCATTTTAATTTAATTTTAAATGAAGCTTCTTAAACATTTTAAACCTTATTTACTTTACATACAACAATAGTTTAGTTATAAATTAAAGACTTATAGAAAGAGACCTTCTAAAAATGTTAAAATGTATTACTGGCACGCAAAACCTTAAATTAGAGTGAATAAATGAAGACTCGGCACACCGCTTCTGAAAGGTTGCTGACCCCGATCTACACTATGGCACTGTAATTCTGGTAATGTAGACATAGCAATAATAGTTAATGTATAGCAGCTGTTGGTGCAGAAAGTCTTCATTAGGAGTTGCACTTGCATCTACCATTTACCCCATCTTCATGCATTACCAAACCCTCACTTAAACATTCAAAAAAAAAATGCAAGGAATTTAATATACAAAATCTTTTGTGAAACAGGTAGTGATGCCCTGTACTATGTGCCTGACTCAAATCCACAAAGGCAAAAAAATGAAAAGTTAAGTTGCTGAACAGTACATAACCTCTTTTCTTTTACCTTCAGGCACCCACTTTAGTATTTTTACCACTACTACTGCATGCCACAGACCATGCAATGCAAGCTTAGCTCTGCTCCCCAAAGGTTCTCCAACCTTCTTTCTTTTCCCCTTTCCAAAACTATTTGCTCCCTGCACAACTGTGCCAAACATTCACAACTAATAGTGTGAGGTGATGGTAGATTGGTAGAGGGGTTTGTGGTGGAGGGGATAATCTGAGGGGCAGAGTTAAGGTTTGAGTGCGTGGCTGTGGTGTACTGTAGTTATGGTAGTAGTAAGATGTGAGCCTGTGGGTAAATGAGAAGAGGATATATACTATTAAGCTACCTAACTTTTCATTTCCTTGCTTTTGTCAGGTATGTTGTATGTAGAACCCTAACTGCTTCACAATAAAGATGTTTTGTGTGTGCACGTCTCCCTTTTTAGTTATCTGCTTCTTACTAGAGCCTTCATTCTGTACATCAGTACTTTTATGTTTTTAACCATTCTGTAGTGAGCATCCAGAGATTTTAACTCCCTTCTGCTTTAAAGTGTAGCTTCAGAGGGGATTGTCAACTTAACTTTTTTTTTGTTTGTTTTAATTGAATAAATTTCAAGTCGTCTTCAATATTACCTTTGCCTATGGCCACCCCTATTGACTTTTGTGGTATTAAAATCATATTTTTCTATTCTAATTTTTTTTTCTCTTCTGATGTGAGCCACCCACAAGACAGTGGAATTTAGGCCTGGTCTACACTAAACTGAAGCTGACATAGCTATGTTGCTCCAGGGGGCGAGGGCTTTTCACACCCAAGTGAAATAGTTATGCCAACCTGATCCTGTTGTAGACAGTGCTAGGTGGACGGAAGAATTCTCTTGGGGAGGTGGATTAACTCTGCCAGTGGGAAAGCAGCTCTCGGCGGCCTAGGTAGTGTCTACAGTGAAGGGCTACAACTGTAGCCGCTGCAGCATTTCAAGTGTAGCCAAGCCCTTAGTTTCCCTTGTAAATTCAATTAATCAGGTTATATGTGAAGTACTGAACTATATTTCCAGTCTTTTGCTTATGGTGAGTTTGAGTTTCACTTGTTGTAATAGATAAAAAGCAATGGTTTTAAAAGCTTGTTTCCATTTAGAATTGAACTGCCCAAACTTATAAAGTATGTGTCCCAAATAGGAAGAGATGTAAAGTTAGTCACTAAGCTTTTAGAAACAGTCTATTTGGTGGTCCTGTTTCTGTCATTCTGGCTGTCCACTTCCCTCTCACTACGTACTGTAACACATTTACAATGTTAACCTAAAAGCTTTATATTTTTTAAAAATTGATTTTTGTGTAATCTTGATAGCAATATGTAGTTGTGTATAGTGGCTTTTAAATAGCATTTGTCAGTGATATTTGAGCACTTCATAATTAATGAATTTAGCCTCAATACCTTTTTGAGCTATGGCAGTATTTCCATTTTGTAGCTAAAGAAACACAGAGGATGACTTGCCTGAGGTGCACGGTGAGAGTCTGTGCCAGAGCTGGCAAGATTTTTCTGAATCTCACCCGATGCCTTAACTAAAGGACCATAATTCCTGTCTTCAATTAGAAACTGGTTAGGCAAGTTAAACAAGACACAGTTCTAAATTTTTATGGGGATGGCCTCTGTAATCTAATGTTCTTCCTCTGATCTAAATTAGGCCTGACATGGTTTCCTCACCTCTTCTTTTCTTTGAAGGAAGAGTTCAATTAACTGCTTGTAATATCATACTGGTATGACTTTGTTTTTTAAGATGGTGTTTTTTGTGGCTAAGAAATGGAATGTGTACACACCTTTTAAATGGAGCACAGCTTCTATGAGGATCTTAGTGCAGTTCACATCTCACTTCTCCTATGGCTTTTACTATAAAGTTTTAAGAAGGACATTGTATTAGTGGGTCAGGTGGAGAAAGACAACTGAACTTGAAATTGTATAATAAGAGTACTAGAAGCATCTGCTTCTATTCGTGTTAACTTTTCCAGTGATCTCTACTTTATTTGCTTTATGTATGCATGCTACTCAGACCTGAAATTATTCAGCCTTTAAAATTGAAACACCTGAATCCTCAGTTGCCAGAGATGAAGCTCAAGTTAATGCGAATTAGTTGCAGGGTATGTCTGTTAATATTTTGAAGGAAAGTGAGTTGGCCTTTGAAAAGAGACCCTGGCACTTGAGCTTTACAACTAGTAAGCCAACCATTTGTAATATTTGTAATATTTTAAGGGCAGAATTTCAATCTTGAAATGCATCTGATGAAGTGAGCTGTAGCTCACAAAAGCTTATGTTCTAATAAATTTGTTAGTCTCTAAGGTGCCACAAGTACTCCTTTTCTTTTTGCGAATACAGACTAACACAGCTGCTACTCTGAATCTTGAAACAGGATCAGAAAGTTATTGTTACTTCTGTATGTGCTATTGGTGAGATTGTTCATAGAATATTATGTCCAGTTTCAATGTCAGCACTTTTAAAAGGATGTTGAAATATTGAAGAGGGTTCAAGAAAAAGCTACAATAATTCAGGTTTTGGAAAACAAACTTTTTAGTCATTGAGAGACCTGAGGAGCTCAATATGAAGACTGAGACACCTTGATCACAGAACCTACAAAGGAATAAGGGATTTGATACTGGGGGTGTCTGTAACCTAATAAGAAAATGCATAACAGGATTGTGTCTGGAAGTTGAAACTAGGAAAAGTCAAATAAGGGACACATTTGAACAGTGCGAGGGTAATTAATGGTGTTGGCAAAATAACAGAATAGTTTGGGTGTAGTTTTGTCATCGCTTGATAATGTCTTTAAATCCACTAGGATGCCTTTCTAAAAGGTTATTACTCTAGTTCAGCCACAAGTTATTGTGCTCAATGCAGGAGTCGCTGCATAAAGTTTTATGATTGTGTTTTATAGGAGATCAGATTAGATTCCTTCTGGCATTAAAATCTGAGCCTTGCTTTTTGTTACTTTACTTCACTCTAAGGTTGAGGTGTTCGATTTTAATTTTGTAATTAAGCATTTTTACATACACTGTTGGAACCAGGCCTTGAAAAACCTTGGTCACCCCGAGCAAATAGCAGTCTTCCTTATGAAGATTGTGCTGAGGTGTGCAGATGAATCACTGTCCCTTTTTCTGGCGAGGGGGTGGAGGGGAGTACAAAGTGCCCAACCACTGCCGCTCCTTTAGTGGAGGGAGCGAGTGAGTAGATCAGTCTCTGGAGCCAGTTCTTTTTGAGGATGGGAAGACCCTGGAAGGAGCAGAGCAACACTGACACTATATTTGTCACCGAATGGAAGGGGAAGGCAGGAAGAAGTGTGGCCCCAGGGTAACTTTTCTCTCTTCCCAGAACGGGACTGATGGGTTGGGGACTGGCAAAGAGCAGAATTATCTCTGGCCTGCTGCATTTCTAAGAGGAAGGATGCAGGTGAGGAGGAGTGCAGGAGGGGCCTATGGCATACCCAGGAGAGCAATGAGAATAGAGGTTGCAAGGCTCTCCTTCTGTTAAGAGATGATGGTGATGGACAGAATTGAGTTTTAGGTATGGAATTGGTGAGTGAAGATGTGCTGATAGAAATTAAATACATATAGCCTTTGGAGAGTGGTGGCAGGGGTAGTGTTCACTCTGTTTGGTAGGTTTGGTCCTAGAGTAGATTGTTAGGTCAGTCTTTCAGGCTATTTAAACATGTATTGACATGCTTATAGAGCCACACAAACTGCTTTAAACTTAAAAGCATTTCAGCCAATTGTGCGATGAATGTTTAGACAATCTTTTTTCCAAGAAGATTGAATTTATTTACATTTGCTTTCTGTGTTGTATCTTTTAACAGCCTGAGAATTGCTAAAGGTCTAAAAATGAGGTGGTTTGTCTTAATACTCTGAATTATAAAGACACTTGCAGGTATTCATTATTGGTATAATCTGACATTTTCATTAAGGCTCTGTCAAAGCATCTAATATTAGTCTTCAACAATGAGTGTCCTCAAAATCAGCTTTGTTCAGCAAGAGGAAACAATCTTTTTCCTGGTAGATCAGAAGGAAAGGTGTATTTCTAACCACAAGAGTGAATCATATTTCTGGGAGTGGAGGTTTTTTTTTTTTTTTTTGTTGGAACTACTTTAGAAACTAGGACTCAATTTTTAATTGTTAGCTTATTCCTCTTTTTTTTTTTTTTTTTTTTTTTTTTTTTTTTTTTTTTTGGAATATACCAAGTTTCTCCAGGCCCATGTCCATTAGACCAAGTTGCTTATGTTTTGTTGCGCTGGTGAGTTTTAACTGGCAGAAGATTGATTTAGTCAGTCCCCAGTTGACATTTAATGTCAGTCTTCAGTTCTGAAGCTGCTATTCTTACTGATGCTGGAAAGATGTCCAAAGTAATGTGTTTGTATTTACTTACAGTCTATTCAAGCACTGAATAAGTATACCAACTATTATGTATGTATCAGAGTTGGTAGTATAGCTCTGAGAGCAGAGTTAAATTTTGTCTAATATGATTGGAACTATATCGCTGTGGATAAAGAATTTTTTTCCACCTCCATGCAGCCTGCTAACTAAACTGTACTTTAAATGCCTTCAATTTATATATGTAGTTCATAGCACAGATTTTTGCAGCTGGCTGACACCAGTTTGCAACTCCTGGGTCTGCCTCCTTCAATTAGCTGGATCAACAGGTAGCAGAGCCAGTCTGACACTTTAATGCCCTGTGTTTGGCATTTGCTTCCTGTCCTCTGCAATTCCTGGTTCCTTTCTCCACCAGCAAAGATACTCCGGGGTGTGTGGTGGTTTTTTTTTTTCTTCCCTCAGCAGTGGGGATGGCGGGAGAGAAGCCAGGAGGGTTCCCCCTGTTTTCTGACTCTTGCCATGAGATAGGGAAAATTGGAGTGCCATCAGAATTTCCCAGGATTTCCTAACACCCTTTGTCAAAAATAAACCTTCCTAAACAGCCATATCCATATCAAAGCTGCCCCAGACACACCAAACACCTATGTGAAGGGAGATTCGGAGCTTTTTGTGGACCACCACCTCTTCTAACACTCCTATTGTACAATTTTTAATTTCTGTGAAACTGCAGGAGGAACTCCATAGTCCACAGCTTGAGAGCATAATTCTACCTTATTGCTATCACCTTTGTGAATCTAATGGATAACTTTACTGGAAACATTCAATTTGGCAGTGAAGAGATACAGTATTCTTTAAAATAGGTGGTGGTAAAGCTTCAGACAGGAGTGGATAAAAAACTTCATATAATGTGATAGTAAAGTGTCACTCCTCCAATAGCTTTCAGAAAATATCCTTTTTGAGTTCAAGGCTTTTCTCATTCCCCCCTCTAGAGGCTTCTTTTATAAGTCCCTCTTGAACCCAAATAGCACTGGATCCTTTTGGAGCCTGCCAATGCTTCTTGCCTTGTTTGCCAAAGTGATTATTTTTTTTACAAACCCAGAGGAGTTTTTCTTTCAGGTTTTTCAGGGTCTGTAGCCCAGGTGACCAGTCCTGCCATATCCTACATCCATATGAGCTGTCATGGATTGTTGTAATCATCATGAGATTCCATAGGAAAAAGTAGGGTAGATTGGAAAAGAGACAGTAGGGGAAAAAAAGGACATTGCAAGAGGGAAGCAACCTCTTGGAACAGGTATCTTCAAAAGCTTTAGCCAGCAGTAAAAGAAGTTTACTGATCTGTTTCAAGGGCTGGTGACTCCCAGTTCAGTCTTCCAGTCAAAATTCTGCTAGTGCCTTTATGCACAGACCACCTGTTCTGGCATTGCTCTCAAGGATATCATGTCTGCGGACTCTTCCTTGGCAACAGCTTGAAGCGACCTGTTACTTGGTCAGCCCCATAGGCTTACCCCATCAAATCATCAGATCTCCATAGTCCTGAGCATTGCTGCTGAGGCTCTTCATCATTGCCTGTGACCTCACTGTGAACCGTCTTGGGGAATGGCCAGAGAAGTGGCTCTGCTGTTGTGGCATCTGCCATTCCAACAGCTCTAAGTGGCCAGTTCTTAGTGCCTGAGGCAATGAATCCCAAGACTTCAGACTATCCTGGAGTGGACAAAAGAGATTGTGTAGAACATCTACTCCAGAATCCCGGTATTCTCAACAGAAAGGTTGTAAGGTGGCTTTTCAAAGCCTTACCATATAGGATTGTGTGGTCTTGATTACAGGGTTTAATGCTTTTCACAGCCCTGAAGAAGAGGGCAACAGCGCCTCCAAAAAAGGAAAGTTAGTGGCAGGTGTCCCAGAGAGGCTGAGTTCTCTGTAGTGCTACCCTGGTAATTGGATCCAATTAAGAGAATCGGTAGAGAACAGATTCTTCCACCTTAAAAAAGATCAGGACTCAATTGAGGGAATTGGCAGGCCTCAAAAAGGAAGGTGCAGCCTCCCTACCAGCTGGGTAACCATGCCTCAGTGACTCAGGAGGAGACAATTCCCCCCCCTCTCTTGGTCCATGGACTTTGCTGCTTACAACCTCAGGAGTCTGACTCAGCTTAAGGAGAACCCTTAAGTGAGTCATAATTGCTCTTGATTTGAAAGCAAAGCAAGCCATTCCCCATTTTCTATTCCTAAAGGCTGAATGAACGATCGGGGCCTTCTCTAGGTTAGAGAAATCTGGCATGTTTCCCCAAACACCAGACCTCTGAAAGAGAGAACAGGGTCATTCATTACCCGAGATGCACAAATGCTATTCCATGCTGCTGCCTTTCAGGCACAGTACACACCATGATGCTCAAGCAAACACCTGCCTTCTTTCTCTCTTCACCTGCAAAATTGTACATTCTCCAGTGTCCCCATTAGAGTAGGTGAAGGGAAGAACTGGGTGGTGTCATAGAGGAGCCCCGAGGGATGTTCTGTGTTGAGACCTGGGCCTGAATCACTCTTATCTCTGGAACTTGGAGTGGAACGCAGGACAGAGAAATTTTAGTGAACCAAAAAAAAGTCTCTCCCTTTCCCAACAAAACAAATGAAGAAACAAAAGATTAAAATGATTTAAGACATTGAAACAATAAAGAGATTGATTTTGCTCTGAAACAGTGTCAACCAGAGGAGGCAGTGCTGGAAATAAAGTTGCATACAAAAATTACGTTAAAATAACATTAAGGTTGCAAAGTATATTCAACTTAGGAGAAGCCAAAATTAAGGTTGTCCATGCACTGTTCCTCTCTCTTCCCTTTTGTGCATAGGCATTAGCAGAGTCTTGCGCAACATCCTAAAAGAAGTCTGTGGCAGAGTTAGGTATAGAACTCTGCTCTCGTTGGCCCTAGTCCAATACTTTAGACACGAGAACATCCTTTCTCTTAATCCTCTGCTTTATTCATTGTTAATTCTGTGCACTGAATGAGGCAGTGATCCTATTGAACAAATGGTATGTGATCATTTACTTAAGCACTGTATTGTATCACCTGCATGCAAAATGTCTGAATTAAGGTTGCGCTGGTGACCTTTATTTTGGCTTGAATGATTGACTTGGCAAATTCTTTTAATGTAGTTTTTGGTATTTGATTTCCTAGATGGATGGTTTTTGTTTTACTACCACTAGTCTGGAGAAGTTGAGATCTGAACTCATTCATGATCTTCTGGTTTCCTAATCCTGTGAATCTTCCTCTGTGCCAAAGTGGGAAATGGTTGCTGCATTTCTTTCTTCTCCCCTCTCTTCCTCAGACCCCCTTCCCCACCCCAACCTTTCAGAGGTATAGTTCTGCTTTGCCTGCCACAGACTCAGTGGTGATTTGGAGCATGCTCAATGCAGGTGGTAGATAGGGTACAGTGTGGGTTTAAACTTGTTCAGTGCAGATGTCATGTTTGGGGCTTTTGGTAGTAAGCTGCTTAAGCTTTTCTGCATGTGGCAGTTTTCATGGGGATAGCAAAAAGTGCCCCTCTGACACCAGGACTGTTCCCCCTGCTAAATTTCAGGTTTCCGCTCTAAGCATGGAAGAACTGGAGTTTTTCAAAGAGGTGGGTTTTTGTTTTTTTTTTTGTTTTTACAGGGGAGTGCACGTAGGGTGCATGATAAAATTGGCAAAGCTACCTAATACCACTTTCAGAAGTGACAGGAGTTTTCAATGAAACTTAAAAATAAATAAACAAAAATCCTGAGGCAGAGAGCAACTGTGGAAAAGTCTAGGCAAATGGTTAAACTTCGATAAACTTTTAAGCAACTAAAAAGGAGGACTTAAAATGGACACTGGTAGTTATAACCACAGAATTGCTATAAACTCCTCTTATAGTACTAGATCTCCAGGATCAGAGTTGGTCTGTTTGCAGGTGCAGAGACAGCTGCTGTCTCTGCCATGGCTTCTGGAAGTGTAAAGGTTTAGCTTCCCCTTCCAGCACATGTATGGCTCCTTATGCTAGTCAGAACCTTTCAGAACAAGCAAAAGAAGAATTCAGATATACCAATGAGATATATTGTGCTTATTATATGTACATGCCAAGATGGGGAACTGTTTATGGTATTTTGAGATAGATAAAGCAATCAACAGGCCTTTTACTTGCTTGTAGGGAGTTTTGCCGTGTGACTTAAAACTGGATGACTAGTGTATGCTGTAGAAGGTTGTAGTTTGCACTGGTTCCATCAAACTGCAATGGTAAAATTCGCTTGATGAAAACACATTCACTTAATTGCATAGGAGTTGCACTGCTGGGCCCAGAACTCTCTATTTAGTAAGAATTTGGTTATTTTTTTTCCCCTTTGTGTCTTCATGTCCACTCAAAGATCTTGTTGCCCCGTTTATGTAGTCCTCTCACTCTTGCATCTTTACCTCCCTCCCCCCCACACCCGTTCCCTTCACCTGGAATGACATCTGTTACGATGCACTAAGCATCCAACACAGTCCTCCTTCAGATCTCTTAAAAGTTCAGTAATATTTTGTTTTTTCTGACCACCTGTATTATCTATTCTTGCCCTATCGTATTCTGAAGTTAAAACTTTAACAACCTGTTCCTCACGTTCTTTTGTTTACATATTAGTTTCTTTAAAAAAAAAAAATCAAATCTACTTATGACCTGGGACAGCAACAAGTCATACAAACTGCTTTGGAGGTATCTTTTGGTACAAGGTCAGGGTTTGTCTATTTCTAAGAAAAGGGGCCTTATTTTATAGAAAGGTGGTCATTTTGGAACATAAGCAAAACAATTTTTCAGTTTCTGCTTTTGTTTCCTTAACATTGTTTCCATGCTTTCTCAGCAAAAAAAATTGAGTATAGGCATGTAACTGCAGCAGACTATTAGGATTGCTAGATTTTAGGTTTATGATTGTGGAGTATATTCCTATTAATAGTTCTAAAGCTGGGACATGCTTTGTGTTAATCTTGCTTCTTGAGTAAATTCTACAGCAGGGTTTGTTTTACTTTCTAATGTAAATGAGTACAAAACAAGATACTGATAAGGAGCTTCTATACATCTGTCTAAACAAAAAGATGCACAAGCTGCAGACGTGTCTCCTGGTATGTGAGAATAGCAAGATAATTCCCTGTCAAACCCCCCCCCCCCCAAAATGGTGCTACTTTTCTGTGTGTGCACGCATGCTCTAGAAAATTGAGGGCTCTTGAAAAGAACATTGACTACACATGAATGAAGTAGTCATATTTTATATCTATCCATACTGTCTACCTACCATATAATAGAAGCTCCCCCAATAAAAATCGGATTTGGTTATGTAATGTGCACATTCATTTACTTTTCAATATTCTGCACACAAACAGGACCAAGTGAAGAAAAATTGTTTGGTGTCCAGCTCCCAACAATCAAAGCATAGGGAGGTATAATTTTAGGCCTCACAATCTCAAAATGTGTCTAAGCAAATACACTGCATTTACACTTGCATAGGCAAGCATTTCATATTTTTTCCAATTTATTTAATATATTCCAATATCCCTTATTTGTAGCAAGAAACAGAATACATTTTTATTGAAATTTGAGCTAGTTAAGAGAATGGATTTTCAGTGAATGATGAAAACCTTGCACTTGGCTTCATAACATAGTTTTCACAGCTGAATCTTTTCTTCCTTGTATTTAATGCTCCAGTTCTATGTTCTTTCTGTCTGTCTGCCTTTCTTCCTATGTAACTGCCAACTTAATTTCGTAAATGCAACTTGAATATTAATACACATTGTTAGCTCAAAAATAAGAATTCCTCTGAAAATCAGTAAGAATTTTTAAATTATAATAAAAGCAGAAAATAAATTAAGAAGCAACTCAGTGTAAATTTTGTCCATTGATTTGCCTTGGAAGTAGAAAGCTCTGAGATGACGTTGTGTGCCCTTACCTGTCCGCTAAGGGGACAGGTTTAGTATTTGAATGACTAATGGAGGAAGGATAATGAGGAAAGTTCAGAGTTATGTGAGAAGCAAGCATTGCTATGAATTTCATGCTTTCTCCCACATCCACTTAGAACAGTCAAAATAACTTTCCGATAGTGAAGTTGATAGAATCCACTGTATAAAACTTTATATATTCCACAATCAAAAAGTGAAGAATTTTTTTTATGGCTTAGGTTGTTTAATTTTACTGTTCAGGAAATATTTTTATAAAATGCAAGTGGGGCAGTACAAACAAGTTTGAATTATCCCATAAAAAGTAAAGATTAGGCTATCCTTTAATGTGGTCTTAACTTCAGAAGAACATTGCTGTTTAAACCTAACAAACCTCAGTTTAAAGGGATGTACTCAACTTGAAAATTAAATTTCTATGAAATATTTCTGCCTACTGTGCTTATAAGTACCTGTAATAATTGGGAACTGAAGGGAATTAGTGAAAGTATGGATCTTACTTCATTTGTCTTTTTGTATATGAGCACTTTGTGTCTAGTTAGTTTAGCTGTTTAGCTTCAATAGTCAGGTTCTCCCTTGCTGACAAATCCCTTATAAGCATAAACAGAAGTGGCAAAACCCTTAATATTTTTCTTTAAAAATAGTATTTTAAGAAGTTTTAGGGTTTACTATTTAGAAAGTGTTCTGGCTGAAATTACATCTTAAAAAGTCAAACTGATATTCCTTTAAATATTAAAAGTAAAGCTCTTTATATAATTAGTCTGGTATCAAAGCAGAAGGAAAACCTTGATTTTAATTTCTAGGATTCGTGAAGGGACCATCAGATCATCTAATCTGACCTGTATATCAAAGCCATTAAATTTCACTGTAATCCCTGTACTAAAGTCAATAACTTGACTGCCTAAAGCATATCTAGAAAGGCCTCCAGTCTTAATGATATCAAGAGATGATGAATCTACCACTGCTCTTGGGAGTTTGTTCCAATGGTTAATTGCCCTAACTGTTTAAAAACGTGTGCTTTATTTTCAATATGATTATGCCTGGCTTGAGCTTCTAGCCATTGGTTCTTGTTATGCTTCTTTTCACTATAGCACCCTATATTTTATTCCAGTGAAGGTACTTAAACTGTAATCAAGTTATCTCTATTTTTCCTCCCTTGGTATCCTACTGTTAATTGAATTGTCTTGTTAAATTGACCTCCCACTTGGTAAGGCAACTCCCATCCTTCCTGCGCTGTGTATTTATACCTGCTACTGTATTTTCCACTCTATGCATCTGATGAAGTGGGTTCTAGCCCATGAAAGCTTATGCCCAAATAAATTTGTAAGTCTCTAAGGTGCCACAAGGACTCCTTGTTTTGCTGATACAGACTAACACAGCTTCCACTCTAAAAAAGATGACAGATAACTTGTTTCAAACGCTAAACATACTGAGTTCTTTAAGTCTCGCAGATCAGATCTACGCTGCAAAGTTTTGTTAACATAGCTGTATTGGTCAGGCTTGTTGAAAACACATTCCCCAGCAGGCATAGCTATGCCAGCAAAACCCCTAATGAAGACTTGGATATGGTGACAGAAGAGTGCTTCTGTTGGCATAAGGAATGTCATTTAGGGTGGTGGTTTCACTAAGGCCTGGTCTACATTAGAAGATTAGGTCAATTTAAAAATCCACACCCCTGAGTGCCATTGTTAATCCAACCTCAGTAACCATATAGACAGCACTAAGGGCATGGCTACACTTGCAGATGTAGAGCGCTTTGAGTTAAACCAGTCTTTGGAGAGGTGCAGTAGGGAAAGTGCTGCAGTCTGTCCACACTGGCAGCTTCAAGCACGTTGGTGTGGCCACAATTGCGGCACTTGCAGCAGCATTGGGATCGGGGCATTCTGGGCAGCTACCCAGCATGCATGTGACTGCAACATGCTTTTCAAATGTGGGGAGGGGGGTGGAGTGTGACAGGAAGTGTATTGTGTGTGTGTGTGTGTGTGTGTGTGTGTGTGTATGTTGGGGGAGAGTGGGTTTTTGGGGAGGGCTGAGAGCATGTCAGCATGCTGTCTTGTAAGTTCAGACAGCAGCAGACTCCCCCACCCCCTTCCCCCCGCCTCTCTCTCTCACAGCATTCCACACTAATGCTTGCTTTGTCTCGGAGCAGATAAGCAGCTGGCTGTCAGAAATGGAGCTTTCAAAGGGCATATCCGCATTCCTACAGCGATTCAAAAACTATGACAAGAGTGGCCACTTGACATAAGGGGATTATGGGACTTTTCCGGAGGCTGATCAGAGTGCAGTAATGAAACACCTTGTTCACACTGACGCCCGGGCATTTCAGTCAAGACACAGCAAATGTTAATCTTCTCGCCGAGGCGGAGTACCAGGAGCGCTCTAGCCATGGAGTCAGAGCGTTCTCCGTGCCTTGCCAGTGTGGGCGGGTAGTAAGCTAGGGCACCCGGGGCTGCTTTAATGTGCTCTAACTCACAAGTGTAGCCAAGCCCTAAGTCAATGGAACAGTTCTTCCATCAACCTAGCTACCGTTTCTCAGGGAGTGGATTACCTATGCCAAAGGGAAAGTGCCTGTTGGCATAGGTATTGTCTACGCTGAAGCACTACAGCTGTACGGCTGTAGTGTTTTTTAAGTTTAGACAAGTCTTAAGATGACAGAAAAATACCATTTATTGGTATAAGCTGCGTATACTCTGAGGGCCTCTGCCAGTATAGCTATACCAACAAAGTGTTTGTAGTGTAGAGGGGGCCTCACTTTAAGGCTTTTTTTCTGGGCTCCATATCAATTTAGTCTCTTCTAACCCTCTCCAATTTTCAACATCCTTTTCTCATGTCATAGTTTTAACTATATGCAGTATTCTAACATTGGCCTCAACAATGCCATATACAAAGGTAAAATCCCTTCCTGTTCCTACTCCCCTGTGTATATGTCCAAGGATCATGTTACCCCTATGTGCCACAGCATCGATCTGGGACCTCATATTCAATTGCACGTCCACTGTGACCCATGGATCCTTTTCAGAGTGTCTGCTTTCCAGGGTACAGGCACTCTACTGTTGGTATTACCTGAATTCCTTGTTCCTGAATGTGTTTTAATACAGCCAAATGCAAAATTACACATTTTGCTTGAATAGGCCAAGCTTACCAAGTGATTCAGAGTGCTTTGACTGGCCTGTCCTCATTATTTACCATTTTGCCAATATTTGTCATCTGCAAATCAGCAGTGACTTTTATGTTTACTTTCAGATGATCTGATGATTCAAATGTTGAATAGAACCAAGTCTAGTACCAGTCTCTGTGGAATCTCCCTAGAAATACTCCCATCCAGTTATTCTTCCTTACCAAACCAGTTGAATTGAACATTTTTCAGTATATACTATCACAAGTGACTGAGATACCACCTCAGAGGAAGGATGATCTTTTATGGTTTATGCACAATTCTGGAAGTAAGGAGATCTAATTTAGATTCTGTTCCCAGTGTCTCCACAAAACTCATCTGACCTCTAATTCATGTAATTCTTCTGTGCCTCATTTTTCTCAGCTGTCTTTAAAATAAAAAGAAACAAAACATACTTGTCTGCTTTACACAAATGTTGTAAGGCTTAATTTTTTTACAGTACTTTTGATATTCTTGAAAGGGAAAGGTGCTGTAGAAGTACAAATAATTGTCAATTTTAGCTAAAAAGTTTTGTTTTCAGGTACTTTATAACTGATTTAAAAAAAAAAAAAGCTTCCTACTATAAAAACTCATCTGATGTTGAGTGACCACAGTGGGTTCAGCTTTAAGGGAATTGGCATAGCTCTCCACAGCACAAAACCCTTGAGCTCAAGTGACCTTCCAGCCTTGGCTTCCCAAGTATCTGGGATTACAGGCATGTCCCACCGTGCCTGGAGTTTAAATAGCTTCAATAAATTTAAATGTTAATACAAGTATATTAGGAGTGATCTGGGCAGTTATACATAAGAACTTTGATATACAACTTGATCTAATCTAAGCAATAACTGATTGTGTGGTTTTATTTTTTGTTGGCATATGTTTTGAGGTTGCATTTTTAGCAAATTCAACTAGATTGTAAATCAAAGGTCTAAGAAACGTGCAAAAAAAGGTAGTGAAAAGAATGAAATGGGGGGGGAGGGGAGGTCCTCAGGTAGCAAGTATGCAGCAGGAATCATGTTAATATCTCCATAACCCCCACTTTCAGTTTACCTCAGAAAGTAGCTATCTAGTCTGAGGGCCTACTACGTATGTCTGATCATCAGGTGTGTCAGGCTGTGTTGATGGACATAGAGACGTTAGGAATGCAAAGCTAAGTGTATGCTAACAGACCATAAGTATTTCTAAAGTAATTTGCAGTAAACTTGTAGATATGAGTTCACATTTTCCTGATTTCATTGTACTTCCATGTTAGGCTGCTTTATTGTCTTATGTTCATGTGACCATGAAAGACTTTATTGGAAACAATTCTTCCATCTGCAGTTCAGTTACAATAAGGGAGATGTAGCTCCACATGATTACACACAGGAAAAATGTTTTTTTGGTATCTAAAATGCAGTTGCATCTGTATTGTACATCATTCCTTTCCTCTTCTGTCACTTAACACGCACTAATGTAACACTTCAAAAAAAAAATGGCCAACTGTATGTTCTCATCATATTTGGTTTTTAGAGTGCAAGTTCCCTGTAGTAGAGGTCTTTATTTGGTCCTGATCTCATGCTATGCAATAAGCCTTTCTGAAATTTTAATGGTCAGCCTACCTGGAGTGAGGAAGTTGGGGAGAGGAGATGATCCTCTTAAGGCTTGTCTACACTGGCACTTTACAGCACTGCAACTGTCTTGCTCAGGGTGTGGAAAAAAACCGCCCCTGAGCGCAGCAAGTTTCAGTGCTGTAAGGCGCCAGTGTAGACAGTGCACCAGCACTTGGAGCTATGCCCCTTGTGGTGTGTGGGTTTTTTTGTTGTTGTGCTGCAACTACACAAGCCATGTTAAAGCGCTGCCAGTGTGGACTAGCTCTCAGTGCTGTCTTCTCATTTGAGGCAGGAGAAGCAAATGATTTCCTTGTTTGTCAAAAATGATATGCATTGAGTTCTTGTTAAATTATATTGTGTTGGTTCATTTATAAATAAATATTAAATGGCAAAATACTTCATTAATGCAGTTAGGGTTTCCTGGTGACAGCTTGTGGCCTTCCACAATGTTTTGAGTTCAGCAAAACTCGGACTTCAGAAAACCAGGAAATACAATTCTTTTCCATTTTGTTTGTTTTTTAACAGAAAACTTGTTAGTAGGAGTTGTAGATAAGATGCAGTTGAGTGGATTACTGAGACGGCCCTATAGCTATCTCCCTCTTCTGCTCAGCCCCACTAACCAACCTTGTCCCATCCAGTCTGGCAGTTCTCCCAGCTGGTCCCCCACCACATTATTTTATCTAATCCTCCTCCCTCTCTCCCCAAGTATATGTGGTGGTGTACCCAGATTTCCAGCTGGACCAGGCCTTGGAATCACTCTCCCTTTTAAAAGCTACCACAATTTTCTGAAAAGAAGCTGTATTCTGTGCCCTGCATGGCAAGTCTGTTTTTGCCCCTCCCCCACCTCCCATACTCTTGGTAGGTGTAGCACACAGCTTTTTATATCCATCAGGAGCATAGGAGGCTCATAGAGGTGTGAAGTGGGTTCTCAATATGAATGAGAACTCGGAGATGAATACAGCCTGAAACAATAGTTCTCAGGTCTCTGAACTGCTCCATGTCAGTGGGTGTTGCTATTCTTCCTCCCCACACCTCTCTCCAGGTGCTGTAGAGTTTGATGTCATGCATGCCTAGACCATTCTCTGTTCCTCACCTCAGGGTCAGCAATGCGTTCTTGGTGCATGCTCTGAGGGCTGGTCTACACTCTAAAGCTTCGTCAGCAAAAGTTATGCTGCTTTAATTTAAAACCGCTGTTGCATGTCCACGCTAACATTGACACAGAGAGCAGTGCACTGTTGTAGCTATCCCACTATGCAACTGGCCACAGGGTGCTTTGGGAAGGGCTTGCAGTGCCTCATGGGGCAGGTACAGCGTCACAAGATGTAGGTTTCTCAATCCCATCCTTCCAATCCATCCCAGTAGATTGTCAGCTGCTTTTTCAACTTCTGTGGGAGGGTGAGGGAGAGGAGAGTGGTGTGTCTGGGATGGGGTGGGGGGACAGCAGGCTGGCTGACCTATCCAGAGGCAGGGGAAGGGGGACATCTCCGCACGTCAGCCCCCGGCTCTGCTCTGCACAGTGTCTCTCCCGAAGCAGCCTGTTCTGCCTGCCTATGGTCCTGTGATTCCCTCAGTTCTCCCACAGCTTCCTCAGCTGCTGGAAGTTGCATCCTGAGCAGCTCTGTGAGCTCTCCATGCTGAGGAATGTCAAAGCAGCACAGCAGTCCCATTCCCTTCCTCCCTCTCCCTGCAGCAGCAGTCTGCCTGCCTTTCCTAGTGCAGGACAAAATAGGAGCGTTCCACGTTAACGGTTTGCTCTTTGTTCCCCAAAGGGAGCAGTACGCCCAGCTGTCGGATACTTCTGGAGCTTTGGAAGGGGAGGGGTGCATGCTTGAAGGGCAGCAGAGATCAAAACAGTGAGCAGAGCAGTCACAGCAGGCATTGTGGGATACTAGCAGAAGCCAGTTCTGTTGACAAAACAAACAGCGGTGTCTACAGTGATGCTTTGTCGCTTTAACTTTGCTGCAAAAAGCTTTATGCCTCTCATTGAGGTGATTTGGTTTTATCTGCAAAACAGCAAAGTTTTGCTGCCAAGAGTAGCTTTATAGTGTGTACATATCTTCTGTTTTGTTGGCAAAAGGCATCTTTTGCCGACAAAACTTTGTAGGGTACACAAGGCCTAAACTTACCATACAGAGGAGCAGGCTTCCTAGATCCTGGCTTACATGGGAGTAGAGAGCAGGGCTCAGACCCCCCCCCAGTAAGTGGGCAAGCTCACCCAAACCTGGCTCACATGATGGGGGTGGGAGGTGGGGTCAGGCTCACACAGATGGAGAGGGTCCAGGGTCCTTCCAGATCCTGACACACACGGTGGGGTAGGAAGCAGGGCTCAGACTCCCTTGGGGGACAGATTACAGTTCACCTGAGGGGGATAGGAAGAGGGGCTCAGATCCCCTGCCAAAAGGCAATCCCCTGTTAACCCCAAACCTGGCTTGCATGAGCGGGAGTTAGACCCCGATAGATGGGCTGGGGTCCCCAGATCTTGGCATACACATGGGGGGGTGCTCAGGCACCCTGGAGAGGAAAGGCCCCTCCATATCCCAGCTCACAAAGGGGGTAGGGAGAGGGGCTTAAGACTCCCCAGATCCTGGTACGCACATGAGTAGAATGTTAGGCTGACAGGTGTCCCTGCCCTTTACTCCCCCACTTACCACCTGCCAGCCATCGGAGTCCTCCAACCCCCTCACCCATCCCCAATTATCTTTCTTTCCTTAGTGAAGCCCCAAACTTCTGACCCCTATTCTCCCCCTCCTAAAATGCCTTTCCCCTGCCAGCAACCATCTGCATGTCTAATTTTTTCCAAAAAATACCTTGATTACATTCTCACAAAATAATTATATTCTGTACCTATATTGGTATAGAATACAGTAGTTTGTGCTTAGTAGCTTTAGATTTCAGAGAATAATACACTCTCTAAATTCTTTTTTTAACCCTAAAATTAATATGCTGTTACTGTTGTACTGAACAGTGAGAAAACTCAGACCTTAATTTGGTGCCCTAATATTCCAGTGCATGAGCAAACATTCATTTAACTTTTTTTTTCTGTTTAAGATTCCAACAGAACATACTTAAACTGATATTTTATGTCATTCTTTAACTAAAGCTTGCACACTGTTCGTTCCAGGACATGTATTCAGTAGCTCTGTTAACCTAAGATGTTAGCATGTTGTCTTTTCTATCCCATTTGCTGTTGCAGTTGAGTTACTGGCCATATGCTATGTAGTATGCTATTGTGTCTAGTGTTTGCTTGATGATTAGTTGTTTGTAGAGTGTAATGTGGTGTAAAACAGGGGTTCCAGATGTGAGTTGTGATCCTAAGGGAGGAAAGTTTTTCTTCCCCCCCATCTTTCAGCACCCTGGTCCTGACTCTGCTCTGGCTGATTTTTTTTTTTTTTAAATGGCCTCTGACTTGCCACCAGAGGTTGCTGTCAGCCTACTGTGCTGGGCAGTACGTATTTTTTCTAATGCAGGGTATATCTCTAGGGATCAGCAATTTTGTCTAAGCCCAAAACCTGTCCACTTTCTTTCACAAGCATTGGGACATAGCGACTGAGGCCTGATCTACACTAGCAAATTAGATAAGTATAACTACATTGCGCAAGGGTGTGGATTTTTCACAGCAATGCAGTTGAACCGACCTAACACCTGGTATAGACAGCACTAAATGGACTATTTTGTTCATTTTAGGAACTATCTTGAGGCTTTTTTCTCCAATATTATATTCAAACTCTTGTACTTTCTCACATTTGCAAATACTCAAACAGTGAGTCACTTTAAATGACAAATGTTTGAATCATGAAGTAGTATGAAAATACAATTTTGTGTTCTCAATTAATGTATGTTAGTGTGTTCTTTCTGTGGTTGCTCATTAGCTAATTCTGGAGTAAAAAAATACATAGGGTATGTAGTTGATTCAGTGATTTAATTTTTAGTATCTCATGGCCTTTATTTGACAGTATTCCTTTTGATGATACAAAAATTTAATCTCCACGAACTTTATATTTAACTTCTACTGAGAAAATTCTAATGAGAAGTTATTGAAAGGGTTACTTCACTGCGATAAAAAGAAGGATTCTGGGTGGACTCCTCCTGAAGGTCGAAACAGCAGCCTGGACTTCTACATAGAGTGCTTCCGCCGACGTGCACGAGCTGAAATTGTGGAAAAGCAGCATCGCTTGCCCCATAACCTCAGCCATGCAGAACACAATGCCATCCACAGCCTCAGAAACAACTCTGACGACATAATCAAAAAGGCTGACAAAGGAGGTGCTGTCGTCGTCATGAATAGGTCAGAGTATGAACAAGAGGCTACTAGGCAGCTCTCCAACACCACTTTCTACAAGCCATTACCCTCTGATCCCACTGAGAGTTACCAAAAGAAACTACAACATTTGCTCAAGAAACTCCCTGAAAAAGCACAAGAACAAATCCGCACAGACACACCCCTAGAACCCCGACCTGGGTATTCTATCTGCTACCCAAGATCCATAAACCTGGAAATCCTGGACGCCCCATCATCTCAGGCATTGGCACCCTGACAGCAGGATTGTCTGACTATGTAGACTCCCTCCTCAGGCCCTACGTTATCAGCACTCGCAGCTATCTTCGAGACACCACTGACTTCCTGAGGAAACTACAATCCATTGGTGATATTCCTAAAAATACCATCCTAGCCACTATGGATGTAAAAACCCTCTACACCAACATTCCACACAAAGATGGACTACAAGCTGTCAGGAACAGTATCCCCGATAATGTCACGGCTAACCTGGTGGCTGAACTTTGTGACTTTGTCCTCACCCATAACTATTTCACATTTGGGGACAATGTATACCTTCAAATCAGCGGCACTGCGATGGGTACCCGCGTGGCCCCACAGTATGCCAACATTTTTATGGCTGACTTAGAACAACGCTTCCTCAGCTCTCGTCCCCTAATGCCCCTACTCTACTTGCGCTACATTGATGACATCTTCATCATCTGGACCCATGGAAAAGAAGCTCTTGAGGAATTCCACCATGATTTCAACAATTTCCATCCCACCATCAACCTCAGCCTGGATCAGTCCACACAAGAGATCCACTTCCTGGACACTACGGTGCTAATAAGCGATGGTCACATAAACACCACCCTATATCGGAAACCTACTGACTGCTATTCCTACCTACATGCCTCTAGCTTTCATCCAGATCATACCACTCGATCCATTGTCTATAGCCAAGCGCTACGATATAACCGCATTTGCTCCAACCCCTCAGACAGAGACAAACACCTACAAGATCTCTATCATGCATTCCTACAACTACAATACCCACCTGCTGAAGTGAAGAAACAGATTGACAGAGCCAGAAGAGTACCCAGAAGTCACCTACTACAGGACAGGCCCAACAAAGAAAATAACAGAATGCCACTAGCCATCACCTTCAGCCCCCAACTAAAACCTCTCCAATGCATCATCAAGGATCTACAACCTATCCTGAAGGACGACCCATCACTCTCACAGATCTTGGGAGACAGGCCAGTCCTTGCTTACAGACAGCCCCCCAACCTGAAGCAAATACTCATCAGCAACCACACACCACACAACAGAACCACTAACTCAGGAACCTATCCTTGCAACAAAGCCCGTTGCCAACTCTGTCCACATATCTATTCAGGGGACACCATCACAGGGCCTAATCACATCAGCCACACTATCAGAGGCTCGTTCACCTGCGCATCTACCAATGTGATATATGCCATCATGTGCCAGCAATGCCCCTCTGCCATGTACATTGGCCAAACTGGACAGTCTCTACGTAAAAGAATGAATGGACACAAATCAGACGTCAAGAATTATAACATTCAAAAACCAGTTGGAGAACACTTCAATCTCTCTGGTCACTCGATCACAGACCTAAGAGTGGCTATCCTTCAACAAAAAGCTTCAAAAACAGACTCCAACGAGAGACTGCTGAATTGGAATTAATTTGCAAACTGGATACAATTAACTTAGGCTTGAATAGAGACTGGGAATGGATGAGTCATTACACGAAAGTAAAACTATTTCGCCAAGTTATTTCTCACCCCCCACTGTTCCTCAGATGTTCTTGTTAACTGCTGGAAATAGCCTACCTTGCTTGTCACCATGAACGGTTTTCCTCCTCCCTCCCTCCCCCCCCCGCTGGTGATGGCTCATCTTAAGTGATCACTCTCCTTACAGTGTGTATGATAAACCCATTGTTTCATGTTCTCTGTGTGTGTATATCAATCTCCCCTCTGTATTTTCCACCAAATGCATCCGATGAAGTGTGCTGTAGCTGACGAAAGCTTATGCTCTAATAAATTTGTTAGTCTCTAAGGTGCCACAAGTACTCCTTTTCTTTTTGCGATAAAATTGTAATTCTTACAAAGCCAGAGATACTTAATTCTAGAATACTTGAGCCAAGGGGCTTGCCTTTTTGAAGGAGCTGAGCTTCCACAATTTCCGTTGGTTCTAGTGAGAATTTTGGGTGCTTCTCAGCTCTGAATATCAGGCCACTTTATTAGATGTCTAAATATGGATTTAGAGGCCTAACTGTAGAAACTCAGATTTGAAAAATTCTTTGAGGAAGGATGGTCTTGAACTGGGATGTAGGAGCTGATTCTGCCACAGATTTCCTGTGTGACCGTGGGCCAGTTGCTTGTTCCATATTTGTAAATAATACTTACCTACTTCACAGGTGTTGTGAGGGCAGTTACTAATGTTTGAGGAACTCTGATATTAAAGGGTGGGAGTAGATTTGTTCTTGAAAGTAGTATCAGGAAAATTGAGGCATGGTTGGAAATGAGACAAAATTATGCATCATCCTGTTAAGATACAAGTCTAAAATGTATCCACTTTTTCCAAATGACAGGGACTTGCCATGAGGTGCTGAAGCCTTGTTTCACCGATTTGGAGAGACTGGACCTAAATGGCGCAGCATGACTTTGCTCCAGCCTGGCTTAATTTTCCTACTCCGCCATCATCAACAAAGGTACCTTTTCTGAAGTCCTTCTGAATATACAAGGATATCCTAAGAAACTTGAAGTTGCCTCTATCATACTTGTAAAGATATTTATTTTTTAGCCCCCTCCGTTGGTGTACTTGTTCTGTCATCATTATTAAGTAGCAACTTCCAGTAGAAAAAGCCAGATTTCTGGCATGACTGAAATCTTCTCTAATGTTCAGCCTTTTATATCTTGAGTTTTCTTTCATAACAATGACAGTTGCATGGTAATCATGTGACTTCAAATTCTCCTGTGGTAAAGTCATTAAATTGAAGGAAAAAAAGGGAAGAAAAGTAATAGTAAGGTGGAATGCATTCTGTGGATCTTGCAGCTTTATTTACAGGCTGCTTTCTGTGTTATGGTCTTTATGCAATGTTCAATACTGGACTTAGGATGAGACCATAAAATTTAGGAACAGGAATGGTTGTCTAAACGTAACCACATCTTCCACTTCTGATCCCAATTTCCTGATTTCCATATAGGCAGTCACCTAGGCCGAGCAGTCACGAGGGTAGCTCTTAGTTTGAAACCAAAAGTACAGATTAGCAAGAGGTGAAGTATTTTTCTGGAGATCCTAACTAGCAGCAGCTCTTTCACCTTCTAATTGCTTATAAACAAGATCTTTATTTAGGATTTTGATATGGCAGACTTGAACTCTTGTCTGATGCTTTATGGTGAGCTACAGTGTCAAGGTCCTTCAGATTCCAGGAGCTACAAGCTCCTATGGTGTCAGGTTATTTTTAATTATGGTTTCTATAAAGAAAATAGATAATCAAGAATTCAAACACCCAGGACTTGGAGAAAGTCTGGAGTTTTTGCAGCGTGCAGGTGTATCTACCTAATGCTACAAGTATGATCACTTAAACTAGATATGTTTAGAGTATGTTCTGTTTAAGCTCTTTTTGAAGAACCAAAATTTTTTTTTTTTTTTTTTTTTTTCACCAGTACCTTTTGGCAGTATTTCTTTCTAGCTAATGCATCATTGTCAGAAATCTCTTTACTTAATAGCTAACCTGAGTACTAATACAAAATACGTTTAGCACTGGGAGAACCCAACACCAAGAAGTCAGGGTTCTGTGAACATTGTCTGAATGTGCATGATCCATGTTACAGGTAGGCTAAATGTGACCTGACCTATTGCTGGGAGTTTCTTTTTGAGGGTGATAGGTTGTTGTTCCTCTGCTTCTCTCCCCCCCTCACCAACCCCTCCCCCAAATAAATAAAAACAGTTCAGTAAAGAATTTTTCATACCTAGGCTGGTAAACCTCAATGACTTTTGCAAGACAACTGTATTACTTTGTAAAGCAACAAGCTTTCTTCTCCCATGTTCTTAAATATCAGTTTTTTTGTTTGAAGAATGGAGTGCCAGACAACTTCTCAATTTTCAGATATTAACAGTAGAGATCCTGATTACAAGTGAGCTGTAGCTCACGAAAGCTTATGCTCAAATAAATTTGTTGGTCTCTTAAGGTGCCACAAGTACTCCTTTTCTTTTTGTGATTACAAAACTGTTACTTTTGTCTCCAACACAAGCTTGACAGAGCGTTAGCACCATCGTGTGGTGAAAATGTGAACTGCCTGACTTTGTATATGCACAAATTAATTTCAGCAGATTAGATGCTTGTATTGTTTGAACTTCTATATAAAATATTTATAGATTAATTATTTTACATGGGACTGACGCTTCCTTTTAAATAAAGGGATCATTAATATTTAGCCAGTTAAGAGGGAGTTTGTTAAAACTTACTGAAGAGTTAATTGCACAGCTAAAGGAACTTTTGAGCTACAGTATTTGGAGAAACATACTGAGTTTATATTTACTCTTTAATTGTCTTTAGATGTACCAGGTTGTCTATCAGCCAAGCTCTATTATCTGGCAGTTACTGTCCATTTAATAATTTGAGTAGAGGTTTGAGACTCATGTACATTACTACATTCTTTATTTGAATGCCAAGGCTGAAATGCCCAAAGGACAGAAAAAATCAAATTCCTTTAATTTCATTTAAATGCAGTATTACAAGCTCTTTATGTAGGAATGTATAAACGAGACCTGAAGCTACCTTCTACAATTGCTGTCTGTCTGTATGTACTGGTTATCAGTAATACAACAAATGCAGTTCCCCCTGGTGGTGATAAGTTATTTCCTGGCAGCCTGTTCCAAGGTTCAATTTATAACTCTGGAAGGAGAATAGTAACAGCAACACTTTTCTTGCTTTCCCAAACATTTTGAATTTTAAATATTATCCCTCCGATATGTTTTTTTTATTTGTTGTAATGTTTCACCAATAAATAGGACACCTGTATTTTTTAGAGTCACATAGGGGAGGGGAGCGGCAGAGTCCCCCCCACTTGAGACTCCAGAATGAGGATGTACATTTTACAGCGAATGCTTGCTGGGCTTCAGTTTCAGTCACTGAGGTTTGAATACACTCTTGAGCTTTATTGAACTCCTTAGCCCTGCTTGGCCTTGGCTGCTGCTTGATTGGGGGGGAAAAAGCATAACTAGGTGGGTATTCTCCCAAGCCTAGCCACTTGTGGTACCAAAACAAGTAGTTACTCAGGTTAGATTGTAGATCTTCATTTGGTCATCCCTCTCCTTTCCTTTAACATTTTAGAGCTTTTCTTTTTTTCCCAGTCTCCTGACATCTTTGCATTGGTTACACTTGGTTCAGGTTTTCAAGGTTTTTGGCACAACCATAACAGCTAGACCAGTGGTCCCCACCCCGTCGATCGCAAACAACTGGCTGATCCTGGGGACTCTCCCATGGATCACTATTCTGGCAGTGTAGCAGGGCTGCTGATAAGGCAGGCTCCCTGCCTGCTACGACCTCATGCCAATCCCAGAAGCAGCCAGCATGGCCCTGAGGGTTGGAGGGGGGGATGGACAGGGGTCTTGTTGTAATGCTCCTGCCTGCAAGCACCACCCCTGCAGCTTCCATTGGCCGGGAACGGGGAACTGTGGCCAATGGGAGCTTTGGGGGTGGTGCCTGCAGAGGGGCAGTGCACAGAGCCATGTGTCCCCTGGCCTCCCTCCCAGGGGCTGCAGAGGGGCATTGGCCCTTTCCAGGAGAAGCATGGGGCCAGGGCAGGTAGACCTTAGTCTCGATGCGCCACTGACCGGGAGTCGCCTGCAGTAAGTGCTGCCCAGCAAGAGTCTGCACCCCGGCCCTGAGCCCCCTCCTGGAGCCAGCAACCCATACACCCTCCTGCACCCCAACCCCCACCCCAGGCTCAGTGCAGAGCTTCCTCCCACACTACGAGCCCCTTGGGCTCCATCCCAGAGCCCACACACCCCTCCTGATCCCCAACCCCTTGTCCCAGCCAGGTGAAAGTAAGTGAGTGTGAGGGAGTGATATGGGAGGGAGGGGGGAATGGAGTGGGCGGGGCTTTGGGGAGTGGGTGGGGTAGATCCTGGGTTGCCCTTAAATTCAAAAAGTGATCTTGGGTGTAAAAAGTTTGGAGACCACTGAGCTAGACACTACAATTAATTGAAAGTTGATTCTGGGGAATAGAATAGTTAATACAATGGACAAGATAAGTATGGTGGTTTGGGAGGTGGATGTATGCATCTAGATGGTTCTAAAAAAAAGTTTGATCATCATCATTGGCTTGATTGAATTTCACTGTGTTCAGGCAAGCTTGAAGTGAGTTGTGAGAGCATATTTTAAGGAAAAGAGGGAGGAAGCATTGTAGGTGGTGGTGGGAAGGGAGTTCCTGGTTTGAACTTGACATTTTTCCTGAAAAAACTCCAAACTTCAAAACTTGATTGTAGCTGCCTCTATTGTTTACCTGATTTAAGAAAATTAAAGCTTGTTGCCAATATTAGCAGTCTAGCATCTGAATTTCAGAAAGATAGGCATGCAGAAATGTGGACAGTTGTGCTTCTGATTATGAGTTGGCAAACTAGTTACTTGCACAACAAATTACCAGTTTTGTCTGGAGCTACCCAAATTGCCTTCTACAGCATGACAGTTGGGTTATCTGAGAATATAATAGCATGCATGCAAGAGTGTGCCTAGAGACCTTTCATTCTGGAGGCTTAAAGTACAGTGTCCAAAGAGGTGGCCCCAAACAGAACAGCCTTTAGGTGAGTGGCAGACACCACCAATTTGGTTGACTTAATTTACCATCTTTACCCACACGTGCCATATTACACCATTTGAAAGCTTATATGTGGAGTTGTCAAGTGGTGCTGTTACCTTAGATAAACAATGATACACATGCATTAAAATGACCACGTTGCATGCATTTCTGTTAAAGATTGTATTATTTCAAGCCATACAGTTGGATTTCTTTGATCTCAAAGCAACAGAACAACAATCTAAAGGGTAAAACAAAATCAAATAATAAATTTGGACAGGTATCATTGAAATGTAGTAATGCTGGTGACATTTCTAGACAACATTTATTGTCATCTTCATCACTATGATCACTGAGTATGTGGATTACCAGTTTTCATTGCCATTGCATGTACAGAATTCTTGTAGGGAAGATTGTTCAGACTACAGATGCTGTTGATTGTGCAGCGACCCCTATTGGTACAGGCACAAAAAAGATCTTGTAAAAGTTCAGATGTTATTCTGCCCTTGAAGAATACAGGAAGTAATTAATCCACATTTTTCCATCCATGTTGCAACAGTGGTCCAATATCTGGTTTACCTATGTGCAGAGACATCCAAGTCTTTGTATGCCAAAATGCTCTTTTTCACATCTTCTTCTGAACTGTTCTCACATGGTGGGAGTTTGGCCAATGACTTGTCCTTTTTGGTGGCTAGATTTTTGCCACATGCTAAACAGCTTCATCATTTCTGAAAAAAATGCTTGCTCATATAAAACCAATACAAACCTTTTAATACATTGTCATTTGGTAGCTTTGACCAATACTGACCACATTAAAGTGTTAATTTTAACTTAAACTGTAGCCAAAGTCATGTTACTGCTTCTGGAACTGTGGAAGAAGACCTTCTCATTTTGGGTACCATTGTTTCACTTTGCCTTCATATGGCACCACTTGACAGCTCCACGTCATACCTTATCTAAATGTACATTTAAATAAGGTTTCAGATGATGTATGGTGTGGGTGTGCATAGGATGTATCCACCCAAGTCTAAAAATATTGCCCTTTTGGGGGAATTTCTGCATGGCTACTGGGCAGGGTCAAGCTGGAGGGGGAGTTCTACTAGAGCTCTGTTTATGTAACTGACTCCAGTAAGGTCAGGATTTTACCCCAATGTCTTCCAGATATCCTCATGTAGCCCTAGAATCCCTTTGATTATTCCCACCCGAAGCTAAGACACATAGATGCTCCTGATTGTGAGTGCTCAGTCTGCTTGGGTATCTCGCTCACTCCTCCATAGTCTCCTAAGCCTCCTTCTCTGAGTTGATTCACTTTTCAGCCAAGGACATGGACTTCTGCCTGCACTGAGCTCTCTGAATCATACTAACCAGCAGTGTTCCCTCCAATTTTTCCCACACCTGTGCAAAATGAATTTTATGTGCACACATTTTATGTCTCACACATCACCTCCATATTGGTGCACATAAAATTCATGTGGCGGGCATGGAGCTGAGGGGTTCAGAGTGTGGGAGGGGGCTGAGGGTTGGGGTGCAGTGGGCTGAGGGGGCAGGCTCTGGGTTGGGGCCAGGGATGAAGGGCTCAGGGCTGGGGCAGAGGGTTGGTGCAGGGGTGTAAGGGGTCAGGCTGGGGGTTCGGGCTCTGGGGTGGGGCCAGTGATGAGGGGACGGGGTGTAGGCTCTGCCAGGGCTGTGGCGCAGAGAGAGGACTCCCCACAGCTCGCTGTCTCTCCCCAGAGCAGCACCTGGGCTGTGGGAGGAGAGGCGCCACTCCCCCAGCCAAGGCAGGTCTGGGTTGGGGCCGGGGGAGGGGCGCCTGAGGTTGGTGCTCCCACTCTTGCATCCGTGTTGGGAGCATCACAAGTAGCTTCTACAACCACCATCAGACAGAGGGTGAGATTCTGCTCTGTGCAGTGGGCCGGCACAAACCTGGGCGTCACCTGAGCCCTACTCATGTCTGGGTGCTTCCAGATGTACAGTCCCCATGGGATCAGTGGTTGTGCCTTGTGCTGGGTGGTGAGTGTTTGCAGGATCGAGTCCTTATTAGTGACACCTCACAGAACAGGGAAAGTGCAACCCGAAGGCACTGCGGTGCCTGTGCTACTCCACTGACACACTGCAACCGGGGGCTGGGCCGGGCCTGTCAGGTACGGCCCCTCAAGAGCAGCGTGGAGCAGCACTGCCTCCCACCACAGCTAGTGCATCCCCACTACAGAGCAAGGGGCAGCCTGTGCTCCCTCCTGCCTCAGCCAGCGCTCGCGGCTCCTTTCATTTGGGACGGGAACAAAGGTCCAATATTGGGATTTCCGGGGAGGGACAGAGTCTCCAATTTCTCTCAGCTCTAATCCCTCCCCCAAGAAGTCCATGACGACATCTCCACCCCTGCTTAAAGCCATGTGGAAGCCAAATGGAGACCTGCTGGGGAAGAGGCGCCCCTCCCTGGCCCCAACCCAGCCCCAGCCCGGACCTGTCGGAGGAGAGGTGCCCCTCCCTTGGCTGCGGCAGGTCTAGGCCCGGGACTGGGTTGGGGTTGTGGGAGAGGCACCCCTCCCCCAGCCACGGCAGGTCCGGGCTGGGGCTGGCTGGGGGAGGGGACCCTTTCCCCTGGGCTTTGGCAGGTCCTGGGTTGGGGCCAGGGAAGGGGCACCTCTCCCTACCGTGGCAGGTCCAGGGCTGGGGGAGAGGCATCTCTCCCTGCTGCAGCCCAGAGCACCTGCGTGGCACTTAATAGGCTGCTGCATGGCTGCACACTTAGTGGGAATTTAGATAATCAGATTGTCTCCTCTCAAATGAGGAAGTGGAGTCTTTAGTGGAATTGATATTCTCCACCTTACAGTAACAAACCAATAGGTCCACCCTCCTTTCTTTCCCCACTCTTTTTTCCTCCCAGGAGGGATGTAGGAAGGGTAGTTCCACTTTGTAGAAAAATTCTGCCAGAGTTCTCTTGTATAACACCTTAGCATAAAGAAATAAGTGGCTGTGGTGTTATAAAGACACATGGCAACCTTGTTCAGGCACCCTTTAAGGGGTTGAATTTTGTCTGAAGTTCTAAAAAGTAATTTAACTGCTTCCCCTGTGTTCAGAGTTGGATGTTTTGTCTATTTCACTATAACTCAGTAGACTGCCATAAATGTTTATTTTAAAAACAGTGCTACTGCTTTCTCAGTTTCTCTTTCAGTCTAGCACTGAATAAAAATAACTTCTGAATTTCCTCAGACACTTCTTTACGCCCCTGAGATGCCACTCTGCCACTTACTATAATTTTATCAGAAATTAATGTCTTGTAGTGAATGAGTGAGCAAAATTAAAAACCTACAATTTTTCTGTGCAGTCTGCGTAGGCACTAAACTTCTAAAACATGGCATTAAAGATGCATGGCAAACCCATCTTCATTATTTAGTGGGTTTTATGCTGCTCCCATAACACATTTTAAAAATGTACACATGTTCCTTAACCTGGCTTTCCGAGTATCTGTGTATGAAAACTTTTTATTTTTACTGCAAAAAGTGTATACCTCTCCACCCCCTAACGCTGTGGCTGCGTTCTGTTAGATGCATAAGATGTTTTAGGTCCACACAGATAATGGATTGATCCACTGAAAATGTCAAGGGGAAAATAAAATTTGGGCTCCCATTTTTTTTGGCTGTTTCTGAATAATTTTTTTTTTAATTTAAAAAAAAAATGTCTTTTTTTTTTTTTTTTAGGAGGCCCTGTTAGCAAAATGCTGTCATGTTAAATCAGCTAAAGCAATAGCATAGCTAGGTAGAAGTAGTAGTAAAGATAAATGGTGTAATGCATGCTTCTACTCATTCTGTTGAGAAATGAGCTGTCACAGGTCAGGGCAGTGGCACTTGTATTTCCTCCTCTGTGGTCAACTGAGGGTGCCCACATTTAGGCTTCTGGCTGCAGTTGTAATCTCTTGGGCACAGACCCGCTTGTCTCTCCCTCTTGACCAGGGTTTTTCCAAGCTGCACAATTCCCTGACTAAAGTATGATATGCCCAGCAAGCCAGACTGCCTAAACAGGCCAATGTTCTTGCTTCACTTTCTCTCCAAAGACTGAATAGTGGTCACAAGTTACCACGCAGCTCTTCCTGAGTAAGCACATTTATTGTTAAGGTGAAAGCATTGCAGAGAAAACACATGGAAGAACCTACACACATGCTAAAAAGCTTATCAGAGGTCACCCCCCAATGCCAGCCTCAGGCTTGGGTAGGTGTTAGTCTTCCAAAATCCACCACTGGGTTTCCCCCATGCTTACAGGTCCATAGTTCTCTCAGACTCAGAACAACCATGAATAGTTCAATCTTTCCTGTATACAGCTTGGGTGTTTAATCTTGGCCTCATGTAGCAGGTGATCAGTGGACAATGGGCCACTCCTCAGGGCATAGCTTCAAAAGGCTAGGTTTTTGCATAATCAGAAGTGGGGAATTTGCATTCACCTGCCCCTAGATGTTCCCCAGGAAAACCCCTTAATGCTTTTTAATCTAAAAGTCCATTGTTCAGTAGTCTTTTTGAACCTCCAGATCTCACATCTGTTAAATCTCCCCCCTTAAGAGGTTACATACACTCCCGCTCACACTAATATATAGATCATTCATTTAATACAATGTGCCCCACCGATACTTAAACTTAATTCAGTAAGATTTCCCAAGTATATATGAGAAAACCGCCATATCTGTCACGTGAATGTTAGTAAAAGCAGTGGTTTGGGTTACTTGAATACTTCAATTTAAAGCAGTTTAGCAGCGCTCTTTACTGGAATCAAAAACCTTAAAAATCTTGGCTCATTCTCCCTTCTAGTTTATCTGGGATCTGCCACAATACATGACCTATGGTGAACTGAGAGAGCGGTTAAAGAAACTTCCTGTTGTCAACTTTCCCATAAGTTTTATTTGCTTCTCATAACCAAAAGTGCTTGTTTTATTGGATCCTAATAGCCTATTCTGTTTTGTTCCTCACAAAATTGGGTGACTGGGCAACAGAATGGCAGCTGAAATTCAATATTGATAAATGCAAAGAAATTCACATTGGAAAACATAATCCCAACTAATATAGATAGATATAAAAAATGATAGGGTCTAAATTAGCTGTTACCACTCAAGCAAGAGCTCTTGGAGTCATTGTGGATAGTTCTTTGAAAACATCCACTCAGTGTGCAGCAGCAGTCAAAACTAACAATGTTGGGAATCATTAGGAAAGGGATAGATAAGATAGAAAATACAATATTGCCTCTATTTAAATCCATGGTATGCCCACATCTTGAATACTGCATGCAGATGTGGTCCTCCCATCTCAAAAAGATGTATTGGAATTGGAGAAGAGCACTAAAAATGATTAGGCGTACGGAACAGCTTCCATATGAGGTGAGATTAATAAGACTGGGACTTTTCAGCTTGGAAAAGAGGAGACTAAGGGGGGATAGGATAGAGATCTATAAAATCACGACTGGTGTGGCGAAAGTAAATAAGGAAGTGTTATTTACTCCTTCTCATAACACAAGAACTAGGGGTCACCAAATGAAATTAATAGGCAGCAGATTTAAAACAAACAAAAGGAAGTATTTCTTTACACAATCAACCTGTGCAACTCGTTGCCAGAGGATGTTGTCAAGGCCTAGACTGTAACGGAGTTCAAAAAGGAACTGGATAAGTTCATAAAGGATAGGCCCATTAATGGCTGCTAGTCAGGATGGGCAGGGATGGCCTCCCTAGCCTCTGTTTGCCAGAAGCTGGGAATGGGCAACAGGGGAATGGATCACTTGATGATTACCTGTTCTGTTCATTCCCTCTGGGGCACCTGGTATTGGCCACTGTCAGAAGACAGGATGATGGGCCTTTGGTCTAACCTAATATGGCCGTTCTTACATTCACTGATATACTGTTTGTGCTTATTTCCAGTCATCACTGAATTTTGAAAAGCATTCTGAAAATTTATCATGGACAGAGAATCGTTATGAAGCAAACCGCAGACGACACAACTCTTCAGATGGGTTTGATCCTAGTATTGGACGTCCTAATGGAGGTATAATTTTGTTTCTAAATAACATCTTAGTCAGTGCTATGTGTTTATAAGCTTTTTTTCATAGAGCTTTAATGTTTTTTTACTACTTCTGGGGGAATTCTTCAGCACTGCGCATGTACAGCATTTGTCTCCCGCAGATTTGACTTTAACTGGGAAGCAAAGGGAAGCCACAAGAGTGGTCTTGCGACCCTACCCAGCAGTATGTTTTGGGTGCCCAGGGCAGCTGGCAGAGAGGTAAATCACTGTGGGGTCAGGGGCGGGACTGGGGAAGACCTGGCTGGTGGCTCCTACTCTGCGCCAGGCTCAGCTTCTAGTCCTGGCTGGGCTGGGACTTCCTCTTTCCCAGCATGGAATCTGAGGCCATGTCAGACCTTCCCCCAGATTTCTCCTCTGGCTGTAGGAAGCTCTGCAAACCTCCCCCCCCCCCCCGTGCTTCCTGCACCCATTGCTCCTCAGCTGCAAGGGGAAGTATCCATATAGAGGGAGCTGCTCCCCCATCCACCCTACCCCCTCGTATCCAGACCCTCCTGCTGAGCCCCACTCCCCCTGCACTGAGACGCCCCCTGATGATGAGCAACCCGGATCCCCACCCCGCCATCCCAAAACCCCCACTCCCAGACCTGTCTGCCGAGCTCTGTCGTCCTCTCCCCCCGAGACGCCATGCTGAGCCCCAACCACTTTCACCTGGACCCACCTGCAGAGTCCCCTTATCGTTTCACCTAAACCCTCAACAAGCCCCTGTGCATCCGGATTCCCCTCCCCCCTCCGAATCCCCCACTGAGCCGCCCACACCCAGATTCCCCACACAGAACCCTGTTAACCCACACCTCGATCCCCCACACACTAAGCCCCTCCACACTTGGATCCTGCCTGCCCACACCTGGTGCACTTGTCATGGAGGGGCAGGGTCCTAGAGTGTTTCTGGGGCAGGCCCAGTCCTTGTGCTGTGTCAGAGTTGGGACCAGCCTCACCGTTGAGTCTGTGTCCCGGAGGGGAGCTGCACAGTGATCTCCCATCTCTGTGCAGCTAGTGGCCTGTGCTCCCCAATGCCATGCTGGAGCCTCCACATTTGACAGATATTTGCAGAATTTTAAAATATTGTGTGCAGAATTTTAATTTTTTTGGTGCAGAATTCCCTCAGGAGTATTTTACGTTCTGTAAAGTATAGCCCTTCTGTCCTTTCTTAATATGCAAACACTGAATGCTTTAGCATTGGAAGGCTTAATCCCTACGAGATTGGAGGCACAGAGGATGGAAGCAATACAAGGGGTATGTGGTACAAGAGCAATTCTTTCAGGGCAGGTAGGATGGCCTAGGGTTGGTTAGAACAATGTGCCACTGGGTGCAATGTATTGCTCTTTTGAAAAGAAGTAGTATTAATACCCAGCTAGTGTATGCTGTAGACAGCAACATATACACGAGCAAACAGGAGAGGGGCCTGACAATATTTAATTGTCAGACCAAGCTCCTTTGGGGCCATCTATTCCTGTCTTGCTCTGAAACTGAGCTTGTCGTCTCAGTACAGAGTAGAGATCCTACTCTACTGCCTGTATGAGTGAAAAGAAACTCACTATGCTATCAGATCCAGAATGAGCATAAAATGTTATTTGGTTCATTCATGATTTTAACTTTCTGTATTAATTTGGCAACATAGACATTCTTTCAAAACTGCTTGTAATTACTTTTTTTAATTTAAAAATCTAAGGACATTTTGGGAGAAAAGAGAAAAATGGTTGGCGTTCACAAGGCAGGAATGGGACAGAAAACGTACACCACCGTGGGGGAGGATACCATAGTGGAGGTTCCCGCTCTCGTACCAGCACTTTCCACTCTGGAAAAAGCCAAGGACTGCTGCATGAAAATAATGTACCTGACAATGAAACTGGGAAAAAGGAAGACAAGGAAGAACCCAAGCAATTTGAGGCTGAGGATTTTGTAAGTTACTTGTAATTATAATAAACAAGATTTCATTGTTTTTGCAATTGCCATTTTGCCCATTATGCAAGCTACTTCATGAGATTTCACCAGTTTCAGCTCATCTTATACAGAGATCACCCTTTCCATAGGTAAAAGGGCATTGATAGTTTATCCATTAACTTGTTTCTATTCTTGCCTCCTCTTATTATTGTAATTGTATTAGTGTATATACTCGATTCATTTGTTTATAGATGATAGCTTTTGGGACCTAAGTCTGTTCCAAATCCTTCACTACAATATTTTACAGCAGTTTACCATGGCAAGTACTACATAATAAATTCTACACAACTTTCTTTTCAGAAACTGGGAGTAGAATAAGTAATTAGCCTTTCTGCCATGTAGAAATCCAGTCTGGAATCTTCCTCTTGAGTTGTGAAACCTGGGAATTGCAGGATGTAGGAGGATTTGAGCCTTTCTGTTCTGGATGACCAATGCCATTCTCCTCCTTTTCTGGACAAGGAGGCAACAAAATGGCATTGATTGCAGTGTGAGAGAAGCCCATTATGAAGGACATGATATTGGAGAGGGGTTAGGCACCAGAGGAAAATAGCTGAATGTAAATTACTGTAAAGTATTGGTCTGTTTCAGAAACAAACCTGGGTCTATCCTCAGTCCTGTCTATTTAAGAACTGATTTTCTTTGAGAGAGGATCTCACATTTGAAATGAATTTTAATGTGATTCTCCAATACTAAATTTCATTCATAATCAGTCTTGAAATATGAACCAACTAAGCAATAATTTAAAAATTTTCCTTTCAGCCCTCTCTGAATCCTGAATATGAGAGAGAACCAAACCAGAATAAATCTTTAGCAGCAGGTGTGTGGGGTAAGTATTTTTACTGTTTTGATAGAAAATATAGTAAAGATTTGGAGATTGAGTGTTTTTAAATAAAACAATGTGTGTGAGTTTTTAGGATATAACTACTAGTTTTTGCACAGACATGTAATTTAAAGTTAAAAGGACTTTGGGCCTTACTAAAATTTAGTTTACTTTTTCCCTTATGAAAACAGTGCCTGTTGCCTATAATTGTGTAACAGAACATTGGCTTGTAAGCACAGGCATGGTCAGCACATCTGCTATGGTGACAAGGCATCTTTTGGTCAAGGGGTTGCTAGGATTTGGTCTTCAGGCAGGGCACATGATGAAGAGGGGTCAGTTGACCAAGTGTCGTCATGTGTCTGCCAACTGGAGATTTTATAAAAGAATGCTTCTGAATCAGTGTTGGAAGATATTTGAGATAAGACTTTGAGGGAAGTTCCTCTGTGGGGACCTGGCAGGAGGCCTACGAGATGGCCAAGACAGTTGCCCGGGGAAAGAGTGCATCCTTTGCCCTTGTCTTGCTGAAAGTTGGAAAAGCCTCTGGTGCCTGGGAGCAAGTGCTTTGAGTAGCTGGTCTCTTATTCTGTCGTCTGTCTACTACTTCTTCTCCCCCCCCCCCCCCCATTTCTGGTAATAAAGTCAACTCTGAGGAGCGGGACTGAATTGTAGTTTGGGCTTTATTTTACCTTTCCCAGCTGGTGTAGCTGCTAGTGTAGCTTAAGTTTGTGCTACAGATGCATGATTCACAGCAACATGTTGACAAATACAGGAAATGTGTGTTTGGAGAATGTATTTTTTGAGTAATTCAGGTATCTGCCTTTTTGAGGAATGTAACATTCTGTTAAACATACATAAAAGCTGCTATTTAGAAATGGATTTATTGTTGTCAAACTGAAACCTGAAAAATGAGTGCTGTTTTTCAAAAGATTTGCTAACTCTGCATTACTTCAGCTGTACAGTTTCACGTTTTTAGAAAGCAATACAGACACAGGCCAAGATTTTAAAATAAGTTCCTAAAGTTAGACTAGTAAATTCTTTTAGATGCCTACCCAGCAGCTTCCACTTTTGAAAATCAAGCCACTTATTTCTTTGCCAGAAAGATCAGCAAGAGTTTAATTTTCTAGCCAAGTGGGAAGAGGTTATAAAACACTTCTCCTCCTCCTCCCCTCCCTCCCCCCCAAGCTGCATCTGACAGCCAGAAGTTCAAGAGCTGGGGCGCACACCTGCCAGGGCTCAGCGCAGACGTCAGCCCTTCAGGAGGCGCCTGTTGGGGCTCGGGGCTTCAGCCCAACTCCTGTTGAAGCTCTGAGACACACCTTTCCTCCCCCCATGCTGGGCAAAAGCCCCTACCCCACTGCAAGGTACAGGATCCAAGCCTCCCACTCCAGGCTGGGTTGGAGGAGGAGGGAAGGCTCTGCGAGACTCTCTTTAACGGTAAAAGAGCTGCATGTGACTTGTGAGCCACAGTTTGGCCACCCCTGTTATATAGCTAATGCTAGATCCTTGCAAACTTAGTAGCATCAATGGAACAGGAAACAGTTCAGTTAGATTTGAAGGAGAATTAGCTTTCCAGGGTGTTAGGCTACAGTCAGATTGATCTTCACAAGAAAGGCAAGAAATAGTTTAATTTGCCAAACACGTGAGCATAAACTAGAATGATAACTTGCTGTTGCAGTGCATTACTTGATTTTAGAGGGAAATGGCATCTTTTATACTTCATTACAACCTTGCAATTGCAAACTCCAAGTATACTTGGAAACAGGGCCGTCCTTACCCATACGCAAAGTACACAGCTGCGTAGCGCACCAGGAAATTTGGGGCACCAAATTTCCTGGTGCCCTGCGTGCTGCTCCAGCCTCTGCTCTGGCTCTTCCTCAGGCCCCCGCTTCGCCCTGCCCAGCCTCTTCCCCGCTCCTGTCCAGCCCTGCCTCCACTCCCCTGAGCTCTGCATCAGGGCTGGGGCTGCACTCACCGGCGGCAGGAAGTGCAGAAACCTGGCCCCAGCCACGCTGCTGGTGAGTGCTGGGGGGTGGTTTCCCCCCTACCCCCCCCCAAGTCAGCTCTGCTTCCCCCGTGGAGGCCTGGTGCCCGCCCCCCCACTTTCCCCCACAGAGGTCTGGGGCCCCACACACACACCCCACGGGGGGGCTGTGTAGGGCCCCAGAATAGCTAGGGATGGCCCTGCTTGGAAATCTTAAATTGAAATAAGAATAGCCTTCAGATTAACAGAAAACTAACATCCAAGACAATTGGAAGATACTGTAGTTCACGCAGATGTATTATTATGTATTAAAGTCTGGATCAAAATGGAGTATAATTTTTGTTCCATTATTTTTATTTCACTTTGTAAATATGGCACAAGAGCTTATTCCATGCTCTGAATGACTTCACATAAAGTTAAATTCTACAAGAACAAAATATTCAACTACCAAATAACAAATATACTTAATTTGCTAACATTCACCGGCAATAAAAGGAACAGCATGATTTTACTTTTAGGCAGCCTTTGCTAGTGTATTACATATAAACTGGTTTTGCTGATGCTACTCTAACTTTCCATGTGGACACTTAATCTCCATTAAGAGCACCTGTTTGTGGTTTAACATCATGGGGAGCTAGTGTGGAATAACTATTAGGCTTTAAATTCATACCCTCGCTTATTCTCTACTAACGTCTCCATGTAGACAAGCCCTAAATTAGCTTCTCTAATAGAAATGGAATTGTAATGTTTAGAGTTGAAAATAGTCTATCCAATAACGAAAGAGTTCCAGTAGAATACCTCTGTGCAAAAGATTTAGTGTGGTAATTTCTTAGTTATGTAAATTTATTTGAGTTGCATTTTATAGAGAAATGCCATGTCTCTAAGCAAATGTGATTAATGACCTAATGTCCTTCAAATAAAACATGTCTCACCCCTAAAGTGGATAGTAAATGCAAATAGTGCATTTTATTATACTTTCCACAACTGAGGCATGTTGAGGTGAAATAACAAAAAACAAAACAAAAAAAACCCAAAACTTGAAACAGTAAATGACTGAGAGAGACCCTTACTGCTCTAGAGCTCAAGGGTGCCATATTTCTTCTGTTCATGTGGGAGAGTTGTTCCTTTAGTCTAGGCTATGAGCCATCATTCAGGAGAGAGTGCAAGACTAATTAGCCCTGGCCAGTTGATAAAATAAACGGGGAAAAAGTCTTCTCTCAGCAGCTATATAGATTTCATATGACCATTCAGATGTAAAATTACCAAAATCAAACACTGTTTCTGGTTTTGAATGAGCAAAGTAATGTGCTTGAGGGAAGAAAATGTTAACATTTAGCACTGTTTCTCAAGAGCATTAATAATTGTATATGTAAATAACACATCACAAGTTTTAATTCTCAGAACAAATGTGAAGTAAGTAGGGCATTGTAGGTATGGCAATTGAAAGTCAGAACAGTTACTTTACTTGCCCCACACCACATGAGTTATTGGCAGATCTGAGATTGAACTCATCAGTTCCTGATTCTCTGGTCTCTTTGCCCTGGACCACACTGCTACCCAACATTTTGTATCCTGAAACATCAGGGAAAAGGCTCATTCTCTGATTTATTTTATGTTGCTTTTGTTTCTATATAGAATATCCTCTGAATCCAAAATCTAGATCTCCAAGAATGCTGGTCATTAAAAAGGGTAGTACAAAAGATTTACAAATATCTGGATTCCCTGTAGTAGGAGGTCTTCATTCACAGCCAGTCAAGAATGGAACGGGTACAAGTGTTTATAAAGGATTAGTTCCTAAACCTGCTGCTCCACCTGCAAAGGTAAGTTTGAACTCTGTTGGAAATATGAATAAGTAGTCTGTGAAATGTGCTATAATTTTTGATACACTTGTCTCGTATCTCGGAGACTACTGCTTCATGTAGCATTACCATGCTTAAGTACGGTTATACTTAAAACGTAACTGAACATTTTTCTGAACTGTATTTAGACCCTTCCTATTTCTGATGCATATTTTTGAGGTAGGATAAGAACTGAACAGTGTATTCCAGGTGAGAGTTGAAGAGACAGTTGATTTATGTAATATGAATATATTTTCAGTATTTTTTTCTGTTCAGTTCTTTAATTCATATAAACATTTTCCTCCTCCTCCTTTCCCCCCCCCGAGGCATGCAGTAGAGGCTTTCATCAAGTTTTCCATAATGACAATCTCTCTCTCTCTCTCTCTCTCTTTTCCCCCATCCCCCCCCCCCCGTGGTTCTGGTTAAATTTAGAATCCACAAGTGTAATGACTTGGTCAGATTATTCCTTCTAATTTGCATTGCCTTGAATGAGTTAAGAGTGAAGATACAGGGTCTGCACAGGTATTACTTAGGGTGTAATTTGGTCTGCAATACTCCCGGTAAGGTATGACTGAAATAATGCAGCTTGACTCTCAGAACTCAACCTGAATTTTCAGAGCTGGCAATAGAATAATAAAATTAAAAAAACTGAGCCTATTTGTTATTGAAGTAATTGAAAATAAACATAGAACACCAGTGCCATTTTAGATGTGATGTTTTTTTAAATGAAGCCATTGCCTCTGTGTTAGGTTCATCCTTACCTCACTTCAGGAATTTACACGCTCTGTATGTAATGAAAAAAATTATTTGAGGGTGAAAATATTTTGAGTTATTGAAAATGATTTATTTAATATTGCAGTGCTAGATATACTACAGAATATTATACACAACTTTTGAATTTAATTTGGTCTGTTTAGATAACTAACAGAACAAGGTATTGGTATAAGAAATACCAAATTTACATTTGATTTATGAATTATTTTCAACAAGAAAATAGTTTTTGTATTGTCTAACAGAATGACCATGTTTGTTTTTTTTCTGAATAAGCAGACCTTAGTTAATGATTGGTTTTATTTTTCGTTTAGCCTGCACAGTGGAAAAGCCAAACAAAAGAGAATAAACTTGGGACTCCATTCCCTCATGAGTCTTCATATGGTATTGGCAACTTTAATGCTTTCAAATCAACTGCCAAGGCTTTTAGTGTATCACAGAATTCCGTGAAAGAGGTATAGTATCTTTTTTTTTTTTTGCATCATATCCTTTTAAAATTTCAAGCTATTAATCTGAGTAACCTGCTATATGCTGTAAGTGAAAACTGTTGCATGCAGTGTTGTAGCCATGTTGGTCACAGGGTATTAGAAGCAAGATGGGTGAGGTAATATCTTTTTACTGGATCAATTTCTGATGGTGAGCTTTTGAGCTTGCACAGAACTCTTTGTCAGATTTGTCCGGACTGTCTTCAGACCTGAAGAACAGCTCTGTTTAAGCTTGAAAGCTTGTCTCTCTTACAAGCAGAAGTTAGGCCAGTAAAAGATGTCATCTCTGAGATTAAATATTTAAATAGTTAATATTTAAACTTCACCAGTGTTATATATCTCAAGCATTGGCAGTACCTGCTGACCTATTTTGTGGGTTTGGAAGGAGGAGAGGTGGATGGTTTAGAAGATGTTAAGTCTGAGAATGTTGAACATAAAAATTGCTGATGGTGTGATACAATTCCAGAAGTACCACCTTTGAGGCAATACTCTAATACCTTCCAAATCTGATTTATCAGTGAGTGCACACCGAATACATCCCCTACCCATGGGTAGTTGGGAATTTTAATAAACTCCCCTCTTTATTTTTACTATATTATGTAAGCATACTAAGTCAGTTCTGGACTCTAGATTCAGGTGAAAATACACTAAGTGTACATTTTTAATTCTTGCTTAGTAAAAGGAACTTGTCTTGTGTCCTATCCAGTAAATTTGTCTTTAACTTGCCAATTTTTCAGTGTTCTTACTTTTTCCCCCCCGCATTAGTGTAATCGGTCAAATTCTTCATCCCCTGTTGACAAACTTAATCAGCCTCGATTAACAAAATTGACAAGAATGCGCACTGATAAAAAGAGTGAATTCTTAAAGGCATTGAAACAGGATAGAGTTGAAGAGGAGCATGAAGATGAGAATCATGTTGGGGAAGAGAAGGTAATTCGATTCACCAGCTGTTACAGATATAGTTGTAATACATTTCAAACCACACACACATTTGTTTTATTTGGTTATAATGAGACTTTCACTTTCTCTGAACACTTACAACTGCAAAAAACTTACCATGACAGAATTTCTAGAAATATGAAGTGCAAAACAATAATGAGGTCAGGATCCCAGGCCTGTTTTAATATTAGAAAAGATGAATTATCTTTTAATGTCCCTCGGGTATCGAACCATGTCCCTTTCTGAACATCACTTAGTCCCTTTTTATAATGAAAATTAAAATATTAACTGGGATCTTGATGGCAGAGTATGAAATTATACATCCAGCTACTATCTCTCCAGTTATACTTATGACGTGTATTCAGTTATTCACCTATGCACAAACTCTTGACTACTCCTGTGAATATTCCCATTAAAACCTCTCCTCTCACATGTTCTTCTGCTGACTTGGGGCATGTCTACACTACAGACTTAAGCCGACCTATGTTAGGTCGATTTACAGCAACGACAGTAATTACTTCAGTGGCTGATGTCCACACTACCCTCCTTCTGTTGGTGGTGCGCGTCCTCAACAGGAGCGCTTCCACTGACTGAAGAGGGGCAGTGTGGGAGGCTGAGAGCCAGTGCGCTCATCTCTGCGCAGCTCCCCGCCGGGATCCCAGTTGCCCTCCGGGCTCTCAGCTCCCCGCTCCCAGCTGGGCTCCAGTTGGCCAGCTTTCTTGTCAATCTCGGGGCTCCATACTGGAGCCCTGAAATTGACAAGGCAGCCAACCACCAATGTAAGTAATGCAGTGTCTACAAAGACGGTGTTGCCCTAACTACTATACCAACATAATCCCTATGCCTCTCATGGAGGTGGAATTATGTTTGTGTAGTAGAGCACTTACATAGGCAGGACAAGGCTGTAGTGTGGACATGACATAATGAGATCAACATAAGTTACCTTACATCAACCTAACTATGTAGCATAGACCAGCCCTTAGATTTACTCTTCTCAGTAGGCTGTGGGGCATCTGTTGCATACTTTTTAGTACACTTTCACAAGAGCATTTCAGAAGCTCAGTGGCCATTATGGCATATTTTCAAACAGGTTTCTCTCTAAAGTTTTATTATGTGCAGGACTCTTTGCGGGTAAATAAAATTGGCAAGTCTTTTCTCCAAGTAGCTTGTGATCAAAACTAGGCACAACACAGCAAAGGCTGGAAATAAAAGTTGGCGTGAGTGAGGGCTATAATTGTTAAAACATGATTACTCATGTTAATTCCTTGCAATGCTAATTATATTATTTATAACTTTCCAAATTGTTAATTGCTGTCCGTGTACAATGAAAAATGTGTCCTGGAATGTCTTGCTCAGAATTCTACTGTATGGGTTTTTAAGCAGCGAACTTAAAAGCCATCCAACAATTGTAGTTTGCAGAAGACTATATACATAATCCACCATATCTGAGCATTGTGGTATATTTCCTCATTTTGGAAGTAAATTTTCTGCCACTGATGAGAAATTGCAACTATATAGATCTAGTAGTTCCCTCATTTCCTGGTCTAAACTGAACCTAATCTAAATCGTGAGAATTTACTAATTAGTCTTCTGGTAAATGGTGGTAGCTTGGTGTTTAGTAAATGGTAGGTACAGAAAAAAGAAGATTCCTAGCTTCAAGTCCTGTGCTAAGTGTAATCAGTGGATCTCAGTGGTTGACCAAGACAACATATGCCTATAGTTGAGAAAATAAACATCCTTTATTGAAAACATATGGCATGGAAGATTCTGCAGCATTGTTCAGTTTTCTGCTCAGTTGTCAGGCTTACTAATGCAAACAATTGGACCCTAAAAGATTCAAGTTCCAGGCCTCTACAGAGTTCTTTCTAAATTGTTTTCTCTGTCACTCAGGTATCTGGATAGTCAGAAGAGGTTCCAATTGATCCTCTATCCTTGGTCAAGCTACATGAGTATTTTTATCTTAGGTACTCATAAGGGAACCTATCACATTGTCCAGTTTGGGGCTCACAGGTCTGATGACCTACCAATAGAATAATGCTTCAGAATATATTAGTCTGCCAATCCCCTTCTTTCCTCTAATGGACAGAAACCATTAAGATAGTGGGCGGTTTCCACTTATCAATACACCTCTTTTTTTTTTCCCCCATTAAATTTTAGATGTTCTGATGGTCAGTCTCTAACAGAATGGAAGAGAATATATTCTATATAGAACATACCTGAGAACAGTGCATATGTCAAAAGAGCCCCTTTGAAATTCCAAATGTGAAATTGTGCCTGCATTTTGCATGGATGCCACATCAGAAACCTTATAGTGTCGGGAGCTGTTCTGGAAATATTCCTTCTGGAGATCTCTGCTACTGATGCAGTTCATCATAGAATATTTGATTAACATGCATGTAATCTTAGTTAGGAGGCAAACTATTGTTATAACAATACTTTGAAGATTTATCAGTTCTTCAAAATGGGAAAGGGGAAACAAACGTTTAAGTTCTTTCTTTAAATACTTTAAGATTAAATTCTCATACTAATGTCCACCATTCAGTAGTTACCTGGATACTTGGAGGCAGCTGTGCTTAATAAGGTGGTTGGTTTTCTAGAATGGCAAATACATGAAGTTAGTCCAATGGAACTGTGTGTGGAGAGAGAGCCTGAGTTACTGTTGTAAAGTCAGATTTTTCATGTAGTGGAGTGAAAATTTGCATGGATTAAGGAGTTTGAATTGGTTGCAAAAGGGACTGGTTGCAGTGGGCTCAGAAGTGGCTTAGAAGTTACTGAGTAGCAGAGACAGGTGGGAAAGAATGAAGCCTGCATACTCTCCTGATAAGCAGCAGGAAGAAGACTTTTCTTCTAGGCTGGTACTGGAGTATGGTTCAGGCAAAAGGAAGTAATGCTGTTTCTAAGGCTGGTGTTCTGCTTTGTGCCTGAGCTCTTGGTTTCTAATATGTTGGTTAGGAAGTGGAGAATTCTTAAGGATAGGAGTGGGAGTAGGTTTGGCAACTGAGATTTGAGGTGGATGAGGCCAGACATGCTTATTGATTGCTGCCGATCTCCTCTGAGAGACTGATTTGGGGATCATTGGTGAAGGAAAGAGCGAAAGCTAGACAAAAGGGGAAATAGAAAGCTGCCCTGTTCTGCTGATTGCTTTTTAATTAAAAAAAATCACAGCACTGTAAATTTATACAGTACTTCAAAAACAGAGTAATTAGATCAGGCTTTGTCACTCTTGTGACAGACAGGTTTGATGGGGGAAATCTTGTCGTGGCATTTAAGCCCAAGTATAATAATCTGTCCCATAAAAGGGTTAAATTTGGGATGCTGTTATTTCAAATAGTTCCCAACTGATATTTGGCCATATCTCAAGCATAACTAGCAATTTTGTTGATAGCTTCAACAGAGATTGAAGACCGAAGAAACATGGGTTCTGAGCTACCCTCCCTTACCTATAGAAATGATTCACCCAGGGCAGGTTTAAGAGACACTGGCAGGGTGGAGAGAAAGGGGAGCTTGCAATGCTGTTGTCCCATGGTACCTGATCTGTGGCTGAACTCTAGGTACTACTTTGAATGTTGATCCATATTTGTATTCCACAGTGGGTATACATAAGCTCCATGTACCTAAACTGGAGAATTCCTGCAAGCAGTGTCATTGGGCTGTGCCTGCACCCCTACTTTCCTTGTGTTTCACTCAGAAGGTATAACTGTCATGGAGGACGGACTCTCTCTCTAGTTTGTGACCGGAGTCTATTGTCTGGAGCTGATCCTTTGTCTACTTCCTATAAATATTCAGTTACATATATTTTTGTTGTTAGTTTTCTGATGGTTCCCTAGTTACTTAATGTTAGAATCCCCATCCCAGGGAACCTTCTCTGTCTCCTGGCATGTGACTTAAATTATGTCCAGAACACCGGGCTTCAAAAACTGCATCTCCTGCTCTGGCTCACTTTAGGTCAGCGACAACCACCAGCACTGCTTCTACCTTGGAGAAGCTCAGATGTCTGCTGAGCACAGTATCAACTGCTCTTTTCCCAGCTGAATGTGGCAGGCATGAGAACTCCAGCTTCAGAAGCACATTGTGGAGTATGCAATGAGGCCTCAGTCAGACTTGTGCCAGGGAAGCTCACTGTACATTGGCCAGAGTCATTGAGGAGCATGCCACCTAGTACTGTCTGACTCCAGAGCAGAAAGGATCAGAGGAAAAGACCCTTTGTCTGGGCCCTGTCATGAGAATAAAGAGCACTCTCTGACTTAAAAGTAGATCCCCCCTTCTAGGAGGAGAGATCCATCCCCAGCCCTTTCCAAGTTGTGGCCAAGTGTGCCCAAGCCACAAGAATCTACCACCTCTTCTTCCTCCTCCCCCCCGAAAGCCTTATGGGCAGATCAGAAGGCACATAGGGGCAAGGATCCTTTGGTGCCAGCCTCTGCACCAACTTCCGCATCAACTGTAGTACCAATTAAAACACTAGGACCCAAAGTATTGGGAACTGCTGGTACTGTCGAAAACCATCAAGTTGGAGACTCATTTACCAGAAATACCATCAGAGCCCCATAAGGAACTACCATCGACACATACTCTGATGGTAAAGGCGTGCACTGGGTAAGGGGGATTCAACTGAAAAAGTTGGGGACCACTGCTGTACAATGCAACAGGCAGCCTCAGTAGCATCACCTCAAGAGGTGTCCCTGCTTGATATTTGCAGGGCAGCTATGTGTAGTTTCATCCACACGTTCACGAGACATATGCATCATTTTAGCACAGCAGTTGCACATGCAGCTATACTAGCATTCTTGCACCCTCCTCCGATTACTGTTCGTAGTTACCCACAGTGGCATACACACAGGGACCAGCACTTGAAGAAAGGGAAGTTACTTAACTTATTGTAATGATTTCTTCAAGAGGTATGGTCCCTGTCCACTACCCTGTCCCCATCCCTTCCCCTCTGTGTTGGATCATGACGAGATTCGTGGTAGAGAAGAAACTGGATATATAGTCAGTCCACACTATCTGGAGTCACAGGCATCAACAACGGACCCTAATTGCAAGAAATCTTCAGTCTCAGGTTCGTGGATTGCATGTCTACCCATAGTGGAATCCAGACAGGCACCACATATCTCAAAGAAGTGTAGTTAAAATAAGGTAACTAACTTCCCTTTTCCACTGCTGTGGGCAATCCATTACCTCTAACTTTAAATATATTGAGAAATATGAATAAAGATATTTTGTGAATTGATGGTGAGTTGCTCCATTTAAAGTTAATTTTAAATGTTGCATTATCCCAGAAAAATGGCAGTTTGCCAGAGTATTACTTTGTAGATAATGTGTCCTTTGAATTATAATGTATATTTAATGTACTTTTTTAACAGGATGACTCATTTAATTTGCATAACAGCAACAATGCTCACCATGAGAGGGACATAAACAGAAACTTTGAAAATGAAATTTCTCAAGAGAATGGAAATGCTTCAGTGATTTCTCAGCAGATCATTCGATCTTCAACTTTCCCTCAGACAGATGTCCTTTCAAGTTCGCTTGAGGCAGAGCATAGGTATGTACTTTATATTGATGCCTGTGTTGGCTGTTGAACATCTTTTCTGAATTCATGGCCCTACCAAATTCACAGTCCGTTTTGGTCAATGTCACAGTCATAAGATTTTAAAAATCATAAATTTCATGATTTCATCTATTTAAATCTGAAATGTCATGGTGTTGTAATTGTAGAGATCCTGACCCAAAAAGGAGTTGTGTGGGGAGGAGGGAGGTTGCAAGGTTATTGTAGGAGGTGGGTTGCAGTACTGTTAGCCTTATTTTTCTGCTGCTGCTGGCAGCAGTGCTGCCTTCAGACAGAGCTGGGCAGCTGGAGAGTGGCAGCTGCTGGCCGGGAGCCCAGCTCTGAAGGCAGAGCCACCGCCAGAAGCAGTACGGGTGACATGGTATGGTATTGCCACCCTTACTTCCTCACTGCTACAGGCTGGGCACTGCCTTCAGAGCTGGGCTCCCAACCAACAGCCGCTGCTCCCTGGCTGCCCAGCTTTGAAGGCAATGCAGAAGTAAGGGTGGCAATACCGCAAGCCCCCTAAAATAACTTCGTGATCCCCCTGCAACTCCCTTTTGGGTCAGGACCTCCAATATGAGAAATGCTGGTCTCCCCTGTGAAATCTGTGTACTATAGGGTAAAAGCACACAAAAGACAAGATTTCACGGTCCGTGACACATTTTTCGTGGCCATGAATTTGGTAGGGCCCTATTCATGACTGATATAAACTTAAGTAATTTAAATATATGGATAAAACTCATATATTCATAGTTAATAGTTTAATAGTTAGTTGGTTTAAAATATAACTTCTCATGGATTGTTCTAAAAACCGAATTGTTCGACTTTTTAATGTTTGATCAGAGTCCATAGGACTAGGTTTCATTTGCCTGTACTGGTTCTCTTATGCACTGTCAATTTTAAAAGACCACATTTTGGGCTTTTGGAGTTCTTTAGACTGAATTCTACATTAACATTCTCAAGTAGAAGGAATCTTAATTAACCGCGCCTGCATTCTTTCTGGTAAGGCAGTGACATGTGTTGAACAGTGTTCATCTAAGTATTCTACAGCCTTCCAGATTAAGATGACTTTTCCCGAAGTGTGTTTCTGGGATTGGATTGTAGTGAAGGTGTTCTCTGCATACACTATTGGTTTGGTAAACTGAGCTGACAGTCCTGATTCCTTGTACTGGTGCCCTGTGAATGGACTCTTCTAGAGTTTCTTTTGGTGGTGGTTGACTTGTGGGAGGACTCTTATGTGGCTCTCTTGAGTAAAGTGAACAGAACATGTTTGTCACTATATATCAAATGGGGAGGTAGGGGGAGATCTTTCTCATTGTTTCCCTTCTTCAAGGAACAATTTCTGTATGGCATCTTTTCTAACACACAGATCCCATAAGGTATTAAAGAAGTTGGGGCAGGGTAAAGCCTCTGAGTGATTACAAGCAGACCCAACCTGAGTTCATTAGTCCTTGTAGATTTTCCAGAACAGGAAAACTACTCTTCGGTTATCCTATTATAAAGCTGTATGTTTCACCATCTGGTAATGTTACTAGCTCAAGCATGGAATCTGAGTTTTGGTCTTAACAAATTAGTGGATCCACTGTTTTGAGCCCATCGATCAGTTGTCCCAAATACCTTGAATCTCCTTGCTAATGGCAATAGCTTAATGAACTTCAGGTCCTTATTGCTAACACATTGTCTGTTATAAGACAAGCTGTACACCAGCATTCTAACTTTCTGCCTGTGGTCCAGCTTCCATCTCTTGGTCTTTTGCTTCCAGTCTGTTTTTTCCTTGTTGCCATGCTTCTGTAGAGAAACTGGGAGCTAAATAAACCCTCAGTTCATTTTTAGACTGATAGAACACTATTGTCAGCCCTAGAAAATAGATCATATGGCTCATTCTACGAGTGATCAGAAACAAGGATGCTGTCTATTATGTAAACATTATGTCCTTGCCTCCTCACTCACGATGACATGAGTGGTGGTGGTCTCTTTGTGAAAAGTAGATTTTTATGGGTATCTCTTCAATGGGCCTCCCTAGTTAGCAGTTTATCTCTGCATGTGTAAATCATAGAATATCAGGATTGGAAGGGACCTCAGGAGGTCATCTAGTCCAACCCCCTGCTCAAAGCAGGACCAAATCCCCAACTAAATCGTCAAGCCTGACCTTAAAAACCTCACCTAGGAAGGTGGTGGAATCTCCTTCCTTTAACGCATTCCAGTGCTTCACCAATCTCCTAGAGAAAAAAGATTTTCCTAATATCCAACCTAAACCTCCCCCACTGCAACTGGAGACCATTATTCCTTGTTCTGTCATCTGCTACCACTGAGAACACTCTAGAGCCATCCTCTTTGGAACCCCCTTTCAGGTAGTTGAAAGCAGCTATCAAATCCCCCCTCATTCTTCTCTTCTGCAGACTAAACAATCCCAGTTCCCTCAGCCTCTCCTCATAAGTCATGTGTTCCAGTCGCTTAATCATTTTTGTTGCCCTCTGCTGGATGCTTTCCAACTTTTCCACATCCTTCTTTAGTGTGGGGCCCAAAACTGGACACAGTACTCCAGATGAGGCCTCACCAGTGCTGAATAAAGGGGAATGATCACGTCCCTCGATTTGCTGGCAGTGCCCCAATTATGCAGCCCAAAATTCCGTTTGCCTTCTTGGCGACAAGGGCACACTGTTGAATCGTATTCAGCTTCTTGTTCACTGTAATCCTTTTCTGCAGAACTGCTACCTAGCCATTCGGTCCCTAGTCTGTAGTGGTGCATGGGATTCTTCTGTCCTAAGTGCAGGACTCTGCACTTGTCCTTGTTGAACCTCATCAGATTTCTTTTGGCCCAATCCTCTAATTTTGTCTAGGTCCCTCTGTATCCTATCCTTACCCTCCAGCGTATCTACCTCTCCTCCCAGTTTAGTGTTGTCTGCAACTTGCAGAAGGTGCAGTCCATGCCATCCTCCAGATCATTAATGAAGATATTGAATAAAACCAGTCCCAGGACCAGTCCTTGGGGCACTCCGCTAGATACCGGCTGCCAACTAGACATGGATCCATTGATCAATCTGGTAGTGACTTTCCTAACTACACAGTTTGCATGTGCAAGTGCCAGGTATTGTGGACACATTTTTGAAGGTCTATTGAAAGCTTCACGTTTAGCATTTAGACATGTTTGATTAATTTTCAAAGTTACAAATATAGGCATTTACTGAAGAATTAGAACAACTCTGAAGGACAAGCTCATGTTTCAACCTGTTTACATAGGTTAAATAAAATAAAAGCAACAAACTCACCCTGTGTCAAAAAAAACATAATGAAGTATGTGTATTTTGCAACTGGGTATTGTTGATTGCTTGCAAATTTTGAAGACGTGTATCTATTTAAGCAACGTTCAAAAATCAGAATTCTGAATGTTTGATGTAAATGTCAAAATATTGTCCTTTCTTTCTTTCTTTCTTTCTTTCTTTTTTTTTTTTTTAAAGGTTGTTAAAGGAGATGGGTTGGCAGGAAGACAGTGAAAATGATGAAACCTGTGCTCCACTAACAGAGGATGAGATGAGGGAATTCCAAGTCATTAGTGAACAGGTGATACTTACTAAAAACTACCAAGCATTACATTTTCTATTTGTTTACACTGTGTTTCAAAAAACACAATTGAGGGATTGTCAAAACTGGATTGTGACAGTGAGTGAACTGGGTAGCTCGAGATGACTCTGCAACAGGTACATATTATAAATGTATTGTGTTCTGCAATATGAAGGGAAATTCAGAAATCTGGATGGCTTTACAGGATTAATGGAGTAGTGTTGTCCCATATTGGACCCAGGATATTAGAGAGAGAAGGTGGGTGAGATCTTTTATTGCACAAATTTCTGTTGGTGAGAGAGACATAAGTTTTGTCTCTCTCTGTCCAACAGAAATTAGTCCAATCAAAGAGATTACCTCACCCATCTTGTGTGTCTTAGAGGGTTTTGGCACTTATGACTCCCTCCCTTCTCTTCCCCTGCCCATTTGTTGTTTTTTTTTTTAAAATCCTTAGAGCCTTGTGCAGATACAAAATTTGTACAAAATTGATCGGCAGAAATCTGTAGATTTTCAGAGCTCTAAAATCCTCCCCTCCTGCCTTTAAAAGGTTAGGGAGTGAGCCTTGAAAATTCATGCTGCATCAAATGTCTGTCTGTAAAAGATAAGCTTACATCTAGGACTTGCAGTAAAACTATTTAATTTCCTTTCATTGCTACCAGTGATGGAGCTGCACAGATTCCATAGGTTCTCCAATTCCTTCATCTCAATCTGACTAGAGGGGGTTTTCTTACCTGCATGCTTCTTTTTGCAGTTGCATAATTTTCTAAAATCTTGGTTTTCTTTGGCTTCTGCAAACCTTTGTCCAGTAATTTCCAAGGAAAAGGGGTGAAGAAACAATTCTGACCTTGTGACAGTTTTTTTCTTATTTTTAATATATGATCCTAATTGACAAGAAGAAAAATCTTTTTCTTTGTGTTGAATCTTACATTATACATATGAACTGTCCTATGAGAGGCATAGTAGTTGGTGTACAAAAAAGCAATATTGTTTTAGTGTAATTCATTACTGCTGTCAATTTTCAGCTCACTAAATGTTTGTTTTTACATTTCAGTTACGAAAAAATGGCCTTAGAAAAAATGGCATTCTAAAAAATGGCCTCATCTGTGACTTTAAATTTAGCCCCTGGAAAAACAGCACTTTCAAACCCACTATTGAGAATGAGGATACAGAGACAAGCAGCAGTGACACATCAGATGATGATGATGTGTGAAGAATTTTCTAACAGCTTTAGAAGCTTGTGTGATCTCATGCAGGTTTGGGGGTGAATTGTTCAAGCCCCCCACCCCCAAACTATAATTTATGTAGAAAAATACCCTGTTAGAGGAAGAATGTTTGTTTGGACTTCTATGAAGAAAACAAGGAATGTTGTGTTGGGCCGTGAACATTACTATAATTACTTTGTAAATCAATATTGTAGAATGAGGACTTTGGTTGATCCAGCGTCAACTTTCTTCATCACTGCAGCATTTCTCGACTAGCAATGTGACAATGTAACAAATGAGATTTTCTCATTTAATAATAAAAGCAAAAATTGTATAATGTTTTGCAAAGCTTCTGTCTTAAAATGTCCAGGTCTTTAACAAAAAGGGGCAACTTGACAGTGTTTTGCTTGCTGAGTCATTTCTTTCTTACAATGGAAACCCTCAAGTCTACTTTGTACGCAAAAAAAATATGGGCAATGTAGCATGTTGGCTAAAATGAGCAAAGTGCACTAAAACTTTGTTTTCCTGAATTGAGCTGTTGTACTGTTCCACTTTTTCCAAACATAATTGCTCTTTAGCCATTAATAGTTCAATTATTGTTACAGCAAAAGACTATTGCTACAGTTCCAGATTTATAGAACTGACTTAAAATCAAGAGCTTTATTTGGGTGCTGCAAGGTCCAGGAGCCTGAGTGGATGTTAACAAAGATTTTTGTTGGAAAATAAACATTTTGATAAATTATTCACATGCAGAAAAATTGATTATACTAACTGGATCTACATGGAAAATAAACTGGATTTACAGAATATTGTCTCAGTGCATAGCATCACAAGTATTTGTTTATAAAACCCAATTACAGTTTGTTTTATCTTTATCAGGTTGCAAGTATACTGTGACAGCAATGGTTGACTTTTAAGCTTTGAGAAAGTAAAACAAAATTTGATCATCAGACTTTGCATTTACTGCTATGTCAGTTTCATCTGTGCTAATAAGCAGTTTATTTCAGTGGCCTTGTTTAAAATCTTGTTTTATAGTCTCACTAATTCTTAAACCACTGTGGTCTTGTTATATGGTTTTAGTTACTGAGATAATTTGGCAGTGCCATTTCATAAATTTGTACAGGTTTATTTTGTTCATTTTCCTTTTTAGCTCTTTGTATTTTTTCCTTCTGAGGTTGTTCCAACAGTATAATTCATAAGCATAAATGCTTTTTGATATGATGTCATATTCTATAATGTAGATCTATATAGATATATTTAGGTTTCCCCTTAAAATATTTCCTGTTGTACTAGATCTTGCATAGTGTTATGTTTTATCCAAGATTATGACTTTCACAGCAAAAATTATTTTCCTAAAGGGCAGATTTTTTTCATATTTTAGTTTTTGAGGTTGGGAAATTTTTTTACAAGCGAACATAGACTCATTTTGTCAAAAGGTGAAAGGAGTTTTTTTTTTAACAAATACTGATGTACTTTTAGTCCATGCATGAAGGCAGGGTTCTATTTTAAATTGAACAAATTTAAGTGTGTTCATTTGGTCACAGAATATCTGAAAGGATGTTGTTCTTTTCTTTAATTGCCTGGTTTTATCCAAGGTGCTACTAAGAATGGAAATCTTTTCTTTCTAAAGAGAACTGCCATGTTAATATCAGAATCTGGAATAGTTACGAAATGCACCCCCTACATCACTCACTTTTGATAGCTTAATCTAGTTTGTATTAATTTTTCACTTCATAGCACCCTTTTTCATGCCATTAACTGCAAACATTTAGGGCACTCCCCCGTACCCTACCAAGGGCTTAAGGTGTGACCTGGTTAACTTAGGTACCCCCATCCTTTTTTTAAATCTAGGACTCTGGGTGTAAAGCATCTATCCTTAAGAACATAAGAACGGCCATACTGGGTCAGATCAAAGATCCAGCTAGCCGAGCATCCTGTCTTCAGACAGTGGCCAATGCCAGGTGCCCCAGAGGGAATTAACAGGTAGTCATCAAGTGATCCATGTCCTGTTGCCCATTCCCAGCTTCTAGCAAACAGAGCTAGGGACACCATCCCTGACCATCCTGGCTAATAGCCATTGATGGAATTTATCTAGTTCACTTTTTGAATCCCGTTATAGTCTTGGCCTTCACAACATCCTCTGGCAAGGAGTTCCACAGTTTGACTGCACTGTGAAAAAATGTTTCGTTTTAAACCTGCTTCCTGTTAATTTCATTTGGTGGCCCCTAGTTCTTGTGTTATGAGAGAGTAAATAATGCTTCTCCACTCCTGTCATGATTTTATAGAGTTATCATATTCCCCCCCTTAGTTGTCTCTTTTCCAAGATGAAAAGTCCCAGTTTTACTAATCTCACCTCATACGGCAGCCATTCCATACTCCTAATCATTTTTGTTGCCCTTTTCCAATTCCAGTATATCTTTTTTTTGAAATGGGGCAACAGCATCTGCACACAGTATTCAAGATGTGGGCATACCATGGATTTATAAAGAGGCAATGTTGTATATTCTGTCTTATTATACATCCCTTTCTTAATGATTCCCAATATTCTGTTGGCTTGTTTGACTGCTGCTGTACATTGAGTGGATGTTTTCTGAGAACCATCCACAATGACTCCAAGATCTTTCTGGAGTGGTAACAGCTAATTTAGACCCATCATTTTATATGTATAGATGGGATTATGCTTTCCAGTGTGCATTATTTTGCATTTATCAACATTGAATTTAATCTGCCATTTTGTTGCCCAGTCACCCGGTCTTGAGAGTTTTGTAGCTCTTTGCAGTCTGCCTGGGACTTAATTAACTTGAGTAGTTTTGTATCATCTGCAAATTTTACCACCTCACTATTTACCCATTTTTCCAGATCATTTGTGCATATGTTGCACAGGACTGGTCCCAGAACAGACCCCTAGGGGACACCACTGTTTACCTCTCTCCATTCTGAAAACCGACCATTTATTCCTACCCTTTTGTTTCTTATCTCTTTAACCAGTTACCAATCCATGAGAGAACCTTCCCTCTTATCCCAAGATTGCTTACTGTGCTTAGGGCTTTGTGGGTTTGTGGGATTTTTTTACCCCGCTCTGCTTTAAACTTTTATTAGCAATATATGTAGAATATATATGCCAAGCAAATTTTGTATGCTTATCATTTTTAATATATAGACAAACTTTACCCGATAGCCAGTCAGGATTTACTTGTTTGGGGATTTTTGGTGATGCCTTTGCACGTTACTGGTGTGCAGAGGGGTTAGAGTTTTAGCCGCTTGATGTTCAACTGCAGTTCAGGGATGGTTTTTAAAGGGCTTTGTTTTTTAATTATATAGACACTTTTTTTAAAACGTTTATTAAACCTATTTGATTTAATACCCCATGGCAACAAAATTTACCCAATCATGCACTGGCACCTATGTTTTTCCTTCTTTTTGCTTACATTTTATTTTTTTACTTTTTTTATGCTTAAATTGTAGCTTATTTATGACTTTTTTTTTTTTAGTTTGTGCAAATGATCATAAATTTGCTGGTCAGAGCTTATTTTATTTCTTTTACCGTTTTGTTGGATTTTTTTGTATTTGTTTTAAGCTTTCCAGTGCCTGGGTGTTGTAACTCTTGTTAGGGGCATTCCTGAGGCGGGGGTGCCTTATTAGCAGCAGAGCATTTTTCTTAATTTTAGTGGTAAAATCCCTAAAATCCCACGGCTAGTCAAGTTACTTCCATACTAAACTAGCTTAAGACCCAGGCCTACAATGCCATCGTCAAAATTGTCTAGAAATCACAAGTCCCCCATCTTAACTGATGTAGGCAAGTACATAGGTGCTGACTCCGTGATGCTCCAAGGCTGGAGCACCCACAGAGAAAAAAATAGTGAGTGCTGAACACTTACTGGCATCCCTGCCACCAGAACCTCTCCCTCCCCCTAGCACCTCCTCCCTGCTGGCAGGCCCCACAAATCAATGCCTCCCCCCCCCCCCCCCCGTGCCTGCCGCAGATGAACTGTTTTGCGGTGTCAGCAGAAGTGAGGGCGCAGCATGCTAGGGTGGGTGGCGGAACTGGGGGGGAAGAGGCAGGGTGGGAAGAAGCTGTGCCAGGGTGGGGCCTTGGGGGGAAGGGGTGGAGTGGGGGCAGAGCCTGGGGGAGTATCTCCCAGCAGATATTAGAAACTCTGTGCCTGTGGGCAAGTATACCCATTTTACCATGGGGATGAAAGGTGTTAAATTTTGTTGCATGCCAAGTAACTTTATTCCAAAAGCTACTAAAATATATATGTAGTCTAGAGAAATAAGAAATGATAGGCCACGTTTTACGAATTTTCTCTCAATGCTACTTCAAGGTCATCACTTTCACTGTTTTAGGTGCGTGAGGGTCTTGGCCATGCCTTAAGGTGTAAACCATGATTAAAATCAAGCAAATTAAGCACAATGATTAACTTAAAGGAAATGAGAATATTAAACAACACAAACCAGAATAAAAATGGTAAATAGTGGTTACTTCAGTTTTCGATATTTTCTTTCTTTTCTGTGGAGAACTTTTAACTGAGATTACACCTTTAGAGAGTGGGTCCTTTCTCTGGGTCTCTTGGGGAGCTAAGAGGAGAGTATGCTATTCCCTAGAAGTAGCAGTGAATCCTGTCTTAGTGTGTCATAGATAACTAAAACAGTTTATAGATGGACAAAAGAATTTCATTAAGGGTGGGTGAGTTCTGTTTGGTATGTCATGGGTAACCTGAACAGTTTATAAATGGACAAAGGTGAGTAATTTTAATTAAGTCTTATGAAACTATGGCAAGTATTCAAATCACTTAATAGTAGCCATTCAAGGAGTTGTCTTAAGACAAGCAAATTAATGAAAACCAAGAATTTTAAATGCAAATTAAATCCCACTGTGTCTCTGTTTATCAATATTAAGCCTAAGTTTCCTCTCAAAGGAATACATGTTCTGAACAGTGTAGTGTTTCATGGAAATCTTTTAGTATCTTAAATTACAATAGCATTTCAATGTCCTATTAAAATCTAATTCTCTGGCAGTGCTTCAGCATAGATCAGTAAAATGAAAGTTGGCAAAAGTCCTGAAGGTGTCATTTGAACTAGTAGGTTTTCTTTTTGACGCTGCTCTGACTTTTCTTTTTTCCAGTCTGTTCCAGTCTGTACATGCAGAGATGAACAGGATAATTTGTGCTGAGTGCTATAAAATTGAGGAGGGGAGCACAGAGTGAACTGCTTGCTCAGTTCAGAGTTTTATACTGCTCTCCTCTAAATTTATGCAAGGAGGAAAACAAACCTTTCAGGCTTGGTTAAGTTCAAATTAGTTGTTGTCATCCATTCACTGGTTCAGTGCCTTCCTGGGTTGGCCTTAGTAACCTTTTCAGATCATGAATAATGTATAAGCAGTAGGGGGTGTAATTTTTCCTCGACTTGATTGTTCTCCTTCTTTTGTGGCAGGAAATTATCAGAACATCTTCGTTTTAGTCCATTTTTCCGAGATTAAACCCTAATGAAGCTAAAGGATATAATAGGAGTTGAAATTCTGTTTCAAATAATTCCATACACTCTTAAAGCTTTTTGGTTCTCAAAATAGTCTTTTTAAACTTCATTCATTCTTAGTGTTTTGTTAAACTCAGTTGTTGAAGTAGTTGTCCTCACTTATTAATCTTTGAAGAGATGATTTTTGTTGTTCTGAGTTGGTATGGACATTGCTTAAGCATTGCCAGATAAATTAATTCCCAGTTGATATAAATATTCTATACTCAAATGGCTTCTTGCTTTTATAGTGAACAGTTACAGCAAGTTATTGAACTCTATAATGGTACTTAAAACATCTTGCCATTTACGTAGCAAAGATATTAGGAAGCTATTAAATTTCGATAGCTTTGCAGTTAGGTAACATTTGCAAATATACATCTCAAAAGAAGCTTGTCATTTCCAGGCATTTAAGGAATAAACTTTGTATCATTGAGAAGAAATCTGAGTTAGAAGTAACAACATATTCTGTAAGGTATTTTCAAACCAATGTTTTTCTTCGTTGCAAATATAAAGATTTTGAGTCTTTTATAGAAGAAGTTACTCCTAATAATTTTGAAGGAGTTAACTGAGGTTTTTTCTGCAAAGAGGAAAGGGAATAGGTAAAGGACTGCCCCTCCTCTTTTTTTTTTAAACATTTTAGTTTTATGGCTTCTGATAACATTTCTTACGCATCCTTCCCTTTTTTCTTTTAACAGAATGACATCCTTACTGTCTTTTAAAGTTGGGACTCTTTCTAAAACAAATATTTTGCAAAAAGTTCTCTCAGATTCTATGAAATGAGATTTCATACCAGACTAGTGTCATGTTTGATAAAACTCCTTGATGCCTTTTTACCAAAATGGTCCTTGGAGGTATCATTTTGCAGTATATTACAACTTGCAACTAAAGACTTCTATTGCATATTTTATTCAAAACACAAATTTCAGTAACCAATGCTTACATAAGTTTTTAGTACATAGTGTAAAGGAAATTCATATAGAAAGATTAAAACAAGATAGAAAAGTTATGGAAGCTGCCTTTTCAAGTTGGTATAAACACTCGTAGGTGATTTATGGTCAAGCCCCCTGAATGTCTTTAATTAGCTTGAACATCTTAAATAAAATAAGCAACCAAAAACGTAGGGCTTTGCTACTATATCTTCCAAGTATGATGGAACTAAATAATTGTAGGTATCTCTTAAAATTCAGTAAAGATGCAGGCAAGTTTGTAATGACCTAAAAAGAATAAATTATAACTTTTTGCATCAGTATTGAGGTTTCTCCTGCATTGTTAGGATGAGCTGAGGCACAAAAAGGTTAAGTAACTTGCCCAAAGTTATACATTGGAATTGGTGGCCGACTTCAGTATAGAATCAGCTGTCTTGGCTTCTGGTGTGTACTCCAAAAGCTAAACCACTTTCCCCTCTATAATTATCTCTTTAGAAAGACTATTGAAGTAAGTGGTATAGAACTATTATGTACCCAGTCTGGGGAAAATGGTGTTATCAGAATGGGGATTTTGTCATAGTAAATGATGCTGTTGTAAATTAATGACACTTGGAGAAAATTGACAGAGGAATAATGTACATAATATATGAACAACTGAGTGTTTTGAAGGGGGGCAGTCCTAACCTTTACACTGAACCCATGGCAAGATTTCATTTGGGAAGGGAGAACCAGGCCTACAAGCTTCCCTGCTGTGCACAGCTGAAACTGCATTATCCTTCTCTAGTCTCTACTACACTTGCTGGCTCTGTAGAGTTTAGGACTTTTCTAAATATGGTTTTGTACAAACTGATCTATCTGTTCAGAAACTGGTATAATTAAATAGGTGCAAGTGTCTAGTTTGATTGCAATTATACTAGTATAAAGTTGCCAATGCCCCTTGTTTTGGGTTTTTATTCTGTTTTAAAATTTCCTGGGAACTTATAGATGTTAGTTACAAACATTTAAAAATGGGTGAAAGTCGATGCAAAAGACCCTCCAGTTTTCTGGGAAAATATCAGGATTAATACTGGGCAACAGGATGACAGAACAAAAGCAACAAATAGAAAAAAGTAAGTATGGAAAGTAAGTTTAATGCTGTGGATTATTTCAAGAACATTAACAGTATGTACATGTGTGCATGAATATATCTTCCACTACATTGCCTGCCTTTGACAGCCTCACATATATACTTTAATTTATTCTTCATATAAACACATCTACCTAGTGAATTGGATTTGATTCAACATTCAGGTGAAAATACATAAAAACTTAATAGCATTTGTAAAATCTGAGAATGTTTTGGTAAAAACTGAAAACAATGGGCCTTAACTGTTGCTTATGTGTATAGCTTTGACAGACACACTGGCTGACCAATAGAAGTATCTGTATACCATGATAACTGCATTCGTATTAGGGGATGGCAGTAATTTATCCATTTTGAAACTGATGGTTAAATCAATACAAAAAAATTGTGAAAACTAGTCAGTGTGTCTGTCAAAGGGCAGAAAGGGCAGCAGCTGGACCAGATGCAGAGTAGACAATCCACTCCGCCTATCCCAGCCTTCCCTGTTCTTCAACCTCAATCTGAGAGAGACACCCAGTGCAGCCCCAGCCTGAAAAACTCCAGGAACATCATCTGGAGGCTGGCCAAGGTTCCTGGCAGTGGGTTCAGTGTGTTGAACTGGTGCCAGAGCGTGGACAGGACCAGTTGGTGGAACACCAGCACCCTCCCCCAAAAGGGAAAGGGACTGGAGCAGCCCCTTCCACTTCCGTAACTTGCCTCTTGTCACCTTGCCTCTTGCTCACTCCATTCTCCAGTGGGGCTGGCTTAGTGACAAAAAGTAAATGCTGTGGGGCAAGGCCAGATGGCTATAGAAAAGTAGTGGGAGATAGATATATTAGCTCCAGGCTAAACAAATCCCTGGTACCAGGTTAAGTGAAATGGAAGCTGCTCCAGGTCAATTAAGACACCAGAGGCCAATTAAGAACTATCCAGAAGGCAGGGAGAAGGCTAGGATGTTTGGGACACCTGAAGCCAATCAGGGGCTGGCTGAAGCTAGTTAAAAGCCTCCCAGTCAGTCAGGTGAGTGTGCATGTCAGGAGCTGTGGGAAGAAGTTGCGCAGTTGGAGAGGCTGAGTAGTACACACCATATCAGGCACAAGGAAGGAGACCCTGAGGTAAGGGTGAAGTGGAGCTTGAGGAAGTGAGGGTTGCTGTGGGGGAAGTAGCCCAAGGTTACATGTCATGTTTCTAAAAGGTCAGCTACCATAGCTGATACTATTAGGATCCCTGGGCTGGAGCCCTGAGTAAAGGGTGGGCTCAGGCTCCCCACCACCACCTTTGCCCCGTGATTAATCACTGAGTTTGGGAGACAACATAGACTGTGCAAGGAAGGATAACTTCTCACCTCCCTCGCTGGCTTATGATGAAAATGGCTCAGTAGACTCTGACCATTGTCTCTAGAGAAAGAAGGGTTATGTGGAGGGTCACAGTGAGCCTCTGAGGCTAACGAAATCCGCCAGGAAATGTGGGACCACGGAGGCAAGGACAGAGCTTTGTCACAATGCCCAGAGAGCAGTGGTCACGTGCACCACTGGATGGCACAGAACTTGGATGGAAGGGAGCCTGCCTGTCTCCGAACATCAGGCCAGAGCTTTTGACCCAGTGGGCGGATGGCTTAGCAAGACACTGCACCAGCTCTCTGTGGTCCTGGGCCACAAGAAGCACATTGTTGGCATAAGCCTACAGGACCACTTGCCAGTCTGGCTCTCACAGCACCAATGTTATCTTCTTGTAGAGGAGGAGATGGAAGAAGGGCTCTAATGATGGTATTGAGCTGGCAGGAGGGCAGACAGCCCTGTTGTACCCCACATCCAAAGGTAATGGGCTTGGTCAAGGTTCAGTTGAGCTTGACCAGACACTTCACAGTGGCAGTCAGCAGGATCTGAAGTCAAATGCTGATGAGATACCTGTGATCCATCCTGTCAAATACCTGATGGTCTAGGGACAGGAAGGTGAGTGACAGACCATCCCTACATGCAAGATGGACTAGGTTCTGGAGCAGATAGAGGTTGTTGAAGATGGTCTGATCACAGTGGATCGCATCCACTAGCATAAAATGGCTTTCACTGCAATCTTGTAGCCCATGCTGAGGTCATGGAGGTCCCCCTTCTCAGGCAGCCAGATGAGCACAGCCCACCTGCATGACAGACAACACCCTGCTCCCCAAGAACTGGGCCCAGAAGGTGGCGAGGTCCAGGCAGAGGATGTCACAGAATACATTGTAGAACTCCATGGTCAGCTTGTCGATTCCCAGAGCTTTGTTGGGACTTGATGCTGGAAGAGTGACCAGCCATAGGGCCTCTAGATAGGCTGGAAGCCTCCCCTGCCTGTCACAAGGAAGTCCTTCTCAGCATCTGAGGTGAGTTCCACCTCTGTGCCAACTGCGGGGACGTGACAAAGGTGGAGGATGTGCTCTTTGAGGCCTCCTCCATAAGGAACTTCTGGAAGGGGGTGTTGTTGCCCCCTCCACTGTCAGAGCCTCCTTAGCTGCTTCCACCTGCTGGACTTTCTCCAGAGCTGTGGAAGCAGGAGGCCACTGGCAGCCTCCCTCGACCTTTTACAGAAGGCCGGTGCTGCCTGCTCCAGAGGGAGGTAATGGACTTGTGCCTTATGCTTACCATGTTTACACCCCATTACTAGAACTCCGCCTTCAGTGGTGGTGTGGGTCCATGGAACGAGGGTGATAGGATCAGTGCTTGGGGAAACAGAGATGGGGCTACAGAAGGAAGGGTGGTCTCCCCTGAGGTAAGCCTGCTCCCAGGCATTGTGACAACTCTGGACGTGCCCCGAAGTCTGCCAGAGGAAGCACTGATCCTCCTCCACTGAATAGTGGACCTGATACAGGGAGCCTTGGTTGGGCATCATAGAGGACCACGTGCCCCCTGCCGCACACTGTCGCCAGCAGCTGGATGGTGACTTGCTGGCAGAATGAGTGGAAGTGGCGGAGGGTGGAGTCCTTACAGCCCAGCATCAGAGGGCTGCTGGCGGAGACTAGTTTCCCTAAGGTAGAGAAGGGAAGCAGCAGGGCAGCACTGGGGAGAAAAGGTGGGATAGAGATAAGGACCTCCCACATGCCCAAGGGGGACAAACAAGAAGACCCCCACTGAGATGCCTTTTTCCCCGCCTCCTGCATGGAGGCCGCCTGGTCAGGGTGAGGAAGGACTCCCAGGTGCTGTTGATCTTAAAAGAGGAGACCGTGGAGGGTGGAATCTGCTGTGGCAGATTCATAGATACTAAGGTCAGAAGGGACCATTCTGATCATCTAGTCCGACCTCCTGCACAGCTCAGGCCACAGAATCTCACCTACCCACTCCTATGAAAAACCTCACCTATGTCTGAGCTATTGAAGTCCTTAAATCATGGTTCAAAGACTTCAAGGAGAAGAGAAGCCTCCCTCAAGTCAACCATGCCCCATGCTACAGAGGAAGGTGAAAAACCTCCAGGGCCTCTCCAATCTGCCCTGGAGGAAAATTGCCATATTTGGGGTCGGGAAGGAATCAGCTAAACCCTGAGCATATGGGCAAGATTTACCAGCCAGATACTACAGAAAATTCTTTCCTGGGTAACTCGGATCCCATCCATCTAATATCCCATCTCAGGGGATTTGGCCTATTTACCCTGAATATTTAAAGATCAATTACTTACCAAAATCCCATTATCCCATCATACCATCTCCTCCATAAACTTATCGAGTAGAATCTTAAAACCAGATAGATCTTTTGCCCCCACTGCTTCCCTTGGAAGGCTATTCCAAAACTTCACTCCTCTGATGGTTAAAAACCTTCGTCTGATTTCAAGTCTAAACTTCCTGGTGGCCAGTTTATACCCATTTGTTCTTGTGTCCACATTGGTGCTGAGCTTAAATAATTCTTCTCCCTCTCCTGTATTTATCCCTCTGATATATTTATAGAGAGCAATCATATCTCCCCTCAACCTTCTTTTAGTTAGGCTAAACAAGCCAAGCTCCTTAAGTCTCCTTTCATAAGACAAGTTTTCCATTCCTCGGATCATCCTAGTAGCCCTTCTCTGGACCTGCTCCAGTTTGAATTCATCCTTTTTAAACATGGGAGACCAGAACTGCACACAGTATTCTCGGTGAGGTCTCACCAGTGCCTTGTATAACGGTACTAAAACCTCCTTATCCCTACTGGAAATGCCTCTCCTGATGCATCCCAAATCCCAGATGGTGATGGGGCAGCAGACCTGGCCACCTGTGCATACATGGTGGGGGTGCTCACCCCCACAGCTGATGGCAGGGTGACGGGGAGCCACGGCCGTTGGCATGGTGGTAGCAGTGCAGCCATCACGATGGATGGAGTCTTCTAGCTGGGGCTCTTGCCCTTTTCCTAACCTTGGCTCTTTTTGCTGACAAAGGGGGCTCCTATGATGGTGGTAAAAGTCTGGCAGCAGAGTTCCCACCTGTGCCTGCTGCTGCCACCCTGGTGGGGGCGCTGATGTACTGGCAGCTGTGTTGTGCTGGCGGAGGGGGGAGAAAGCAGAGGTGACACAACAATGGTGGCAAGGGTTTCCCTTTCATTCCTCCCATTGACAAAGCTGCTGGCGCAGAAGCTTCACGTATGGCCGAGTTGGGATATACCATTGAGGGCAGGTGATGGAACAGCCACCAGAGGCTGGGATAGAAATGGTAAAGGGGGTGGGTAGGGAAAATAGAGGTTAACAGTCAAAAACTGGAGGGGATAAATAAAGGAAGGCAATAGGCAGAAGTGGAAGGGGGAACGCCTGGTTCCTTTGGCTGCCCAGTGAGTGAGGGGCAGGGATGAGGGTGAGGGGTACAGTGACTAGGGGATGAAACAAAATGGAGGAGGGTCGAGTCATAATTTATTAACCATTTGCTACGTAACCTTAGTTATATTTGAACCATTTAATATGTAATATAATTAAAATATAAATCAATTTGTTATACAGTTTACAAACAAGCAAAATTTGTTTATAAAAATCCAACTAGTTAAAAATATTACAATAAGGTAAAAAATAGAAGCAAAATTCAGAAGAGGGGGAAAGATAAGGAGGGAAGTAAGTGTGTAGAGAGGAGGGGGAGGTAAGGGGGCCCAACCATTAAATAGCATAATTCAGTTACTTCCAGGCAGACATTCCATACCCGCAGAATTTGTCTTGGGTATTTCTATTCTGATATACAATTCTGTCTATGGTAGCCAAGTTTACAATGTCTGTGCTCTGGTCTTCAATTGTTTGATGTTTGGATTTTCATTTTTGTAGTATTAGTCTTTTAGCAATTCTTAATGCTCTGCTGAGCCACAGTTATTCAGATTTATTCAGCTTCCAATTAACATCCATTAGGTTGAAAATTACATGTTTAGCTTGTAACACAAGTTGATCTGATAGGAACAAATTAACTCTGCAATTAAGTTCTTAAAACATATGGTTATAGGAGCAATCCCAGAACATAGGGGTTAAGTTAGCACTTAACTAGATGATACTCGCACCTGTGTCTTAGCCTGCTCTGAAAACGAACAGTCTCCCGCCCTCCAAACTAGGTAACAATACAGCATATAGGGAAAACTGAGGGATATATAGGCTTTATAAAAATATTACAAAAAAATTCCCACTTAGTCACACTATGCTTTTAATTTCCTTAGGGAACAGGATGCTGTGATATTTGAGGTTTGTCTGTTGCCATCTAAATGTTCCTATAGGGGTGCCATTTCCAACTAAATCCAATTTGATCGTCATTGTTTCATTCTTATCTCAATTTATCCTGTAGCCAGAGAATTTGCCAAAGTTATCTATTGTTTGTAGGATATTTGGAATAGTTTGATCTGGATTTTTAATAAATAGGAGGATGTTGTCTGCATAAAGATTTTTGTCTCCCCGAGACCCGATTTGATCCCTTGAATACCCTGGTGTTCCCTAATTAGTAATGCAAATGGGTCTAATGCTAGATTGAACAGGAGTGGGGAGAGGGGTATCCCTCTCTAGTTCCCCAAACAGAACAAAGGTGGGGGTTATTGTGCTATTTGTTAGGACACAAGAGTTGGGATTGGAATATAACAGCTTTATCCATGAAATAAAGAAATTTTGCAGCCCAAATTTATCCAGTGTAAGAGACAGATACTGCCAGTTCACTTTGCCAAAGGCTTTCTCAAGTAAAATGATCACATGGGAATTTCTAGAGTGTTGATAGAATGCCATAACATTAATCAGCTGAAGTGCATTATCTGAACCATGCCTTTGTTTAATAAATCCCACCTGATTAGGGTGAACCATATCACTTTTTCAAGCCTCTTAGTCAATATGTGTGAAAGTATTTTTATCACTATTTATTAAAGAAATGAGTCTATAGCGGTTACACTTTTGCACATCTTCACCTGATTCAAGTAGTGTAGTAATTAGGCTCTCTCATATACTAGATGTAATGTACCTTTCTTTAAGGCATCTTTGTAAATGGATAACAGCTGAGAGGCCAGAACTTTTTTCAGACTTTGATACAATTCTATTAGTAGGCCATTGTGTGTGTGTTGCTCAGACCCATCTTCTCCCTGGACTTAGTTCCTCCTATTGCCAGCAAGAGGCCAACCTGGTCTGCTGCTCTTCTGAGATTTGTGGGATAAGAGTTTAAACAAAATTATTCAGTTCTTTTGGGTCAGGTGCTGAATCATTATTGAAAAGAGAATTTCAAAAATTGATCATTGATCTCTTTTTGGTTAATAATGTACTCGCATTCTGATTTGCATGGTATCATCTGGGGCCTTTGACCTCTCACTTTTAGTCTGTATGCAAGAAGTTTCCCTGCTCTCTCAACTCTCAATATGTCTGAGTCTAAAAAGAGCAAAGTCTTTTGACTTCCAAGTGAAGACTGATTGATTTTTTTAAAGATTTTCTTGGAAAGGGTAGCTTGTGTATTCTGAATCAATAGCTTTAACTTGTTTAGTTAATTCCATAGCCAAGCTTGGCTAGCTGCTTTCCAACCTGCTGAGTAGGAAGTGATCCTGTCCCCTAATAATAAATGTTTTTAGTGTATCCTATAGGATGGATCAGGATATTTCTTTTGTCATTTTGTTTTGAAGAAAAACCAAATTTCTTCTGTGACAGTCTGAAATTTTTTTCTCTTTTTCAAAAGCGTTCAGTCTCCATCTTTTACAAGTCCAATTTGTTTTTGGAGGGGGAAATTGTAGTATCCCTGGCTCATGATCAGAGATCACGATAGTTTTGATTTCATTATTAAGCACTGAGTCCATCAGATTAGAATCAACCATCATAGTAGGAGATTTTAATGAGGTGTTGGCCCTTTTTTTAGACAAATCAGGGCAGCCCCAGCATACACAATCACATGCCACAAACATTACAAAAGATTATATAGAAGAATTGGGGCTAAAAGATGTATGGCATTTGAAGAACCCTACAATGAAGGATTTTACTTTTTTTCTTTCTCTACATTTGCTCCTCTTTCCCACCACATGGTTTACCCAGCCCTTACTTATCTCCAACATCTGCTTCTATGCTCCTGCTCTCATGCTGCAGAGCATCTCTGGCAGAATTCCCATGCAAGCTGACTTCCTCCACTGTAAATTTCTTCTCTCCTCCTCCACTTCTGCCACCTTTCTATCTAAATCCCACTTCTCCAATTTAACTGAATCCCACACCTGCAATCCCAGCTACCTTTTCACTGCCTTTGACTCACTCCTCAAACCTTCCCTTCCTCCTGCCTCAGCTTCTCTCTCTTCACGGGATCTCACTAATTTCTTCCAAGAGAAAGTTTACAAACCTCCTTCCTCCCCTGGCTTTACTTCCATTTCTCTCCCCCTCTAACTCTCCACTTTCCCCAGTGATCCCATCTCCTGATCTCCCTTGCACCCATTCTCATCCCCTCACTTACTCTTCATCTTAACCTCTAACTCTCCTCTGGCTCTCTCCCCTCACAATACAAACATGCTTAAGTATCTCCCATCTTAAAAACAAACACAAACCACCCTTGACCCCATTTGTCTCTCTAACTATTGCCCCTTCTCCCTTCTCTCTCTCATCTCTAAGCTCATTTAACGTGTTGTCTGCCATCATTGTCAGGAGTTCCTCCCCTCCAATTCCATTTTAGACCCTCTTCAATCTATCTCCTGCCCCTTGCACTCAACTGGAACTGTTCTCACCAAAATCTCCAATGACCTCTTCCTTGCCAAATGTCAACCCGTACTCCAGTCTTATCCCTCTTTGATTTGTCATCAGCCCTGACCATGCTCCTCTTCTTGAAATCTTGTGCCCTTGGCATCTAGAACTGTCATCTCCTAGTTTTCCCCCTACCTCTCCAATCACTCCTTCCGTGTGTCCTTTGGAGGATCCTCTTCATCCACCTTACAACTTTCTGTGGGGGTTCCACAAGGCTCAGTCCATGGTCCCCTTCTCTTCTCCCTCTACTCTTTATTTCTGGGCAAACTCACCCACAAATACAAATTCAGCTACCATCTCTATGCTGATGACTCACAGGTCTATCTCCTGTTGTCAAAAATTAAAACCTCTCTCTCTGACATGTCTTCATGGATGTCTAGCCATCAGCTCAAGCTCAACATGGCTAAAACAGAGCTCTTAATCCGTCCCCCTCCCCCAAGCCCTAACCCTTATCTCATTTCTTGATCAGTGTATCACCATCTTTCCTGTCGCTCAGATTCATAACCTGAGCTTCATCTTCATCTCAGACCTCTATCACAATTACAGGATGACCTCTGTCTTAGCTCCCTTGGTGATCCCTCTTGAGGGTACCCTTTAGATGACAGCTTTTGCTTCCTTCACCCCTCAAGGGTGGTATCCAACAGTTCAACTATTGTTAGGCTGGAACTCTGGGTTGCAGCCCCCTGTTTTCCAACCATGTTGATGTGGCACAAATATATTTGGCACCCACAAGAAACTTTCCTCCAGGAGCCTGTGACCAGAGCTAATCAAAGTGACTCAGAACAGCTTATTCAAAAACAAGTGTATTGTTTAGTCACGCAAAGGCCCACAACAATCAGAGAAAAGCTTAAAACAACAAATGGCCTACGTGCCTGGGTCTTGGACCAGTCTTGCTGCCCAGGCCCATCCCACAGAGTCTGCATCTGTCTGTCTGCTGTCTGTCAACAGCCCTGACAACTAAACCTCCCTATTTTTCCAGAGAGAGAAAGAGAGAGTTTTTAATTATTCCATGTCCTTTTGATCTTAGGCTCTCAGTCTTGGCAACCTAGCTGTGTAATTTTGGCTGACACCTGGAAATAATATTTTCCCAGTTAATGGCCCTCAACATACATATATATTTTTTTTTTACTCCCAAGATGTCTTAGCCCTGGCTGTTGTAGCTTGTTTCATTTCCTGCTTGTTCTTCCTAACGACCTCTTTTGATTCAACTCCATGTAGTCAGATGGAATAACATGAAGCAGGTAAACTGAGGTACACAGCATTAATAAAAATGATAGATATCTGTTGTTCTTCACAACCTTTCTCTAGGTTATTGCCTCCCAGCTATGCCTAATGTTACAGATTCTTTCTGCAAAACATCTCTAAGATACTACCTTTCCTATTTCAGGCAATACAAATAATGCTATCTGTCCAAACAGCTAAAACTCTTGTTCAGGCTCTCATCATCTTGATTACTACAAAATCCTTCTCTCTGGCCTTGTCAAATACAGTCATGCTCCGCTTGTGGCCATTCAGAATGCTGCCGTAAAGATCATTCTTCTACCCCTTTGGTTTGACCACATCAGCCCTTTCTTTGAATCCCTTCCCTGGCTTCCCCATAGCTATTAAACATAAGCTGCTTCCAGGGGCGAAAGTAACTGAGGCCACTTACCGGTACGGGGTGGCTCTGGCCCCTGGAAGGGGCGGGGCCTCAGGTGGAAGGGGCGGGGCTGGGGGGGTCAGCATCCCCCAGCCAGCCCTTCCAGTCTGGCTGGCCCGAGCTCCCTAGGGCTCCCGTGTTGATTTAAAAGGACCCAGGCCCTTTTAAATCGCTGGCCCCAGGGCAGCTGCTCCCTTTGCCCCCCCCACGTCTGTCGGCAGCCAAAAGGGGCAGGAATGTTAAAGCGCCGATTGGGGGGGGGGTGCAACAATATTAAAACGCAGCAGCAGCAAAGAACCATCCTTAAAGCGCTGCTGTGGCAACACTTTAATGTCCCTGCCCCTTTTGCCTGCCCTGTCGGCGGCCCTGCCAGGACGGACCCTACCAGCAGGGCCTCCAACACGGGAGGCAAAAGGGACAGGGACGTTAAAGCGCTGCAACGGCAATGCTTTACTGTAGGCTGGGTATGGGCTGGTGCAGGTTCTTACCGGTTTGCAGAACTGGCCCCTACCAGCTCGCTTTCACCCCTGGCTGCTTCCCTTCACTTTCAAGACTCTTCATGGCCTATCCATACCCTACTTATCTCTCACTCACTATCGAAATATCAACTCCCATCTGCAATCGGTCCGTGATATCAACCTTCATCATCCACTCGTTACATTTTCAAACAAGCACCTTCCTGCTTTCTCCCATGCTGCTCTCACACTTGGGAAAAGCTTTCTGTAAAGATCTGCAAAACTGCAGCTTTATCCTCCTGCTAATCCCTTCTTAAAACTCTCCTTTGCCTTGATGCCTTGGCCAATACATTCTCATTGTTACCTGGTACTCCCCCATTAGTCCACCTTTACTCATCTGTTGTCTCTAGTCTTCTGCTTAGATTGTAAGGTCTTTGCGGCAGGGGCCATCTTTTTATTCTGTTTGTACAGTGCCTAGTACAATGGGGTTTTAGGTGCTATAGGAATATAAAAACGTAGGGTGACCAGATGTCCCAATAAAATTGGGACTGTCCCGATTTTTACTTCTTTGTCCCATGTCCCGACCAATGCACGGTCAGGACGCCATTTGTCATGATATTGCAGCTTTGGCCGCTCTGGCGGTTTTTTTTTGTTGCTTCGGCAACTCGGCTCCGCTGCTTGTTGTTGCTTCCCCCTGTGTCCCAATATTTGTCCGTTTCATCTGGTCACTCTATAATAACGCCTTATGGACCTCAAGTCTGATGTTTCTGAAAACTTTAATAGAAGGAAGTATATTAAATTGCTCAACTGAATGTTTTGCGCTATATCTCCTGTATTGCCTGCCAGTTAGCCTCTAAGTTGGTCATGATAGTACGGATATTGTTTAGCCATCAATAAACTATCCTGTGGCACCTTTGATCAATAATATGCTTCACAAACCAGCAGATGGTGCTAAAGATCTTTCTATTTAAAGTGATTCTCTGTAAGGCTGTGGGCCCACTTCTGATCTTGCTTAGGCCTGGTCTACACACAGATTTTCTACCAATACAATTATTTGGGTGAGGGTGTTGTTTTTTTTAACTGACCTAGTTATACTAATACAACCCCTTCTGTGGCTGCAGTTATACTGGTGCCTTATATGAATAGAGCTTTTTCTCCTTCCCATTCAGGAACAGCTATACCAATATAACTGTATTCATACTTTGGGGGTGAAGGATGGGAAGGGGAATTGTACAGCTTTAAACTAAGTGGTATAGGTAAAGCAATGGAGAAGTCCTACACTGCCAGTATTAACTTTCATAGACTCATAGATACTAAGGTCAGAAGGGACCATTCTGATCATCTAGTCTGACCTCCTGCACAACGCAGGCCACAGAATCTCACCCACCCACTCCTGTGAAAAACCTCACCTATGTCTGAGCTATTGAAGTCCTCAAATTGTGGTTTAAAGACTTCAAGGAGCAGAGAATCCTCCAGCAAGTGACCCGTGTCCCATGCTCCAGAAGAAGGTGACTTTGTTGTTTCTGATTTAGACAGATGTGAGATCACAATCAAGTTATGTTTGTGTTAACCTAGGTAATACTGAAACCATTGCATCTCTGAAAGTCAGCACAGTTTTACTCTGAGTGGTTTTCTTTCACTGGTCCTCATTTCACACCCAGCTCTCACCTGTGGTTCCAAGTAGCTGTGGCCACATCCTAGAACACCACTTTGACTGGTGGGCTAAACCAGGTAGAAGGTAGAAATGACTAACCACAGCGTATTAAGTCCAGCAGATAGAAAGGCACTGCAAGAATTTATTGTAGAATATATAAGGCTTGGCAAGGCACAAAAGAAGTCAATGGCCAGCTGTAGTGGCTTCTTACATTTCCAGTCACTGTGACTTTTTGTGGCAGTGGTCTTTCACTTCAGCAGCCAAGAGAGTGATACTGTCACTGTGTAATGATCTTCTCCGGTAAAAAAAAAAAAAAAAAAAAAAACCTCATGCACAGGCATTCATGCATCATTAAGGATTCTATGTGATATCTGTTTGTAACCTTGTTCCTCACAGATCAGATTATACAGCCAAAGGGATCACACGAGATGCTCCGACCTCCTACAATGGACAGCTATACACTAACTTCAGGGAAATACTGTAGTTAGCCAGGGTGAATAGACTGTATAACTGACCAAAATGTATGTTAAAGGAAAAATAAAGTTGCAAGGCCAGTTGTATGCTCCAATCTGTCATAGCTCTCAGTTTGGCATAAAGGCTACTGTGTTAAGGCTTTCAGCTGCATTATTCTATTGTGCTGTTACTGCTTTATCTAACAAATAAATCTAACAAATGGTCTTTGAAAATGGTGGTCTATATTTTCATAATGTATTTGATTTGGTGGAAAATGGGTCTCATGCAGGGAGATGGCAGTACATCTACTACAATTCACATTAGTTTTTTATTCAAAAACAAATTAAAATATGCTACAGATTCACGTTTTATCGAACTTTGCTGTTTAACTAAAAGGCTGCCACTAGAGGACAGCAAAGGGATGTCCACAAAACCCACTTTTTTTTTTTAATCTCCTTGTCTGACGATAAATTTATTTCTGACGGTAAACATCTGCAACCTGCAGCTTAAAGAAGTGACCATTATTTATTTTCCACTAGATTTTAAAAGCCAGTTTTCATTCTCTTTTTAACCTGTTTTGCCTTGCATGTGATCTATTTCTGTTCTTCTATCCCAAATTTTAACCTGGATTTTACTCTGCTTTTCTAGTGCTAAAGCATATGTGCTGGAAGCCAGCCAATAGCAATTATAACAAGTTGTTCCTGGGTCTAATGGCCCAAATGTTCAAACCTGCCTAGCTCTGAATTAGAAGTGGCCTTATTTTTCAAAAGTGCTGAGCAATTATCCTAGTTCCTGTTGCCAGTGGGTGCTGCCAGTTCTCAAAATCTCTGAAAAGCAGGCCACTGGCACTTAGATACTTAACTATAGGTTTAGGAGCCTGACTTTAGCTAGCCGGATTTGAAAATATTGGCTTATAGCCCTTAATTAATGCTCTTTATTCCTTGCCTCTAAGGATTCTCTGAGCTTCTTTCTCTAGCTGAGAGAGAAGATGAGTATCTATTCTCACAGTGGATATTTATGCAATTCCTCTAGTCAAGCAGGAGATGCTGCAGGTCTCCAGACATAGGCTGCAGAAATAAAACTTTCTAAAAGTTTCACTCTGTATGATGTGATGTAAAATAAGATGGCCAGAAAGCCATAGACCCATGTTCACTTGTAAACCTGAGTCAATCCCAGTACAGCAGAAAATGCTATTGTTGTGCCAGAAAGCCACTTACCCCTCCCCATTTTTTATAATGAACATTTTATTAAATTTGATAAAATCAAATAAAGGAAAGGCTATGGGTATAATGGCTGCTGTGCACTTACATAAGATGAATACCTTACTTTTACATTGCCTTCAGCTGTAATATACTTTTGGGACACAGGAAGACTGCTGCTGAAGTGGGAGAGGCTGACTTTATGTTGGGACTGTTCCAAATGAAATGATGCTGTCTGCTGCTATCTGAGTGTAGGCAACAAGATTAGCCCATTCTTGGGGCGGGAGGGAGGAACAACCCCCAGACTTTCTGTGTGGGGATGTTAGCTCATACCTCTCAGATGGTCACAACTGTTGCAGTATAATGGGGAGGGAGGTGGTCTGCCAAATAACTGGGTCATAAACTATTTGTGACCTCTTAGGTCAAAGCTATTACTTTCAACTTCTCTTGGTAACTACAGTAAATGATGGACCACAGCTGTGTGCTGTCTGTTGGAAACTTAATAGAGGACCATCTTGTTTTGTGCTAGCTGCAACTTGTGGATGGCTTGCTGGAATAGCTTCATGTATTACACATTTGAAGTAGCCTGTCCTCAAGGTGACAAAGCCATGGATATCTGTGGCAAGGTCTGCACCTGAAAGAAAAGGACCTGACTTTCTTGCATAGAGATTAGAAGCATACTTAGCAACTGTTGCTACTTGGAAGGTATCTAGAAAATGTAAAGGTTCTGGAGATCCAAGAAGGAGAGCCAAGAACAAACTGCTGGCAGAATCTGGCTGTAAACTGGTGTATCTGTTCCTTGTAAGGTCATCCAGCCATATGGGCATCCTCCAGTGATGTATAAACAGTGTAGCAGCTTCGCTATCTCTTTTCTGCTGGTGTAGTGGTATAGCTGGATCAAAAGGAGCATAGCCAGAGCTTCTCTGTCTTGCTGAACCTCAGCTTCCTAATTTGACCCCTTGGGGACATTGCCAATCAGTGTAATTTAGCTTAGCCTTCAGACAGCTGTAATTTACACCTGGGGGCCTGTTACTTTACACCCCTCCATCTGCCTATGTTTGCAATTCTCTGTAGCTGAGGACATGGTGGGAGAGAAAGTGTGTGTGTGTTCTATAGGCAGTCAGGGGTAGGGGGAAAGAAGGCCACATACCTATGTTCTGAAACGTGAGGAGGGAGAGCAGCTGTACCATGTTGCCATTTATTGTTCATCTTAAGTTTCACAAAGGGCTTCCTTCAGTACAGATGTTCCAATAGTCAGAGGCAATTTGGGCTTCAAAAGACACATTGTGACATAATTATTTAGATTATAAAATGAGCTAAAATCCTTTATCTTGCAAAAAAAAATTTTTTTTTGAAAAAACTCTCACACTACAGAGAAAGGAATTTTCCACAAAGTCGGCTAAGAGATAAAAAATTGTGTGCCAGCACAATAAATAACAGTGTAGTAGCCTTCCATTAGATGTACATACCATGGTAAAAAGGGATGATACCCGACTTCATAAGAATTAGTGCTGCCATAGCAAAATAACTTTTTGCAACAACTGAAGTGATTTAGGAAGTTTAAAGCAGCTATTCTGACGCTGTCACCATTCTTCTCTATCTAGAGCAATCTGACAGTATGGCAAGATGAAATACAGCAGCGGTGTACTACAGAATCGTAAATGTCACTGTTCATCATGCAGTCCATGCCAAACAATTAGAACTTAACAAGGGAGACTTTTAGCAAATGATGGACTGTAATTTTCTTTGTTGATTTTATTTTTAAACTTTGAAAAATTCCTGCTGGGGGCAAAAAGTTCATTAGTATACATGACAGACGTCCATGCTTTGTGAGGTGTGAATACTCCCCAGAAAATCAGCTGGGACAAAACCTTAATCTTACTCAGGCAAACCTCCCTTTGAAGCCAGTGGATCTTTTAATCACACACGGACTCCAAAAATTGGCCCACATTTATATCTATAGTTTCCTTTGTAATACTAACATTGCTACCTCCTCCTTGATGCAGCACTCAGATCTCCCTGTATACTCTGCTAACAGAAACACTGATTACATTTGTAATTAATAGGTATTAAACCCACTGAGATGAGTATCCTCTTCTCAGGAAAACAATAGGTCATATGTTTCCATGGCTTGAGCTTGACGTAGTCTAGAAGTTTTATTTTATAACTTGCCTCCACATTCTACATTCAAGCTAAAAGCTACTAATTGGTTTGCTATGATACCAAGGGCCCATTTAGCTTTGCAAACTCCACCAAAGGGATGTGGTTTGAAGAAATGTGGGAGGAGTCAGAGAAACACCGAGGTGGATAAACCAAGTAAGGCCGTAATGCTGCATCTTGGCTTTAGTTACTCCTAGGGTGACTAGACAGCAAGTGTAAAAAATTGGGACAGGGTGGGGGGTAATAGGTACCTATATAAGAAAAAGCCCCCCAAATCGGGACTGTCCCTATAAAATCGGGACAGCTGGTCACCCTAATTATGCCAGAAAAGTCAATTACAGTTGTTCAGAGCAGTGTATATTTGCTATTGGTTAAAGCTGTACCTTGGTGTGGCAAAATGGAAACATTTCAGTGAGGTCTAAGCATATGTGGGCCATCTTCAAATGGTACGTGTGTGGACTTCATCTCAGAGTTCAGGGACTGGGAAAACTGTGTGTGGCCCCTGCTTACATATGCTGCCATGTGGCAATGCAGGGCTCCACATCTGCCCCACTACAAAAGCCACAGTGGGTGTTTTTAGTTATTCAGGTTGCTGGTTTATACAAACATTCTTTTTCATGCCTTGGTGGCATGACATAGCTCCGTTCTGTAGTAATATTCTCCATTAGTCTAAGGGGAACACTGCAGCACACTGTCAGAAGTAGCACAAAATACAGTGCTCTTTCCCTAGCCTCCTCCCCCAGCCCCTCCAGTGAACAGAAACTGAACACACCACAAGTAGTTTCAGGTTATTATGAAGCATAACTGGGTTTAGTTCTAAAGTACAGTATCTGTATACAGCACACTTATCTGAATGGCCTGGGGGACATCCAAAATTTCAGATAAGGCATGCAGATAAACAAAAGTGATTAACGAACATAAGACAACCCCAAGGACACTCTGTAGATTTGGATAACTAGGATTTTCAGATGCAGGGAATTTGGATAACTGGAGTTACACAGTATAAGTTTGAATCTTCAATGTATGTGAAGTATCAGGTTCAGCAATGAATCAGCTTATTTTGAAAGGAAAAATTGTGACACTGTTTTTATTGAAGACCTTTTACACCAGATGTTAGAACCATGGGGAAAATAAATTCTAAAACACAAGAGCTCTTGTCACACAATGACTCTTGTCCATGAAGTTTAAGAAGTTTTGAGGTTAATGGAAACTCTAAATTAAATGCATTCATCATGTTTGTTTACTGGCATTGCAGATGTTATGATAGGCAGCGAGTTTCCATTTGTGAAACAAAAGCAGCAATCAGCAACTTTTGGCTGTTGTGGCAGACTTTTCTCAGAATGCAAATTTACTTTTGTAACACGTTAATTTAACTTGTACATTTACATTGATTAATTTACATTGTTTATCACATTTCTCCAAGATGCACAAATTAACAGCCTGAAACCGCCCTCTGACTTCTGAAAGCAGAAAAATAGAGCAAAAGTGCTATTGTTTTGTGACAGGTTTCAGAGTAGCAGCCGTGTTAGTCTGTATTCGCAAAAAGAAAAGGAGTACTTGTGGCACCTTAGAGACTAACAAATTTATTAGAGCATAAGCTTTCGTGAGCTACAGCTCACTTCATCCGATGATTCATCGATGATTCATCAAAAATGCATCCGATGAAGTGAGCTGTAGCTCACGAAAGCTTATGCTCTAATAAATTTGTTAGTCTCTAAGGTGCCAAAAGTACTCCTTTTCTGTTTTGTGACAAAAACTGTTCAAGATTATAGTGGCAAAACCTCATTAAAAAGTAGTAAGAGTTCTTAAATCTGCAAATGCTAATTAGCTTTCATTATTAATGCTCTCTGATTGATTAATTGAGCAATTAAAATAGACTAGTTCATTTCTCAGTTTTTATTTTCTGTTTCTGTTTAATGTACCCAGCACTGTAGTATCTAGCCTGCATAGTTCCCATACACCACCATAATGTTGTTTGGGTTACAACCACACAGAGACCATTTTGATTTAAAATTGCTTTTCTTTTCTAACCTCATAAAAACTCTCTTCGTACTAAGCTGTGCAAATCCATGTTATAAACAGAAGCAAGATTTTTATGTCTAATACTAGTTGACTAATGTATGCATTCTACCACTGCAGGCTTACCAGATTGAAAAGCATTTTACCCACACACTCTCCTAACCCGACATGTTATGTATGCTGGGTGGGTGTTGGTGGAAGTGGTACAGAGCCATATATGTTGACTCTCTGCCAGCCAGAGATTACCTCTTGTGAGGAGAATTCCCAGCTGCCAACTAGTTTTACTATTACAACAGGTTACCACCTCTTTTGCATTGTGGAAACAGCACAGTGGGATGGAGTGGGGACCAAGGATCTGGCCACAATGGCATGTTCACCTAGAACCAAATCTGCTCCCCAACCTGGTAAAACTCCATTGTCTTCAACGTTAGCAGTTATCATAAAGTAGAAGCACACATATCTATGTTGTAAATTAGTGTCAGTTAAATTGTGGTAATGTTAGAATTATGGGGATCAGCGGGGAGTGGGAGGTGGGGTTGGGAGATGTGGGATGGCTTCTGCCCAATATCTAGTTATAAAATTGTCGTCTGAGGGTGTACCTTTGCCCTTATCCTGCAAAGTTGGCACTCACTAGTTGCTGAATAATTGTTGATCATAAAGAGCTGTGTTTGCTCACTGCTATCAATCACTGATGTTTTGATTTAATTTAATTACCATCTAAAACAAGCAAAGGAAGTGAAATAAAACAAAAGATTAATTGGGTAGAAAAGGGCAGAGAAAAGGCCTCTTTTTAATTTTTTTTGAAAGTATGTAGGAAGAATTAAAAAAACAAACAGCCATTCTGTACAAAATACTCTGGCGCTTGTCCACTCTGCTGGTGGCTCCCTTACAGATAAAATGTACATCCAGAGTCTAAAAGCTCCACTGGTAGGAGTGGAGGAGTGAGGGAATTAACCAATGGGGAAAATAAATGATTTTTGGAAAAAACATAATAAACTGTGTCTATAAGCTATAAGGACAACGTAGAGGCTGTGGAAATAAACTTAAATGCCCATAGGATTTCTTCTAGTTCTTGAAAGTTTAATTGAGAGGCTAGAATGATCTTTGCCCTGATAAATATAATGAGCCAGGGCTTTAAAAAACGGTATTGAGGGTTGTGAAAAAGTTTATGAATAGCTGAGGTCAACAGCAGGACAAAGGCTTTTCCTGCGGCATCTGTTCTTATTATTTGGACGACACTAGTTCCTAAAAAGCCTCATTGGGCTCAACACCATTCAGACACTTAGTAAAAGACAGGCCCTGCCCCAAAGAGCCTGGAATCTAAGAGCCCACCTCCACAAACACTCACATGCATAACTTAACTCATGTGAGTAGGTCCATTTGAACTAATGGTCAATTTAGGGTCAGGCCTACATTAAAACTAGATGCAACTGGGGGGAATGAAGGAGGGAATAGAAGGGTAACACTGATAATATGTTAACATTGCATTTCTACAGCACCTTACATATGAAAAATTGAAGCCTCCTAGCACCTTTGAGGTTGGTAATGTGACAGGGTCGGGCCAGATGGCTACAGGAAAGTAAAAGAAGGCAGATATATTAGCCTGAGGTTAAGTAGGTCCCTTTCCCTGAGTAAGGGAACAGGGAAGGTTCCAGAACAATCAGGAAATTTCTGGAAACAATTAAGGCAGACAGACTGATTAAAACACCTGCAGCCAATCAAGAAGCTGCTAGAATCAATTAAGGCATGCTAATCAGAGCACCTGGGTTTAAAAAGGAGCTCACTTCAGTTTGTGGTGTGTGTGAGTATGAGAAGCTGGGAGCAAGAAGGTGTACTACTGGAAGACTGAGACATACAAGCATTATCAGATATCAGGAGGGAGGTCCTGTAGTGAGAATAAAGAAGGTGTTGGGAGGAGGCTATGGGAAGGAGCCCAGGGAGTTGTAGCTATCACGCAGCTGTTACAGGAGCTCCTGTAGACAGCTGCAATCCACAGGGCCCTGGGCTGGAAGCCAGAGTAGAGGGTAGGCCTGGGTTCTCTCTATCCCCCCAACTCCCTACTTGATAGTGGAGGAGTTGAATTGGACTGTGGGCTCTACCAGAGGGAAGGTCTCTGGCCTATTCTCTGATCCCCTAGGTGGATCAGTAGAGAGTGTGGGGAATTCCTTTTCCCCATGCTGGTCAGTGATGAGGCTAACTGAGTGAATGGCAGATTTGAGCAATTAAAGTGGCCAAACTGAGAGCTGCCGTGAACCTCTGAGGTGAGCAAATCTGCCAATAAGTGCAGGACCTACCAAGATAGAGGAGGAACTTTGACACAGTAAATTATCCCCATATTCCACAGAATGCATTAATTCCATTGAAATCAGTTGGAGCTGATCACCTTTGAAAATCAGGCCCTTGATGTCTCAAGCAGGGTATGCAAAATTATCAAATATTTCTGAAAATTTGGTCCAAAGTGACTAGTTCAAGTTGTCCAGAGCTAGGGACAGAACCTTCCCTCTCTCCACTCCCTGTTTGCTTTTGCCAGGAGCCCATCTTTTCCATGGGTCGGTGGCCATGTTAAATGATACTTGATAAGTAAATTACTCTCTACTCTTCGTTACCTCTGTCTTACAGTCCTCTTCAGCTTAAGTAGCATACTCATTTTGGCTAAATTCCTTTTGGTTACAAATATAACTTTTGCCATTTCCTTCCAATAGCTTAATTACAAAGCTCATGCCTGTGATACTGCTAAAAAAGCATTGCAGAAAGGCTATTTACAGTCCTGGTGCTGTGTTGGAATATTCCATTTTTATAGTAGAAACTGAAAATATGTGCATGATTAACTCCTGCTTACTAAAATGTATGTTTGAAAAATGGAGTTACCTTCATATTTCCCATAAAGAACAATCATTAATATAATAACTGTACAATGCTGCTACTTATATTGCCGTAACATCTGGATATTTCATTTGGCAGTGGGTTTGAGTGAATAACTCACAGCAAATTTATTTAACTAAGCTTGTGTCTTTATTCATGTAATGTCTGTAAGCAGGTCATAGCTTCCTTGCCTGTGTTCCTTTATTAGTAATGGTAGTGTTTAAGGGCCTATCAGAAACAGAGCCCCATTGCGCTCGGCCCTGTACTAACACAGGGTAGCTGACAGTATCTGCCCTGAAGAGCTTACAAGGTAAATAGACAAGACAGACACATGGTAGGTGAAGGGGTTGAACACATTAGCAGAGTGAACAATCTGATGATAGTAAATACCATGGGTTTTTTTTAAAGTTCTGATTTGGTCTGTATTTGGTGGGTATGTTTTTCCTCTGTGGATTGTATCAGAACCGTTTGTGTACATATTCAATATTCTGTTCATAATTCAAACATGTCTTTTATGACTGGTTATATGAGTTTGGTTTTGTGAAGATAAGCAACAGGCAGAACCTAAAGCTGGTCTTTCACAAACAGATAAGGGCCTGTTCCAAAGCCCATTGACTTCAGTGGGCTTTGAATCAGGCCCATATTTTAGAAGGGAACCCTGAGAGGTTTTTTTGCATTTAAAATAATATATATCTATATCTATATAAAAAGCTTAGACCAGCCAGTATGTGTTGGATTACTCCGTAGTGGAGCTGCATGAAAAAGTTTGAAATGGCAATACAGAAGATCCAGCAAGGGATTAAAGGTAAGTAAATCCTAGACTAAGTATTAATAAATCCTTGATGCAAGATAAACATTATCTAATGCTTTCTTTATTTAAGGGATTGCTATGCAGGTGAAACATAGTAGAAGTATTAGCTGATTTTAAGGAGAGCTGTATTTATATTCATGGCTGTAACTGGCTTGTGGAATCTTCTGTTATCCCCATACATAGCACCTATATATTTTAAAATGTGTTAGCAGAGCTTTTAATTTATCTCTTCCAGACATAAAGAAGCATCAATTATATTACACAAGTTCTTGAGCAGGGACATGGTGAAGGCCTTATACCAGTAATGCATGAGACAACCTCACAACAGATAGGATACCCCCAGCAAATTTTTATTCTGATCAATAAGGAGTAATGACAGATCATTAAGGCTATAAACTATTGCGATCTTCTGCCCCCAATTTTTAAACCTCTTGACAGCTTCACTGTATATGCCAAAAATGACCAGTATCAGTTGTATGCAAGAGAACTGTGTAGCATGAAAGTTTGTCTCTCACCTACAGAAGTTAGTCCAGAAAAGATATTATCTCTTCAGTATCAGTTGGCCACTTTACTCATTAACCCCAGATATAATTAATGTAACCTTGCTGATGTTATGTAGATTCTCAGAATAACACTGAAATCTAGTGTGTCCTATATTAATTCAGCTTAATTTATTCAGAAACATCCTTCATCTCACAGTATTCTACATTCAGTCCCTATCCCATTTTGTCCTCTGCCCACTACTGTTCGTTGCAGTCAAGCAAATGTAGATGCAAGTAGTGAGCCTTCTTTAAAATGGATCCATAATTAAGAGCTCATCTTCTAATGATTATATTTTGGTTTCTTGATAGTTCAAAAATTAGTTACTGTTGTAAGAAAATGTATGGTTTGAAAGCATCTCTAAAAATGAGTGTTTGGAGTGTGATAAGTAGCTCTACCTTTCTCAAAAGACATGTGTTTGAGGTAGCATTATAAAACCAAGCTTTTCCCATAGCTAAGAAAGATTGCCTCTAAGTGCCTTTGCTATAAAGTGTTGTGTGTGTATATACTTATCCATAAAAAGAGTGCACCTTGAGAGGATTTGCCATATTTAGGTGACTTGGTGCCAGCTGGTAAATCTGTATGAACCATAAGGTACATTCTTAGTTCTCGTAAACTGCATTTCCATGAATGTAAGGTTTGAACAGTTCATAAGCTGTGCAAGGTCAGCTGAAACTCAGATTTTCTATTTGCCTGAATACAGATCACAACTGAAAAATAATACTTATAAAAGGGAATGCCAAAGCACCTTTTTTAGGAAGTAGGTAGGTTTCCATCCTTCCACCCTTCAGTGTACTCCTGAAAAACAGGCCCCATTGAAATCAGTGGGAGCAGGGATTTCACCCTGAGTATCTTAATGTTCCAAATGAAGGGCCAGAACCCGCAGGTCTCTTCTCTTATCAGCTAGACCACATGAAAGGTTATGCACCTTTTGGCCATGCCATCAAGCAAAGAAATGGGTCCGGCAAACTGACAGGATTTGCTTGCCAGAACATGAATCTCTGGCATGGTTTGCAGCAGTTCCAGGGTAAAAACTGACCTCTTAATGATTCATAGTTTTTCATACCTTGAATGAAAAAAGACCCATCTACGTCACAAACTCATTTTCCAGGAAAGTTCAAGATGGCTCAGCAAGATTATATCAACAATGGATTGTCTAACCTAAACACTATCTAACTAAAGAACCCTGGTAGAAGCTGCTGACATTTTGTGATTATGGCCCCTACTTTGCTGAACCATAAACAAATAATATTGCAATAAAATGTAAACAGGATGCTGCCCTTTCAACTGCAGCATTATTTACCAAAAGGTACACATTTAAATGGTGTAACTGTTAAATTAGGCAACAGCAGCAATTTTAGCAATATACTGTGCATGTTGTAAGTGGGTCCCACCCTGGTGAAATCAATCCACTTATCCCAGGTCTGAATTTTCCCCAGTCCGACTGAGTTTTGGACAGAGGTGTGCAAAACTCCCTGGCTGGTAACCTCTTGTGGAAGCCAAGCCCTCCAGAAATTGATGCTCTTGTGAGGTTCACATCAGTTTAGGATTCATAGGAAACCCAGAAGCAAAAAAATCCCTGTCATGTTTCACAACAAAAGCTCAGACTCACTGCCCTCTTCCCCTATTAGACACAAACTAAATCCCACAACATACAATGGGATTTAGTGGGGCCTGCTGCACTGCCAAACCTAAACATTCAAAAGTCATGAGTCAGGCCCACAAAATCATGTTCTTTTTCTCTGCTTTCTTAGCCTTTAGGGTGAACTCATGTCATGTTTTTAAGCTTTTCTTTGTAATGGAGGGTTGGAGGGATTCTTTTTGAAGTGAAAACCGAGATGCTCTTAACTCCAACAGCTGGGTTTGTAAGAAGTACACTAAATATCATAAGAGTTGGCAACATTCTGACAGTTGAAGAACAGGAACCCAAGAATGGACCAGCTGGCTGGAGAGGTCTATTCATGGAAACAGAAGGCCTTTTGGCTTCCTCTGCAGCACACAACCAAGTCTCCTGTGTGAAGAGGGCGGGGCAGGGGGAAGGGAGATGAGGGCCTAGCTGGGTTGAAACAAACCAGAAAACAGTTCAGCCCCAAGTTCTTAGAAAGCAGCTGTAAGATCTCCTGGACCATCATGAGTTTTGGGGTCATGATGTAAGCAGAGTCTGAGCTCTCCCCTGACATCTAGTGATGAGCTGTGGAAAAAGACTTCAGAAGCTGATCTTGTTTGCATGGACACACCCACCCTGTCTAGATGCTCAGCATGATGGGATTGCTTGCCCAAATGATCACTTGTGGCTGGTGTTGGATCCCCAGTCTTCTGGTTATTGGAGCAGGAGTAATAAAGAGTTATTGTGTGAATTGAGGGCAGCAGAACTGTACCTGGCATACCCCGAGGAAGGGACTCACCCTCAACTGAATGACACTCGCTAGCCATGGGATATGGGTTCTAAAGACCAATGAGCTGAGAGAGGTTGGGGACAGGTATTTGTACTGGATAGTGTGGGTCTTCTACAAGGGTCCTTCGCACCATTTGACACTTCCTCTCTCCATGGTATAATAGAGCTAATTTAGATTCAACTGAGAGTCTTATTACATACTGCAGAGCTGAAATCACTATTTCAAGAGACTGCCCAGTGTGCACCAGCAGTGAGGCTCCCCCACTAACAGCTGAAATAACTGAGAACTGTGTTAAGGGGTGGGTGGGCCCTGAAGACATCTTGGTGAGTGGCCAGCAAGGTGGCTGGTGGAGAAGAATGGCAAGTGGCCAGCAGGGGAGCTGGTAGAGAGGGCCACGGCCAGAGCAGAGCCCTACAGAAGTGTGGAAATCGGCCATTGGGGCATCGAGCAACTGCTTGAACAGTGGAGCGTGTAAGGTGAGAGGTGAACTCTGAGGCAGCATTGGACAAGGACAGCAACTGTGAGTGGGGTACAGAGAAGGGATGGGCACCTTAAAGGGACTTTTGGGTTGCTGGACTTAAGACCCTGAGGGGAAAAAGGACACTGCTCAACTTACTTGGTGGTGGGTCTTTTGCTCATGGTTTGTGTTTATGAACCCTGGTTGCGATGTTTTCCCAAATTAATGCTGAGTTAATTCCCCTCTTTTATTAAAAGTTTTTGCTACACTCTGACTCTGTGCTTGCGAGAGGGGGAAGTATTGCCTCTTAAAGGCACCCAGGGGGTGGTGAGTAATTGTCCCAGGTCACAGGGTGGGGGCTTGAGCCGATTTTGTGTTGTATTGTTGAAAAGGAACCCCTAGATACTGAACCTGGCCCTTGTTGCTGCTGGCTCCACCTCGCAGAAGGGTTACAATAATAAAAATGTAATTTAAAATTCCTGAGTTTATGACCTTGGTTTCAGAAGAATAGCTATAAAAATCTTGTACAGGTTTAGTTGTGAATCTAAGGGGAAAGTAGATCTGAATTTGCAAGCCACAATGGGTCAGTGGTGGGAAAGAGTTTTGCCAACGGGTCGAAAAATCTCACACAGGAGTCTCCTTCTTTGTGTACTTTTACAATATAAATTAATACAGGTGGGGTACCTTGTACCAAAACATCAAACAGAATTGCAGACCTTTTGGTGGTGATTGCATCTGAAATGTTAGATCAAAGAATCTAACCAGGAAGGCAAAGCCAAAGGGCTGTTGCAGGCAGTGAGTTATAATAACATGGAGGTGTGTGATTTGTGTGTGTGTGGTGTTTTTTTTTTCTTCTTTTTTTGCTGTTGCTAAACTCTAGATCTGCTGGTGTCCCTTCTCCCTCCCCATATGGGCTGTAAAAGACCAGTTGTTATATTTTTGTTCTCCTTTGCTGCACCTGCATTCCACTCAATGAAGGCATGGGGCAGGCTTTCCAATGTCTCAGAGGCAAGGGTCATGGGAGCAGCCTGATGAAAGTTTTAGGTCACTAGCTGAGTGTGAGCATAACACTTTTATCATTCTCTTCTTTTCTGACTAGAAGTGTTATCTCTCATGATTTTATCAAGTCTCAAGATATTTTACTTAAAAACCCAGTTCCTGGAGTCTTGTAAATATATGATTACCTCAGGTTTCTTTTTCTTTTTTTTTAAAAATGCATTTCTAGTCGTCATCCCTGGAAAACATGAATACCAAAGGCTCAAAACCCATCGGGCAAATAGAGAACCATAAATTTATTATTTTGAACACTTTGTGATTTTTGAAGCCAATCTCATGATTTTTGGGGACCTTGCTCATGATTTTTGAATTATGGAGGTTTTAACACACAATTTTGTGCTTGATATTGATGTTTAATAACAATTCTGTCATTCTTGTTGGCTTAGATGTCTAAAATACTGAAGAATGCACCAATCCTAGGCTCTGGGCACCTTGCCGTTATCTTAAAGTGCAAAATAGGTTTTTAATTTTAGTTAGTCTTCTGGAACTGAGATTTGATCAAATCATTTTATAAATAGCAAAAGGGTGGTACAGCATGGGGTGCAATGCATTGTGGAGAGAGAACAGTGAAATGCGTATAATAGAACTGGTAGGAAAGTGGTTTTCTTTCTTTCTTGCTGAAAATTTTGACATTTTGGTGAAAATTGAAAACCAAAATATTTCTGTTCCAAAATGCCATCATAGTACTGGTAGTTTGTGCGTCTCTATAGGCCAGATTCCCTGGTTGGACTACCTCTCCCGTGATGCAGCACGGTCTCTCCTCTTGATGATGGGGTATTAGGGGATTCCTCTGGGAGATGTAGTCTGACCAAGTAGCCTGGCCTATAGAGGTTAAGGGGGACCGAAAGCACCATGGGATCATATCCAAATTCAAATATTTCAGTTTTCAGGTGCATAATTTTTCCAATGACAAATAAAAATTTTCTGCAGTAAGTGGGCACTTTTTCAAGAAGTGATTTTTTTTTTAAGGCAAAAAACCCAGTTTTCCAATGAAAGCAGTTTTAATAGAAAAATTTCTGCCAGCCCTAGTGCAGTCCCAGTTAAGCAGAGGCATGGTGTAAATTACACAATGGATGTCATTTGCTGAGTAACTTTCCCCTATTTGGCATTAAGTGGGTGTGTAAAATATGCCAAAGGTGTGCAATGTGGGTTCAGGAAAAGCAAATAAAGGTGTAAGACAAAATATTTCACCAGTTACTCATCTATTTTCTCATCAACTTGCATCACTATTTCTCCTTGTTGGATTTGGCCCTTAAGAGTTACTCCTGCTTACACTAATTCTGAAATGTTGGGCCATTGTCTTCCAGTTGATTAGAAGGTTTCAACAATAAATGGCTACCAATTAATTTATTATATTATGGTTTTGACTATACCTAATGTGTGCCTAGAACTACTAAAATAACATGCAACCTATTGCTGAACTAAGTGTCCATTTAGCAAGTCTAAAACTGTCATCTGTATACCCATATTTTCTTTGTCCTTGACCTTTATTTGATCCATTTTAAGGATGATCATATAATATACATTGCATTTTGGTTACTGTGATAGAAACTGCATGGTACAATGTACATTCATTAATAGGTACTGACTAATTTCCTGGCTGCAGAGTCCACCTATGTAAAGTTTGCTGTTGGGGAAAGTTTCCTTAATGGAAATAATTGTTCTATCACCACTATGCTGTTGCACTACCTCCTTTTATAGGGTTGATCTTCAATTTAATAAGTTGGCCTTGGTGTGTAATTCAGGGAAGGGCAGGGTTGGCTTTATGCCTCAATGACTGGCTGCAGGGAAAGTTGGTGTAGGGAGGCATTTTTCCTCTCACCTTTCAAAGACAGAACTTTGAAGATTCATTCATTGGCACAGTCACTGCTGCTGGATGTTAATAGTGTTATCCAAGATAGAACAATTGAACAGTGTGCTCTGAAAAATGCACAAGGTACCACCGGGTTTGGTCTTTAGCAGACATGGCAGCCACGTGGCTTCACTTTGATAAACATTTTGGGTGAAATCCTATCCCCATTAAAGTTAATGAGCATTCTACTATTGTCTTCAATGGGGCCAGGATTTCACTCTTTAGATGACAGTTACACACTTGAGAAAATAGGTGCGATTCAATGCTGCACCTCCGGATGTAGCGCAGAACTCACTGCCGAGAGAGAAGAGGCTGTGGTAGTTTTAAGCCACACTTTCACCCTTCCAATTGTGGGCTTCTCTGCAGCTCCTGGCATAACTTAGCTTGGTGGTCCTGTCTAAATTACAGCAGCCTGTCCTCAGCTGCCTATGGCTAGAATCTCTGGAATGTTATATGCTGCTGCTGTGTCAGGCATTATGTCGAGACTTATATGGGGGCCATTGGAAGACGGCCTTCTGAGTGTCTCTGCAGTGCCTTTTGTTAAGGGAATGTTTCCCCAGTCATAGCCCTTTACACCTCTCTAGCCCTTTTATGTGGCATACAGGGCCTGGCGCTGGGTTGAGGATGTCACCCATAGAGTTTTTTGGGTGAGGCTGTGAGACTCTCTCATCACATCATTCTCTTTCCTCTGAGCAGAAAAGGGCTTGGAAAATCCTCTGGACACCATCTGTGCTGCTCTGTCACTTGTCCAAAAGGAGTTGGTGGAGAGGACTCTCTTCCCACATGCCTACTGCTCTTATCCCCACTATCCTAGGAGCCATGACAACAATCTGAGGAGCAAAAGTTAGATACTTCCTATAGCAGAGAACCTTATGCTTTAGCCACGGCCCACCACTACATCCTAAAGTTATTTCTTGATGCCATTTTGTTCTTGTTAAAATTGCACTCATGTGCATCCAGAGCATAGATATGAGAACAATAGAAATAGTTCAACATGGAAACCTGAAATTACACTTGTCTGAGATGCAGCTTCAGTTACATTTAAATGATTGTTATACAAGCCCTTTGAAAGACTAAGAGAAGAAATCTGTCTGTTTAGATCTGTATTTGTTATGTTAGCAACCTTGTTATAGCATGCACACTGCAAAACATCTTAAGAGACTCCAAAACTAACAAAGAAATAAACAGCTGCAGAATTTAAATTTCTTCGATAAAGAGAGCATAAAAATAGACTTCCTACCCCCTCCTTTAAAATATGCAATGAGAAGTTCTCTCTCTGTACTCCCCTTTCGCAAAATAAAGCCAAGTTATGCAGGGGGTAATTCTATTTGTTGCTTTTTTTGATATACACTGGAGGAGCCATTTTGGCTTCTTTGTGGTATGCATTATACACCGAGGTTTGTTTACTATCCTCAGCAGAATAGCAATGTCAACATTAGCGTAGCTCCCACTCATTTTAAGCCTTCCTCTTTATAATTTTCCAAGTTTGAATGTTTATATGAAACAGTCTATGACGTAACTGCCTCCTAGGCTGTTAGCAGATGGAGTTTTAGCCATGTGTCCGAGGAGAGGTAGTTTTCCAAGGGAGCTTCTTATCTGAGCTTTCATATTCCACTGCAAACTCTACCTGGACCAGGAAAAGTTAAAGGTCAAGTCAATCTGTCACTAAAAAGGTAACTTTTCATAGGAGTTCAGTCTTGAGTTTGATAACCTTACAATCATGGTAATTTGACTGTTATGGATGCATGAATGGTCAGCCTCAAACTCACAGGGTGTGATTGCAGCATTTGCTGCCTTGGATTTCAAAATACAATGTGGACGTACCTTCTGACTCTAAATCAGGCATTGTTAGCCACATACACCACAGGCACCTCCACTAGGTTAAGATGCATTTAGTCCCTTTGTAGAATGTGGTTATTGGTACATGCAGGCATGAGAGGAAGTGTGAGATTTTTTTTAAGTAAAATTAGCCTCTGAGGCGCCCTTTGTTACCCCTTTAACTACTGACTAGAAAGGCCGAGTGTTGGGCTGACTCCTCATCCTACTGGAGGAGGTTTGGATGCAGCACCATCCAGAGCACATCATTCATGCTCCTGGGTCAGTCAGAGGGAGTTGTTTAAGAACTGCACAAAGGTGCTCCCTTTCCTCATGGGCTGAATACACTTCCCTCCCAATCACTGCTAGCTGAGGTACAAGCTGGAGACAAACTCACAGCCCTGCCAGACTGACCCACTTTGCGTAAATTTTTAATGTGTTTTTAACAAATCGCCAATATGAGCTCCGTAGCTGATGTTTTCCAAGAGCTTTCCTTTACAGTTGGTATGACCTGCAACTGTAGCATCCAGTGAATCACCAGCATGACCTGGAACTCTGACTTGTTGCATTAAAAATACAACTCATGCAAATAGTACATTATTTGGAAATGTTATGGCTGACAGAAAGAAAACATCCTCTCTTTGTCAGGATATGACACCCTGAGGGAGACTCCATGATCTTCATGAACTAACAGATCCAAAGGAGAGACTTTTTCAATATTTTAAACATTAAAAAATGTTTACCAAAACACTGTCTATCCAATTGTATTGGATGTTCTTACCTCTGTCCCCGCCCCCCCTCAACCAGATCAGTCAAATTTCTTTGCAATTTATGCAAACAGGATGCTTAAAGAAAGCAACCTGTGTAGTATTACATCAAAGGACAAACTGGGACAAACTCTAGCATCTAAGGATGTATTTAATGGAAGGGGGGGGGGGAACCCCATATGGGAGCTCATTCCAGCACCAGAAATGCACTTGGATTCTTTCCAGATTTGCTTAATTGTTTAGACTTTCTTTTTTTTTTTTTAAACATGCACAATAGTTTCCCATCTTTGTCCATTGCTCTGGCGCATGGACGTCCCCATAATTGATCTGCTAGCTATTAGAATGGATAGTAACACTTCTATACCTCCGCTCTTGTTCCTGTGTAGTGCCCAGCAAGGAGGTACACTGGGGAGTAAGCAACGTTCAGCGCGGAGCAGAGTCCTCTGCACTAAGCAGAAGTCCCGAGCCTTGGTCTCAAGGAATTTGATCCTGTGCTAAGGAGGGTGCTGCAGTGTGGTCACCAAATTCCTCTTACTGGGCAGCAAGATTAACGCACAAGGTGGGAACACTGAGCTAAGAATTTCATTTCCTCGGGCCTATGTTTCCTCATCTTCTCTGCCTAGACTCTGCTCCTTTTTTTTTTTTTTAATCATAGTGAATACGCACAGAGGACACTGGATGATTTCACCACTCTGAGCAGAGGATAATGCTTAGTGCTTCATCTTATCTGCTCCCTTGTATAGTACTGGGTTCTTGGACCCATCACTGTCCTTTTTTGTGCCTCTTCTGCCATGCAAAGGGGACAGTGGGCAGCTGGGGATTCCTCTAGATTCGGGGAAGTCTTCAGATGCCATAAAGTGCCTATAGCCAGGTGAATTCACACATTGCTGCCTGGCTCTTTGGCCTGTGCTCCTCTGATCCTGGGCTGGTTGCTGCTGCCAGCACAAATTAGAGCAGCCCTGCTGCTGCTGCGGCTTGCACCAGGTGCTGAACTGGCCCTTGGCTGTCCCAGAAGTGAGGGAGATGGCAGAAGGCTAATTTTGACCCTGCTCATCCTCCGATGTGTTTGAGTAGAGCACAGAGGATGTAATACAGGAGTGAGCACTGATACAACGTCACAGAGTAATAGAGCCTTCCATGCTGTGCATTGCATGAGGGCTTTCAGGATCAAAGCCATCACATATCACTAGAGCATAATGTGTCATGGATCATATAAAAAAGTCCCCAACTATCAATGCTAGCTATTATAGGGATAACCTTTTTATTTGTGAATTGATCCACAATGTGGAAATAAGCCTACTATTAACAGTGTTCCTGTTCGTTTTTTTCAATGTATATTTAGCCACAAACTAATATTTTCCTGCCTTTCAAAACACTTTTAGATTACACCTGGTGCTCTTGCATGACTGACAGCATTAGAGTATCTCTTACCATCAACCATATTTGCTGGATTTTGGCTGGAAGTAGGGCATGGTATATTTTTATGCTTTTATTTATTTATTCAGCGTGAATAACCCATAGTAACCTTGCACCCATATCAAGTCTAACTTGCATAAAATAATGCATCTGAAACCCTGAAAAATAAAAAAATTCTGCTGCCCAGAATGTGATCAGTGAAATTAAATGTTTTTGGGGAAAAAAGTTACCAGTTATCACAGATGCATTTATAGATTCAAGATGTTGTATGTGGCTTATATTTCACTGTAGTGTTAGCCAATGACATGCCCTTTCTGAGCTGCTTAAATTTAATGGGAGTAACACAGGGTCTGATACGTTTATGCTCGCTGTTATAGCAGTAGAGGTATAGTCATGCAATGAGAGCACTTGAAATCTGGCGTAACAGCTAATTCTATGTGAGTGAATACTTTTTAAAATTCAGTTCCTTGCTTCATATAGAGATCCTGGAATTTCTTGATGCCTGTAATTGTGGACTCTGACCCAATGAGTTAATGGAGTTGTTTTGATTTGAGAAGCGCCACAGCATCCAATTCAAATACATTTTTAACTCCATTTCAATAGAAAATTTGTCAGATATAAGGGAACTTATATGAGGGCTTAATGTGTCTGCAGTAAAGTTGGCATTGTCTGCATAGTCATCAGAACACGACTAGGCACCTTTTTAATTAAATCTGATAACAGCTGTTAGTCCAACATAGTCGTCATTCTTATCTGTCACCCACAGGAACACCTTTTAATAAACATAACAGTTCTAAGATTTAATGTCTCTTGAACAGACATGTCTCACAGGAAAACCCAGAACACAAGTTGTGCTAGACACTGTGCAATCATCGTAATAGTCACAGGGGAGGATGTTTAACCCTTGCTGCACTGTGAAGTGAGTTCCATGGTTCCTCCTGAAACGAGTTCTGGGGTGATATTTTCAGCAAGGTAATGGGAGGCAGTGTGGTCGAGGGCAGTATTTCCCAATGACCAGGTGGCGGACCAGCCCATAGGCATAGTTTGACTTCTATATCGGGGTGGGGTAGAGTGGCTCCACTCAGGCCAACAGAGCTGTGCATGGGGTGGAGGAGGGGACACAACACAAATTCCATGCCTGCTCACAGGGGTGCTGTTTCAGATGGGAGTGGGGGGAAAAGCATGCAACTTTAACTGTGATTCTGGGGGCTACTTAGGCAACTGAAAACTCTACTGCTTTTACAGATAATAACTTAGAAATATCTGACAGGAGCATTGTATCTAATTCCTATATCAAGAAAGAAAATTAAATAAATATTAGACCCACTCAGCTCTAATACTAATATATTCTGACAACTTGTGGCCAGTCACTTTTGGGACACTGGTTAGGTTTAAAATTGTAATGTATATTCTTACTCGGATACTCTTACTAAAGTCAGAAAGGACCATCTACTCTGACCTCCTGCACAGGCCACAGAAACTTACCCGCTCACTCCTGTAATAGACCCCTAATCTCTGGCTCAGTTACTGAAGTCTTCACATTGTGGTTTAAAGACTTCAAGTTACAGAGAATCAACCATTTACACTAGTTTAAACCTGCAAGTGACCCCATGCTACAGAAGAAGGTGGAAAAAACCCCATAGTCTCTGCCACTCTGACCTGGAAAATATTCCTTCCTCATCCCAAATATGATGATCAGTTATACCTTGAGCATGTGGGCAAGAGCCACCAGGCGTATACCTGGGAAAGAATTCTCTGTAGTAACTCAGATCCCTCCCCATCTAGTGTCCCTTCTCCAGCAATTGGGGACTTTTGCTACAAGCAGTCGCTGATGGGCCACATACCATTGTAGGCAGTCCTGTCATACTTTCTGCTCCATAAACTTATCAAGCTCAGTCTTGAAGCCAGTTAGGTTTTTTTTGCCCCCACTGCTTCCCTTGGGAGGCTGCTGCAGAACTTCACTCCTCTCATAGTTAGAAATCTTCACCTAATTTCAAGCCTAAATTTGTTGATGGCCAGTTTATATGTATTTGTTCTGGGGTCCACACTGATGCTTAACTTAAATAACTCCTGTCCCTCCCTGTTATTCATCCCTCTGATGTATTTATAAAGAGTAATCATACCTTCCCCTCAGCCTTCTACTGGTTAGACTAAACAAGTCAAGCTCTTTGAGTCTCTCTTCATAAGATAGGTTTTCCATTCCTCAGATAATCCTAGTAGCCCTTTTCTGCACCTGAATTCATCTTTCTTAAACATGGGAGACCAGAATTGCACACAGTATTCCAGATGAAGTCTCATCAGTGCCTTGTATAATGGTACTAACGCTTCCCTGTCTCTAATAGAAATACCTCACCTGATGCACCACAGGACCACATTAGCCTTTTCACAGCCACATCACATTGATGGCTCATAGTCATCCTGTGATCGATCAATATCCCCATCTCTTTTCTCATCCACTGTCACTTCCAACTGATAAGTCCCCAGCTTATAGAAACTGTAACTTGTTGTTAGTTCCTAAATGTATGACTTTGCACTATTAAATATCATCCCATTTCTATTACTGCCGTTTACAAGGTCATCCAGATTTTTTTGTATGGTATTCCAGTCCTCCTTGGTATTGGCAATACCTCCCAACTTTGTCTGCACATTTTATTAGTGCACACACACTTTTTGTGCGACAGTCAGTAATAATGTTAAATAAGATTTGGTCCCAAGACTGATCCCTGAGGAATTCCACTCATAACCTTCCTCTGGCCTGAGAGGTCACCTTCCGGTAGGACCTGTTGTAGTCTTCCCTTTAACTAGTTCCTTATCCACCTTTTAGTTCTCATATTAATCCCAATCTTTTCCAATTTAACTGATAATTTCTGATGTGGAACCGTATCAAATGCTTTACTGACATCCAAGTAGATTAGATCTACTGCATTTCCTTTGTCTAAAAAATCAGTTATCCTAAAGATATTAGGAAATTGGCTACCACCTCTTGAATACAACCACTGTAGAAAAATCTACAGTTCCTTTCTATCGTTTAGGCTACTTATTTTTTGCAGTTCACCAAGCTTGGAATAGATCATTTAACTTTAGGAAACATTCTAACAGCGCTTTCTCATCTTAATCACCTGTTAATCACTGTTTGTAAACAAAATTGACTCCCTGCCTCAGGAGTGCAAACTGGGAGCAGTCTCCTGTCTCCTCTGGAGAACTCATTGCATTGTACACTCAGGTTGCCTGCCCCTGAGGATGACCGTTTGGAGGGGGCAAGGTCCTCTCTTGCCCCCACAAACTCTGCCTATGTCAGTGCCACTCCCTGAGATCTCTTTGACACAGTCAGGTCCCTGGTATCAAAAAAGGTTGAGAAACACTGGTCTAGGGGATAGAGTACTAGAGTGGGATTAAGATCCCAGCTCTGCCACTCACCTGCTATGTGACATTGGGCAAGCCACTTCATGTCTTTATGTTCTTGTATGTAGGGTGAGGGCTGCCCCGAGTCCCCACCAGACCACAGTTTGGGCTGCTTACAGAGTCCTTCCCTGCTTGTGGCATACAAGGTATTCTCCAAACAAAAACTGGCTTTTCCCGCTCCCTCCCCAGGTGATGAGAATCAGAGTAAAAAAAGACAAAGGTGGCCACTCTCTTAGGTAGTCTTTTGGTCACCCCTTTGGGGTCCAGCTTATCTGCAGGCTCTGTGATCAGGGGCAGGATCTGTCTCCATCCCCTCCTTTTGGTACCCTCTACTTTATACAATATCACGGTCTGCAACTGGTTTCTGCTCAATCCCTGGAGGCAGCTCATTAGCCTCTTCTATACTAGAGTGAGGGTGTCCCCCTCCACACTGCTTTTCCTCCTACCTTTTGTCTATTTAGATTCTGAGCTCTTTAGGGCATTGACTCTCTCACAATGGGGCCCTGATCTCAGTTGCAACCTTTATCTGATACTTTAATACAAACATGTGCCATGTGCCTCCCACATGGGAGCAGCAGGGGGCGCTCAGCACCACATCCCAGGATCAGTCCCTTTGGGACTTTTTTTTAAATATATTTTTATCCGTTTCATGGTTTGCAGGGTGACACTTAAATATCTTGTTTTTTATTTGGTAGCTTTTGGGTCATTGGAAAGAAATGATCTCAACATCCTGCATGGATATAATACCTTTCTTTGGTCTTCCCATGTGGCTGAATTCTAACTGTATATCTTGAGCAAGGGGCCTGCCTTTCACTGTTCAAAACCTCGGAATTTGGAGCTATTCCAACCCTACTGAGTAGCAATGTACCTGGCTTCCCACCCCAGCTGCTAATCCTGTAGGGCCAATATCCCCTCCCTCAAAAAGCAAACAGATCCCTCCTTCAAGCTACTAAACCTGCAGGCAACTTTTGGAATATTTGATTATATTCAGCAATAGCCCTAGATATCTCTGGAATCCCTATCACTGATAAAGGAAATCGTATCTGGCAACCTTGGCTGTTTACTCACTTCAGCTGAGGAAGAAATCTTTACCTACTCATGGATAAAAAAAAACAAGTTAATTTATTTCCCTACAATCAATGACCCAATAATGAGTAGCAGGATTGACATTACCTACCACCGCTAGTAGATGAAGCATGAATAACTGAACTTACTTTCACAAATCCTGCAAAGATACCTTTTCTGGAGTAAAGGGCTGTCAGTTAGGCATTTACTCTTTGCTGTGCTGAAGCATGGCATCTGTCTCCAATGCACTCAAAACAAATAGTGAAATGCAGAAAGGAGCAGAACGGGCCAAAGGAATACGAAGCGGCAGAAAGAGGGACTGGAGGTAGGAAGAAGCTAGGAGTGTGAAATGATGATGAAAAAGTGCACCAAAACATTCTCTACAGGGGGCAGACTGGCAGGCTTTGGAGGAAGTCTCTCTCCTCCATTCTCTAACTGATAGGTAAAATATATATATCTCTTCCATTGTTTGCAGTGTTGTAGCCTTGTTGATCCCAGGATATTAAAGAGACAAAGTCAGACGGAAGAAGAGCTCACTGTAAGTTCAAAAGTTTATCTCTCTCACCAACAGAAGTTGGTCCAATAAAAGATATTACCTCACCCAGCTTGTCTCTTTTGTAAAAATATATTTAAACAACGTATGTAAGGTTGTCCAACTCTTCTCCTTATAAGATGCTGTCTTTGGTAGCTTTAACTTTGACAAACTATAATTGTTTGGGCTGAAATTTTACATGTGGGGTGTCTGCCTCAGGCTGAATTGTTCTGGAAAATTTCAGCCAAGATAGCCTAGCCATTTCTGAGAATAGGGCTAGGGAAAAATGTTTTGCCTATGTTTGGTGGTTTTTTTTTTTTTAAATAAACATCCCTATGCTCTGGAGCAGGGATTGGAAATTTGTCAGATAGAGACTTTGTGTCAGAGATGTGCCTTTTTCCATTACTAAGAAAATCTGCCCTAATTAGGCTAAGTTATAAACCTCTGAAAAATTTCAGTTTGCACATCCTCAGTAGAGACTCTTTAGATTTTTAGCAGCTACAGTCTCCAAAGGTTCCATCCCCAACAAACTAGAGCCTCTCTCCGTGCCTAGTACTGACCAGATAGAGAATGTACCATCCTTAGAGAGGGGCTGAGCATGCTCCATCCTCTTAAGCTCCTATGTATGACCTTATTGCATATGTACATCTCTACAGAGCAACTGTGCATACTCCCACACAGGTGTAAGGGCATACTTTTTCCTGTAATGACTGATCTGGGCTGGGCAGCGGAACTGGGAGCAGGGAGCCTGTCTCTCAAGGATCTACAACCTATCCTGAAGGACGACCCATCACTCTCACAGATCTTGGGAGACAGGCCAGTCCTTGCTTACAGACAGCCCCCCAATCTGAAGCAAATACTCACCAGCAACCACACACCACACAACAGAACCACTAACTCAGGAACCTATCCTTGCAACAAAGCCCATTGCCAACTCTGTCCACATATCTATTCATGGAACACCATCATAGGGCCTAATCACATCAGCCACACTATCAGAGGCTCGTTCACCTGCGCATCTACCAATGTGATATATGCCATCATGTGCCAGCAATGCCCCTCTGCCATGTACATTGGCCAAACTGGACAGTCTCTACGTAAAAGAATGAATGGACACAAATCAGACGTCAAGAATTATAACATTCAAAAACCAGTTGGAGAACACTTCAATCTCTCTGGTCACTCGATCACAGACCTAAGAGTGGCTATCCTTCAACAAAAAAGCTTCAAAAACAGACTCCAACGAGAGACTGCTGAATTGGAATTAATTTGCAAACTGGATACAATTAACTTAGGCTTGAATAGAGACTGGGAATGGATGAGTCATTACACAAAGTAAAACTATTTCCCCATGGTATTTCTCCCCCCCACCCCACTCCCCACTGTTCCTCTGATATTCTTGTTAACTGCTGGAATTAGCCTACCTTGCTTGTCACCATGAAAGGTTTTCCTCCTTTCCCCGCCGCTGCTGCTGGTGATGGCTTATCTTAAGTGATCACTCTCCTTACAGTGTGTATGATAAACCCATTGTTTCATGTTCTCTGTGTGTGTGTGTGTGTATAAATCTCTCCTCTGTTTTTTCCACCAAATGCATCCGATGAAGTGAGCTGTAGCTCACGAAAGCTTATGCTCTAATAAATTTGTTAGTCTCTAAGGTGCCACAAGTACTCCTTTTCTTTTTGCGAATACAGACTAACACGGCTGCTACTCTGAAACCTGTCTCTCTTGTGCTCTCTCTTCTGGCATCTAGGAAGCTATCTGATTCAAGTGACGAGGGCACAAAAGACAGATTGGGAGGAGGGAAAGGAATAGATTAGAATCAGGAGTCTGGGACTGGGAGCGGGAATGAGGAGCTAGTTGGTTGGGGGAGGGAAAAGTAAGATCAAAGGATGGAAGGCATGGATTGCACCCTCAGTAAGTTTGCAGATGATACTAAACTGGGAGGACAGGTAGATACGCTGGAGGGTAAGGATAGGATACAGAGGGACCTAGACAAATTCAAGGATTGGGCCAAAAGAAATCTGATGAGGTTCAGCAAGGACAAGTGCAGAGTCCTGCACTTAGGATGGAAGAATCCCATGCACTGCTACAGACTAGGGACCGAATGGCTAGGCAGCAGTTCTGCAGAAAAGGACCTAGGGGTTACAGTGGACAAGAAGCAGGATATGAGTTAACATATGCCCTTGTTGCCAAGAAGGCCAATGGCATTTTGGGCTGTATAAGTAGGGGGATTGCCAGCAGATCGAGGGACGTGATCATTCCCCTCTATTTGACATTGGTGAGGCCTCATCTGGAGTACTGTGTCCAGTCTTGGGCCCCACGCTACAAGAAGGATGTGGAAAAGTTGGAAAGCATCCAGCAGAGGGCAACAAAAATGATTAGCGGACTGGAACACATGACTTATAAGGAGAGGCTGAGGGAACTGGGATTGTTTAGTCTGCAGAAGAGAAGAATGAGGGGGGATTTGATAGCTGCTTTCAACTACCTGAAAGGGGGTTCCAAAGAGGATGGCTCTAGAGTGTTCTCAGTGGTAGCAGATAACAGAACGAGGAGTAATGGTCTCAAGTTGCAGTGGGGGAGGTTTAGGTTGGATATTAGGAAAATCTTTTTCACTAGGAGGGTGGTGAAGCACTAGAATGTGTTACCTAGGGAGGTGGTGGAATCTTCTTCCTTTGAGGTTTTTAAGGTCAGGCTTGCCAAAGCCCTGGCTGGGATGATTTAGTTGGGGATTGGCCCTGCTTTGAGAGGGGGTTGGACTAGATGACCTCCTGAAGTCCCTTCCAACCCTGATATTCTATGATTCAAAAGAGGAGCTGGAGTGGAGGGTAGGTGATGTCAGCGGCTGTAGATCTTGAAGCAAGACCTGTAGGGGTGCCAAGCAAGAGCCTTTCCAGGAAACTGCAACTGATACCCCACAAACAGGGGCTACAGTTGTTGACTCAGTAGGATCAGCTGACTAGCAGCAGACTGCTGATTGGACACAGACTAGTATATTGGGTTGCCAGGCATCCAGTTTTTGACCAGAACACCTGGTCAAAAGGGGATCCTGGCGGCTCCAGTCAGCATCACAGACCAGGCCATTAAAAGTCCAGTTGGTGGTGCAGCGGGGCAAAGGCAGGCTCCCTGCAGCTCCCAAAAGTGGCCGGGATGTCCAGCTCATAGGCACGGGGCAGGCACAGGGGTTCTGTGTGCTACCCCTGTCCTGCGCACCACCTTTGCAGCCCCCATTGGCTGGCTGCCTGCCTGCTGTGCCTCCACCTTGGAGACTGGGGGAAGCGCCACCTGGAGCCTGCACCCCTAACCCCCTTTCATACCCAAGCCCTCTCCCACACCTAAACTTCCTCCAAGAGCCCAAACCTCCTCCGGCATCCCCAGCTACCCCCCGGAGCCCACCTCTCCCAGCCAGAGCCCTCACCCCCAATGGCTCCCCAACCCTCTGCCCAGCCTGGTGAAAACGAGTGAGTGTGGGTGGGGGAGAATGAGTGATGGAGGGAGGGGGGATGGAGTGAGCAGGGATGGGACCTTGGGGAAGGACTGGGGCGGGGTGGGGCCTTGAGAAGGGGCGGGGCAAGGGTGTTCGGTTTTCTGGAATCGGAAAGTAGGCAATCCTACTAGTATACATCTCTCCCTGTTCCCGCCATACCCCTTGTCTGAGCAACTAGTCTCTTAGGTTTGTTGCCATCCAAACCCCCCTGCCCCCCCCCGCACTGCATTCCCTCCAACCAAACTTCTGCTCAGCCAAGCTAGTCTTTGAACCTGCCCAAACCGCATCCTGCCAAGCCTGTTCCTCGGTCTGCACGCTACCTACGTTGACCATCCCATCCCTGCACCTTGCTTGCTCATCCCCTGCCTTGCCCCCACGCTCCAGACTGAGACCAGCCACTGAGCCACTCCTAATGCAATCTGTTTCATCCTTTGGATAACAAACTCTCACCGATCACTCAGCAAGACCTGGATGCTCCCTGACCACCTGCATTGAGCATGCTCACCAGCTACCTGGCCTCTGCCCACATCTCAACCTTGTGGCCTGGCCTGTTCACAACAGGATGGGACTGGCTGGACAAGGAAACTGGGACTAGGAACCAGTGGGGAGGGGAACGTGGGTGTGGAGGAGAAAAAATATATATTCTCCCCCCCCACACACACACATGTTCCCCTCCCTACTTGTTATAGATCTCACTGACTGGGAGCTCAGTACTGGCTGTGCAGAGAGACTGGGACAAAGAGGCAGGGAGGAGGAAGATTGAGGAGATAAGGCCTACAGCCAAATAATGAGGAGAATACAAACTTGAATAGCTGCACATTAAGTGAGCACCATCCATCCTGTGCATTGAATGAAGGGGAAAAATAGTATGAGACCATATAATTAGAGACTGTCATAATGCATACATGCAAGGAGGCTCTACTAAGGTTGCACAGCATTAATTCTGGTATTTCAGGCAAACTTAATTTTGGCATTTCCTACCTTTTACTTGATTTTGCAACCTTATGCTATGTACATATTACACAAAAAGAAAAGGAGTACTTGTGGCACCTTAGAGACTAAAAAATTTATTTGAGCATAAGCTTTCGTGAGCTACAGCTCACTTCATCGGCTGCATTTGGTGGAAAATACAGTGGGGAGGTTTATATATACACACACAGAGAACATGAAACAATGGGTTTTATCATAAACACTGGAAGGAGAGTGATCACTTAAGATGAGCTTTCACCAGCGGGATGGGGGGGAAGGAGGAAAATCTTTCATGGTGACAAGCAAGGTGGGCCATTTCCAGCAGTTAACAAGAACGTCTGAGGAACAGTGTAGGGTGGGGTGGGGGGGAGAAATAACATGAGGAAATAGTTTTACTTTGTGTAATGACTCACCCACTCCCAGTCTCTATTCAAGCCTAAGTTAATTGTATCCAGTTTGCAAATTAATTCCAATTCAGCAGTCTCTCGTTGGAGTCTGTTTTTGAAGTTTTTTTGTTGAAAGATAGCCACACTCAGGTCTGTAATTGAGTGACCGGAGAGACTGAAGTGTTCTCCGACTGGTTTTTGAATGTTATAATTCTTGATGTCTGATTTGTGTCCATTTATTCTTTTACGTAGAGACTGTCCAGTTTGACCAATGTACCTGGCAGGGGGCATTGCTGGCACATGATGGCACATATCACATTGGTAGATGCGCAGGTGAACGAGCCTCTGATAGTGTGGCTGATGTGATTAGGCACTATGATGGTGTCCCCTGAATAGATATGTGGACAGAGTTGGCAACGGGCTTTGTTGCAAGGATAGATTCCTGGGTTAGTGGTTCTGTTGTGTGGTGTGTGGTTGCTGGTGAATATTTGCTTCAGGTTGGGGGGCTGTCTGTAAGCAAGGACTGGCCAGTCTCCCAAGATCTGTGAGAGTGATGGGTCATCCTTCAGGATAGGTTGTAGATCCTTGATGATGCGTTGGAGAGGTTTTAGTTGGGGGCTGAAGGTGAAGGCTAGTGGCATTCTGTTATTTTCTTTGTTGGGCCTGTCCTGTAATAGGTGACTTCTGGGTACTCTTCTGGCTCTGTCAATCTGTTTCCTTACTTCAGCAGGTGGGTATTGTAGTTGTAAGAATGCACGATAGAGATCTTGTAGGTGTTTGTCTCTGTCTGAGGGGTCGGAGCAAATGCGGTTATATCGTAGAGCTTGGCTGCAGACAATGGATCATGTGGTGTGATCTGGATGAAAGCTAGAGGCATGTAGGTAGGAATAGCGGTCAGTCGGCTTCCGATATAGGTGTTTATGTGACCATCGCTTATTAGCACTGTAGTGTCCAGGAAGTGGATCTCTTATGTGGCCTGGTCCAGGCTGAGGTTGATGGTGGGATGGAAATTGTTGAAATCCTGGTGGAATTCCTCAGTCTGCTGTTTTGACCTTCAGGAGGAGTCCACCCAGAATCCTTCTTTTTGTAGTGTTGGTAGGAAGGTCTCTGTGGGGTTAATATGTTAGTCAGAGGTGTGTTGGAAATATTCCTTGAGTCAGAGACGTCAAAAATAGGATTCTAGGTCACCACAGAACTGTATCATGTTTGTGGGAGTGGAGGGGCAAAAGGAGAGGCCCCGAGACAGGACAGATTCTTCTGCTGGGTTAAGAGTATAGTTGGATAGATTAACAATATTGCTGAGTGGGTTATGGGAACCACGGTTGAGGCCCCTTGTGGCATGTAGTAGTTTAGATAGTTTAGTGTCCTTTTTCTTTTGTAGAGAAGCAAAGTGTGTGTTGTAAATGTGTTGTAGTTTTTGTAAAGTCCAGCCACGAGGAAGTTTGTGTGGAAGGTTGGTTCTTTATGAGAGTATCTAGTTTTGAGAGCTCACTCTTAATCTTTCCCTGTTTGCTGTAGAGGATGTTGATCAGGTGGTTCTCCAGTTTCTTTGAGAGTGTGTGGCACAAGCTGTCAGCATAGTCTGTGTGCTATGTAGATTGTCATGGATTTTTTACCTTCAGTCCTTTTGGTATGATGTCCATCTGTTTGCACTTGGAGAGGAAGATGATGTCTGTCTGTATCTGTATGAGTCGAAACAGCAGGCTGGACTTCTACATAGAGTGCTTCCACCGACGTGCATGGGCTGAAATTGTGGAAAAGCAGCATCACTTGCCCCATAACCTCAGCCGTGCAGAACACAATGCCATCTACAGCCTCAGAAACAACTCTGACATCATAATCAAAAAGGCTGACAAAGGAGGTGCTGTCGTCATCATGAATAGGTCGGAATATGAACAAGAGGCTACTAGGCAGCTCTCCAACACCACTTTCTACAAGCCATTACCCTCTGATCCCACTGAGGGTTACCAAAAGAAACTACAGCGTTTGCTCAAGAAACTCCCTGAAAAAGCACAAGAACAAAGCCGCACAGACACACCCCTGGAACCCCGACCTGGGGTATTCTATCTGCTACCCAAGATCCATAAACCTGGAAATCCTGGACGCCCCATCATCTCAGGCATTGGCACCCTGACAGCAGGATTGTCTGGCTATCTAGACTCCCTCCTCAGGCCCTATGTTACCAGCACTCCCAGCTATCTTTGAGACACCACTGACTTCCTGAGGAAACTACAATCTATTGGTGATCTTCCTAAAAACACCATCCTAGCCACTATGGGTGTAGAAGCCCTCTACACCAACATTTCACACAAAGATGGACTACAAGCCGTCAGGAACAATATCCCCGATAATGTCACGGCTAACCTGGTGGCTGAACTTTGTGACTTTGTCCTCACCCATAACTATTTCACATTTGGGGACAATGTATACCTTCAAATCAGCGGCACTGGGATGGGTACACGCCTGGCCCCACGGTATGCCAACATTTTTATGGCTGACTTAGAACGCTTCCTCAGCTCTTGTCCCCTAATGCCCCTACTCTATTTGCGCTACATTGATGACATCTTCATCATCTGGACCCATGGAAAAGAAGCTCTTGAGGAATTCCACCAGGATTTCAACAATTTCCATCCCACCATCAACTTCAGCCTGGACCAGGCCACATAAGAGATCCACTTCCTGGACACTACGGTGCTCATAAGTGATGGCCACATAAACACCACCCTATATCAGAAGCCGACTGACCACTATTCCTACCTACATGCCTCTAGCTTTCATCCAGATCACACCACACGATCCATTGTCTACAGCCAAGCTCTACTATATAACCGCATTTGGTCCAACCCCTCAGGCACAGACAAACACCTACAAGATCTCTATTGTGCATTCTTACAACTACAATACCCACCTGTTGAAGTGAAGAAACAGATTGACAGAGCCAGAAGAGTACCCAGAGGTCACCTACTACAGGACAGGCCCAACAAAGAAAATAGCAGAACGCCACTAGCCATCACCTTCAGCCCCCAACTAAAACCTCTCCAATGCATCATCAAGGATCTACAACCTATCCTGAAGGATGACCCATCACTCTCACAGATCTTGGGAGTCCAGCAAAGCCAGTCCTTGCTTACAGACAGCCCTCCAACCTGAAGCAAATACTCACCAGCAACCACACACCAGAACCACTAATCCAGGAACCTATCCTTGCAACAAAGCCCGTTGCCAACTCTGTCCACATATCTATTCAGGGGACACGATCATAGGGCCTAAACACATCAGCCACACTATCAGAGGCTCGTTCATCTGCGCATCTACCAATGTGATATATGCCATCATGTGCCAGCAATGCCCCTCTGCCATGTACATTGGTCAAACTGGACAGTCTCTACGTAAAAGAATAAATGGACACAAATCAGACATCAAGAATTATAACATTCAAAAACCAGTCGGAGAACACTTCAATCTCTCCGGTCACTCGATTACAGACCTGAGTGTGGCTATCCTTCAACAAAAAAACTTCAAAAACAGACTCCAGCGAGAGACTGCTGAATTGGAATTAATTTGCAAACTAGATACAATTAACTTAGTTTTACTTTGTGTAATGACTCATCTACTCCCAGTCTCTAGTCAAGCCTATTTCCTCATGTTGTTTCTCCCCCCCACCCTACACCATCTTAAGTGATCACTCTCCTTCCAGTGTTTATGATAAAACCCATTGTTTCATGTTCTCTGTGTGTGTATATCAGTCTCCCTACTGTATTTTCCACCGAATGCATTCGATGAAGTGATCTATAGTTCACGAAAGCTTATGCTCAAATGAATTTTTTAGTCTCTAAGGTGCCACAAGTACTCCTTTTCTTTTTGCGAATACAGACTAACACGGCTGCTACTCTGAAACATATGACACATACATTATAAAGTTGGAGAGTGAGATAACCTTACCTGTGTTTAAATATGTTCTGGGTGAAATCTTGGCCCTAGTGAAGTCAGTGGGAGTTTTACCATTAACTTTATTTGAGTTCAGATTTCACCCTGTGTTCCTCTATGAACAGCTATGTGAGGCTTCTAAGAGTGAAGTATCATCTCAGCAAGGCTCAGGGGCCAGGAACTCTTCAGTTCTTGCCTCAGCTTTCACACAGAGGGCCTGATCGTCCGTGTGACATCTGTGGGGTGCATCTGGAAACCAAATCGAAGCAAGTGGAGGCTTTGGGCCACAGGTGTAAAATGCAATAGGTGTCACAGTGGCCACCAAAGGCAAAAAGAACTGGCATGGATGCTTGGTCTTGGTTGATAATCTCCTTCTGGATTGGATGAAGACTGTTGCACCCGACCTAGGGCTTTGGCTTAACAGTAGAGAGAAAGGGGTTAAGAAAATCTGAGGACTCTTTGTTGTTGTTTTTGCTTTATTATCTCATCAATAACAAAAAGTAGTTTAGACTGAGCTGAGACCAGCAATAACCCTCTTTATTTCACCATTCATATCTCAGGTTGCACTTTTAGTCAAAAGTCTCTGAAGCATTATTTCCATTTAACCAGCCCATCCCCTTCATTAATTATGTCTAAAGCAATAGTTTACAAAGTCAGGCTAATGGTTTTCTCTTCAGGAGAACAAATACAAATACAGATTTGGAAATGTCCCAATTTTGAGCAACACGAATTATCAGCAAGGATGCAACACGAACACTTAACATGTCTACTCTTGTTTAAAGTATTTGAAGAGTTTAGGCCTAATGGGAATAATTTGCTTCTAAAAATATGCTCAAGCCTACTTACTGTAGTTAATAATAACTTGTTTACTATATTATTTAAGGTATTTAATATATTACCTTATACCCCTTTCACCATAAAATTATTCCAAAGCACTTCATAGACTGTGGCCTCATCTTGCAAAATACTTAAACACGTGAAATTTTAAACATGTCAATAAAACTAGTTATTTGTGTGTGACTTCACTGGGATTGCTCACATACTTAAAGTTACATATGTGACCTAGTGCGTTGATGAATTGGGGCTTCTATGCAGTATGTTTAGAAATTGTCCTTAACTGAAATGCAGCCACCTCTGGGATAGTACACAGGAGCGATATAACATTGCATAGTAACATTAAACTTCAGTTTAGGATGGGAAATGAAGAATATGATATTCAACTGAAGCTCCAGACAGAATTTATAGGTAGGCGGGATGTGACAAATTCATCCCCGATGTAATTCCATTCACTGCAGATCTTAGAAAACACATCTTTATTGCTTGTAAACTGAGCAAACCTGAGATGAAGCTGTTGAGAGACAACAAACCCATGAACATACCATTTTTATGGAGTCATTTTCAGACTAGAACCACAGTTTTAAGAAAATTTGCCCGATTCATCTGGAAGTGCTGGTATCTGTTGTGGTGGCTGCCATACTCGTCTGGTTAAGATTTTTTTCTTTCCTATTGTTCCTTTCTTTCTTTTCTTTTTAAATACAATTTCAAAACAAAGGAGATTAAATAGATTCCACCTTCCTAGAGCTTTGAAATGAAAAGGGGCCTATTTTTAGTGGATCTAAGGAGAGAAGGGGTTGATGATAAGTTTAAACACAAGCGTGTTTGCAAGATCATGCCCATAATAAAGACTGTAAAATTATTTGTGCTTTGCTGTCAGCTGTTTGGATGTTTCTATTTGACTCTAGCAATTAATTTAAAATGCTGGCGTACAGGTTCTACTGTGCCATTAGGAAACAGTCATTAGAAATGGTAATCTATATAAAGCATTTAGGTCACAGACAATTTCCAGACTGAAATGATTTCTAAAGTGTTTTAATGCTTGTGTCTCTACTGTGCACCTTGACTAATTCTGTCAGTTGTTCATTTGTTGCTGAAAGAGAATTACTGTTCAGCACATGTGTTCATAGTCACAGGTGATGCCAAAGAGAGAGGAACTGTGTGACAGGCACTTTAGGTCATTAGGGTAACAGATGGCAAATGCATTTCAGTTCAGATAATAGAATAATAAGCATAGGAACAAATAACCAAATGAGAGAATGTCTGTTAAATGGAAAAATACTAAGGATAAAGAGATTTATGTGCTAGTGTTCAAATCTCCCTCCCCCAAACAAACACAAAAACCGTATAGCTCTCGGTCTATTGGGCTGCTACAGAGGAGAGAAGACAGCGTGCTGCTAGACTGCATAATAATAGAATGCACAGTATTGTAACTTAGAGGAGATAATTCATGGCATAAAGCACAGATAAGAGCTTAGCTAGGGCACTTTTATGCAGAAAGGGACCAGGTTGTTGGCTTCGTTATCCTCCTATAATGCAGCAGTATGAATAGGCATGCAGATGCTAACACTTGCATACATCTCTAGCTCAGGTATGGTCCCCTGAGCAGCTCACAACTGTTGATATATGTATCCTTACAACTAGAGCTGGAAGAAATTTTTCAGACTAATTTTTTTCCACTTGAAAAAATGCAGATTTGGGTTGACAGAAACATTTTGCAAATTTGTCCAATGGTATTGGTGGAAAAAAATACCTCTACCCCTAACCCTTCTGAAATACCCTTCCCCTTCCCCAAACTTTAAATATTTATTGGAGCAGGAACTTGAGTCTCCTACATCTACATTTGGGCTAGTGTATATTCTGGTATGGGGGTCTCTGTCTTTTCTGTTGAAACACTTTCACTGTGTGTAAAGTACTTAAATATTCATTGGGCTACAGAATGAGACTGACTCTATAAACCAGTGGTTAGGGCACTCAGCTAGGAGGTGGGATACCTGGATTCAAGTCCCTATTCTGAACCCTGCAGAGGGGGATTTGAACCTGGATCTTCCACATTCTGAGTGAGTGCTCTAAATAGCCGGTATAGGAGATTATCATCACCACCACCACCACCTTCTCCTTTGGGCTGGGTTTTGTTCAGGGCTTGATCCCATTCTCTAAGTTGGCTTCTGAGCATGTCTACCATGCTGGGTGGCCCTGCAGGACTGCTAGGCAGGGGAATACCTATTTTGTGACTCCCACTGTGGCTTAGGCTTGAGTTAAGACTGAATTGGCTGTGCAAATGGCCACTGCAGAAATATAGGCCATTAGGAAGTTCAGGTGCCTACAGGGGTAGGCAGCAGCTGAATGGGGATTTTGAAGATCTAAATTTTGGACTTAGGTACCTAAGTCCTCCTTGTGAAGCCCACCTAAATGACTTATCTGATGTGACTGAGGCAATCTGAAACAAAGCAAGAGTCTCCCAAGCCCCTGGCTTGACCATCCTTCCTCCTTGTGAAGTTATTGCGTACTTACGAAATAATGATCCATATGGTTAAGTATCTTGTAGTAACAGACTGGAGTAAATGTCACCATTATAATAAACAATACTGGGTATTATATTTTTAGAAACAAAGCAACCGCATGTTTATTTGCAGTACATTATTTGGCCAGGAGGGGTTTCTGTGCTGTATAGAGTTCCAGGAAGGCTGACAAACAAGGAAGGCAAAGTTGCAAATCAAGCTGTGTAGAAGCATGTTTGTCTGTGTCTGTTTATCATAATATACAGACTCAATCTTTCTTAAACGGAAGTCTATTATAGAAAATAGCTCCAATTACAAAGGTCAGAGACAGTTGATGGGACATTATAGGAAGCCGATAAGAAGAAACAATACTGGATAGGCAGATGGGCCCAGGGAAGTATACCTGTTCCTAGAAGTCCATCTAGTTTAAATATCAGAGGGGTAGCCGTGTTGGTCTGTAACCACAAAAACAATGAGGAGTCCGGTGGCACTTTTAAAGACTCACAGATTCATAGATACTAAGGTCAGAAGGGACCATTCTGATCATCTAGTCTGACCTCCTGCACAATGCAGGCCACCGAATCTCACCCACCCACTCCTGCAATAAACCTCTCCCCTATGTCTGAGCTCTTGAAGTCCTCAAATCATAGTTTAAAGACTTCAAGGTGCAGAGAATCCTCCAGCAAGTGACCGATGCCCCATGCTGCAGAGGAAGGTGAAAAACCCCCAGATTTATTTGGGCATGAGCTTTTGTGGGTAAAAAAACTCACTTCTTCAGACGCATGGAGTGAAAATTACAGATACAGGCATAAATATATATTGGCACATGAAGAGAAAGGAGTTACCTTACAAGTGGAGAACCAATGCTGAAGGTCAATTTAGTCAGGGTGGATGTGGTCCACTCCCAATAATTGATGAGGAGCTGTCAATACCAAGAGAGGGAAAATTGCTTTTGTAGTGAGCCAACCACTCCCAGTCTCTATTCAAGCCCAAATTAATGGTGTTAAGTTTGAAAATGAATTGTAGCTCTGCAGTTTCTCTTTGAAGTCTGTTTCTTAAGCTTCTCTGTTGAAGGATGGCTATTTTTAAATCTGTTATTGACTGTCCAGGGAGATTGAAGTGTTCTCCTACTGGCTTTTGAATGTTACCATTCCTGATGCCTGATTTGTGTCCATTTATCCTTTTACGCAGAGACTGTCTGGTTTGGCTAAGGTACATGGCAGATGGGCATTGCTGGCACATGATAGCATATATCACATTAGTAGATGTGCAGGTGAATGAGCCCCTGATAGTGTGGTTGGGTCCTGTGATGGTGTCGCTACAGTAGATATGGAGATGGAGAAGGCAATGGGATTTGTTACAGGGATTGGTTCCTGGGTTACTGCTTCTGTGGTGTGGTGTGTAGTTGCTGGTATTTGCTTCAGGTTGGGGGGGGCTGTCTGTAACCGAGGATTGGCCTGCCTCCCAAGGCCTGTGAGAGTGAGGGATCGTTTTCCAGGATAGGTGATGGCCAGTGGTGTTCTGTTGTTGTTGGGCCTGTCCTGTAGTAGGTGGCTTCTGGGTACCTGTCTCGCTCTGTCAATCTGTTTCCTCACTCCCCCAGGTGGGTATTGTAGTTTTAAGAATGCTTGATAGAGATCTTGTAGGTGTTTCTCTGTCTGATGGATTAGAGCAAATGCAGTTGTATCTTAGGGCTTGGCTGTAGACAATGGATCGTGTGATATGTCCTGGATGGAAGCTGGAGGCATGTAGGTAGGAATAGCGGTCAGTAGGTTTCAGTATAGAATGGTGTTTATGTGACCATCGCTTATTTGCACTGTAGTGTCCAGGAAGTGGATTCCTTGTGTGAACTGGTCCAAGCTGCGGTTGATGGTGGGGTGGAAATTGTTGAAATCCAGGTAGAATTCAAGGGCCTCCTTCCCATGGGTCCATATGATGAAGATGTCATCAATGTAGCGCAAGTAGAGGAGGGGAGCTAGGGGACAAGAGCTGAGGAAGTGTTGTTCTAAGTCAGCCATTAAAACGTTGGCATACTGTGGGGCCAAGCGGGTACCCATAGCAGTGCCACTGACTTGAAGATATAAGTTGTCCTCAAATCTGAAATGGTTGTCAGTGAGGACAAAGTCACAAAGCTCAGCCACCAGGTGTGCCATGGCCTCATCGGGGATACTGTTCCTGACAGCTTGTAGTCCATCCTCATGTGGAATATTGGTGTAAAGAGCTTCTACATCCATAGTGGCCAGGATGGTGTTTTCAGGAAGATCACCAATGCATTGTAGTTTCCTCAGGAAGTCGGTGGTATCTCAGAGATAGCTGGGAGTGCTGGTAGCATAGGGTCTGAGGAGAGAGTCCAAATAGCCAGATACTCCTGCTGTAAGAGTGCCAATACCTTTGGATTTGGGGACAATTTATACCTTCAAGTCAGCAGAAGGGAAAAGCCAAAAGCCTGAGAACCAAAGGGAGGCAGTGTAAAACACAGGCAGCAGGGAAGCAGCACAAGGGGAGTGAGAGCAAGGGGAGTAGGGCTTCGGTTCCCCTACCAAGCTCTGAGGAAGGGGCATCCAAGCCCAGTGGAAGTAATGCTGAGCCTGCAGTGGAGCTGAAGACTGATCCCAAAGTATGGGCTGAAGAATAACCCAAAGGTGGGGAGGCTGAAGGCTCTTTCACATTGGGATGTTTTGTGAACTCTCAACTGGACCTTCTTGATCCCCTGGGAAGGAAATTGAACTTTGTGGCTTGGCTGGAAGGCTGAGCCATGGAAGACCGGTCAGAGGCAGATGGCCTCCATGAGTTGCTGGAGACAAGGACCCCTTGCAGCATCATGCCTTGACAGAAAGGGATGCTAGAGATGGTGTGTTTACTACTTTACAAGGTGCCCAAATTGTGGGGTTTTTTTTTGTTTTTAATTGCAGTAGTACCAAGACATCCCAGTCACAGACCAGGACCCCATTGTGCAGATGGTTCCTGCCCCAAAGAGCTTACAATCTAAAGTTGCACCGGTTTAAAAAAAAAACACAACTCACTTTCAAATAGCCAAACTGTTAATGATGTGCGATCAGTCATTTTGATATGCAAATGCATGTTCTAGCCTGTGTGCGTATAGACCCTGATCCAGCAAAGCACTTAGGCATGTGTTTTAACTTTTTAAACCTGCGAGTAGACCCACAGCACGAGCTCCTAATTTGCAGTCACAACTCAGGCACCAATTTGTGAAAGTTCAGCCCAGTCACTACAGGAGAAGAATTATCTTCTCTAGTGCTGAGAAATGCAAATAGTTTCCTTTGAGTGTAATTGCTGGAGTGAGGCTGGTGTTTAGCTAACTGCTAGATAGTTAGCTATCAGAAGCTTTCTGAAATGATTCAGAGTGGTAGCCCTGTTAGTCTGTATCAGCAAAAACAATGAGGAGCCCTTGTGGTACCTTAGAGACTAACACATTTATTTGGGCATAAGCTTTCATGGGCTAAAACCCACTTCATTTCATCTCTATCAAGCATTCTTAAAACTACACCTGAAGTGGGTTTTAGCCCACTTGTGAAAGCTTGTGCCCAAATAAATTTGTTAGTCTCTAAGGTGCCACAAGGACTCCTTGTTTTTTCTGAAATGAGTTAGCTTTCATATAAGCTGTGATTAAAGGAAATAAGGAGTTAAACTAGATCTCATTCTTACCTCTTTTTCTTCATCTAGTGTGGTGTGAGAGTGAATTTATAAGACGTTTGAAGTATATTGGTGTTTTCTTTCAATACAAAATGCCCCCATCACTGCAGCAGCAAACAATTTGTCTCCTAAGCTTTCTTGCCATTCTAATGCTCTCTAATAAATAGAGAAAACATAAGGTTGGTATGAGAAAGATCTTCTTGATGCCAGAGTAGAACATTTGCAGGCCTTGGAATGCAATGCACTGGCTAAAAGTCCTGTGAGTGCAAGATCTCACATGAGGTTTTCAGTTTGAATGCTATATTTCCGGTAGTCACTAAACTGGGGGAGATCATAGCTGTCCACTGCTGCTGTACAGAACCAAGGAACTACTATAAATGTTCTAAGAGAAATGCTCCTATCAAACATTATGCAGGAGTCACAACGTTGTGTGTTTTCCTTTGTGATAAGCATGCCCAGGGATTGGAATGGGATTGCCAGGTTCCCTCTCACTTTCAGCTTTGGATTTGGATTTATTATTCTTTATGTATGTAGCACCATAGCTATGTGAGGCACTTGGAAGAACAAATGAAGCTAGCATCTCTGCTGTGAGAAGGGTTTACAGTCTTAGGGTGAGATACTGAGGTAGGCTCTCTGCTCATGCAAGGGGATAAAGAGGAGTAATAATTCTTACACTTCTGTGTGACCTCCCTGCATCTTGAGTGAAATCCTGGCCCCATTTAAGTTTTGCTGTTGAATTCTTGGAATTTCACCCTTCGGTGAAATGGTTGCTGTGAACCTGCTACTCTCTCCTCCACATTTCTTCACTCCAGGGGCACCCCCAGAAAGACTCCTCTTTCTGATGCTCATTTGTTTTTGTTTTTTTGTCATTCTAAACCACATATGTAGATAGTAATGCTTACTTTCAGGGCTTTGTATTAACTATTATACTTCTGAAGAAATCTTAAGACTTAGAACAAGAACCAGGGTTACTGGCTCTTTAGAATGCTGCTTTGTGTGTGTAAATGACTGCACAGCCCTACGTGGGGATGAGAGGTACATGATTTCAAACAAAACATTTGGATTGGTTTTGCATTTCTACCTCATATTTAAGATATGAGGGAGAAAAAAAAACAAAAACCCCAACTGCCACATTGGTTAGACACGCTGACATGAAAAGAACAAGCGGAAAAAAGAAAATAGTGAAAAATGTCAAACAGCTGGTCTTGGTTTAATAGATTCAGGGGATTATACCAAATTAAGACAGACTGAGACAATGTTTTTGAACTGCTGCTTCAAAGTGGATGCTCAGCTATGCTCAACGGTAACCTCTGTCATCTGACTGAATGCCTAACTAATTACTTCCAAACAAACGAGTCTCATCTTTTCCACTACTTTTTTTTTTTGCCTTTGTACTAAGTTTATTCACATCTTTTGTTCATTTTAGGATTTCACAGAGACAAATTGTTTCTGTAGCATCAAGTTGAAATGTAGAATAGAACCATTTCCTCCTCTGTGCAACATAGTTAGTTACCCAAAAACACCCATATGCAGTTCTCCCATTTCCCTATTACAGCAATGATGCCCTCATCCCAATGGCATTTCTTGGATAATCAGTGCCTCACTGATGGTAATGAGCTCCAGGCCAAGCCAAGGACTATCAAGACACCAAGTCAGCCATTAATCTTCAGTAAATGCCATGGGTCTCCATCATTGCTGCTTAAATATTCATGGATTGACTGTTTTATTTAGATATAGTACCACACAAACAAATTGCTTGGAACATTAAGGTTGCAAAGTAAAGCACTTAAAGATTAGGAATAAGGTGGTCTCTACAACCTCAATTTGTCCGCCTTATGCTTTATGATACAGTCTCTAATACCTTCTCACATTTTTTTTTCCACACTGCCTCATTTAGTGCACAAGACTGATCTTCTCTGGAGATGAATTTGGGTTATGGTGTGAAGGAGGCTGTCATCTACAGGGCCCCAGATTAATTTTATTGCTGAAGTTGTAAATGAGACATGGATAGGCTCCTTCAGGGCCAAGACAGACTTCTTGTTCTAATCTTCTACTTTCCTCTTCCTCCCCCCAGTCTGGCTTTTGTCCAGGCTGTCTAGGAAGCAGTCAGATTCATCCTCCACACTGCCTGGGTGCCTGCAAGGAACATCACTGAAAGCATGGGAGACAGGCTTGCTGCTCTCTGTTCTGTTCCTGGCCCAGAACAGAGGGGAACAGCCATTACAGGGAAAGTCAGGCTTCATCCCTGAAGCCTAGGGCTGGAGGGAAGTGTTCTCAGCCACTCTGGGGATGGCACATGAACAAACTGGCCATTACTAGGTGCTCTGGGGATGGGTGCATGCATAGTCTGAGAGAGTTTCAAGCATTCTCAACAAAGCTGGAATCCTCATAGATTTTTTTAACAGCTATATGTAACTGAGAATGTGCAAAATTGTTTTTCATAAACTTATAATTTGTTCTAATTTGGGTGGATTTTCAGAGGGATGGCAAGAAGGCACATCCCTAATAAATAAAGCAGCTCCCTGCCAAATATTAAGTCTCTGCTCTAAAGCATGGAGGTGCTAGAGCTGTTCAAAGAAAGTCAATCTTTTCATTAACACGGGCAAAACATTTCCCCCTAACTTCATTCTCAGAAATGTCTGAACCATTTTAGCTCAAATTTCCCATCCTCTCCCCAAAGTAAAACAGCCTCAAGCCAATACCCACCATGACATTTCAGCCCAAACAATTTTCAGTTGTTTATAACCTTACAAACAAGGTCCTATAATGAGAAGAACTGGGCAAGCTTAATAATAGATGGTGCTACCAGACTCCTCGATAATATATAACTGTGTGTATATATAGTAGCCAAATTACTTGGCTTGTAGGGAATGACTGATAAATTTTTTTTTAATAATGAGAATGAAACATTTGGTGACACTGGATTAGAAAGATCTCAGGCAAAGACCAAAAGTTACATTAACATCCTAAATAAGGCCACATCCTATTCACCTTCCTTGGCCCAAATGATTTCAACAGGACCGTTTTCATTACCTAGGGTAGCAAGATTTGGTCCTAGAAGTTTTATTGATAGAAATGGTAATTGTTGAAAAACATTCATGTGTTTGTTCTCTCTCTCTCTCTCTCTCTCTCTCTCAATTAAAAGGGAACATGCAAATGGAATGAAAGAATTCAATAGGATAAGACAGATCTTGGAATGGGTAAATGTTATGTCCTGTTGTTCATGGAAAGGTCAGATTGGAAGCTAAATCAAGGAATTTGTAGTATTCTTGAATGATTTAACAAGAACAAAAGTTATTGCTAACTAGAAAGAAACAACATTTTCTGGGATCCTGAACTACTTTTCAAGATAGTGAACGGTTCATGCGTGGTGGTTTTTTTTGGGTCAAGCCTTAGATACGCCTTAAGTGTAGTTTGTAACCTATCAGAATGAGTTTTAGGAAACTCCATTAGTGTTGTGAAGAAAACGTAGGCATGTGGTGCATGCCCATCTCCACTAGTGCGCCCACAGTTGGAGCAGAGAGCATTGCGAAATGTGATGGTAAAAAATATCTAAGGTCCAGATGTTCAAAGGTATGTAGGCACCAAAAGAGGCAAATAGGCACCTTGTGAGATTTTCAGAAACATCTAGTCTGTGTCTTTAGGTGCCTACATACCTTTGAACATCTGGCCTGAAGTGCTCGAATTTGCAACTTTAATGTTTTTAAATTAGTGGTGTGTGTATGCGTAGTCCTATATAATAGCTAGCAGATAGGATGCTAAAACAGTCTATAGAGAAGAATGAAAGCTTACAGGATAGGATGGAAAGACTCTTGATTACTGTGCAGCTGTATAAACAATAGTACATATACTTTCCATTCATATACTTTCTATTTCCATCCATTTACACCTCATTAATTTACTAAAACCAGATGATAAAACTTGAAAAACAGTGGCAATGATCCCGGAATAATTAACTACAGATGATAGTCTGCCTAGTATAAAATCACACCTGCACAAAAAGGTACCGTTTATTGTCTGTTGCTAGCATCCTCAATGTTCATGTTGACTTATTAATGGTTTTGGGACACAAATGGTAATATCCTCATGCTATAATTAGTATTTGTTTTCAACAGCTGTTAGAGTTGCTGTTTTGCAATAGTGAATAAATTACTTTAGATACAGGAAGCATTAACCATGAACCATCTGCTTCAGGATACATTAAGTCCTCTTTAAAGATGCCTGAAAAACAAATTTGACTGAGCTTTTAAAGGCCAAACCTGTTTCCAAATTGCTGATGGTTCACATTAATGATTTTTCTTACAGGATCAATAACACATCTTTATGAAAGAAAGAGTCCTTGTCTTTTGTACTTCTAGAAAGTTCCCACCTCATGTCTCTTACATGTGTATCTGCTTTATGGAATTTGATGCACCTAGAAAATCTTTGATGGACAAGTGACTAATTTTTAAAAATGTTATGTGCCTCTTACAAAAATTCAATGCATGCTTTATACACTCTACTGCACACTGTGGTGAGGAGCAAAAGCAGTGAGAAACCCAAAATATAGCAGTGTAGGGTAGCATTTATGCTGAATTTCTTACTCCACTCCTCATGAAAGGCTCAGTCTGACACCTGCTGAAGTCAATGGCAGTCACTGGATATTGGGCGGGGTGTAAGGGCCTCTGGAAGCAAAACCAGGAGAATGCTGGAAAATCAGAGTACTCCACACCTGTTGAACATCAAACCTAAATAGGGTGTGGAGCCTTGTGGCAGCTGCTCTGTGATAGTGTCCATAAAACATATGATTAATCTCTTGCTTTAATGATGTTAGAGGCACATGCTATTGGGAGTATGCGGTTCTATTCCTCTTCTTTGTGTTTGCATAGATAAGGCTGACCAGCATGCTTCCTCCACAGATGTGCAAACAAAACACTTTGCAACTGAAAGTTGTGCATTTGGTTATGGGCTCCCCTTATTAAAAAAACAATCTTCCCAGCAGAAGTCCTCAAGCACCATTAACAGCCCTCTGTTGGATCTGCCTTTCTCAGAGAGAGGAGTAATATGTAGTCATCCATTGTTAGGGAACCTGTGTTTCTGGAGAGACCCAAACAGCAAGAGATTGCTTGGGCAAAGGCAACTTATGGATGCCCAAGAGGCCTCACACTTGGGATCTGATGTAGTATTGGGCTCTGCAGGGCAAGGGTTTGAAGAACTTGCTCCACATAGCTGAAAAACCTTTTCTTTTGAGCAAACTATCCATTCTCTACCCTCTTTCTGCAGAAAAGGAGTTCTTGGCACTATATGCTTAACTTCCATACTTCATACTTTTTTCTTTGTATTAAATTAAACAATGGATCTACAAATTCAATGTAACACATGATGAATAACTGAAATGAGTATTTCTCCACCCCCACAAGTAAGACAAATATGATAAGATATTGCTCTGTAATCATGGTTGTTCTGTTTGCATTTACGCTTGAACCAGAAGCTGATGCTATTTTCCAATAGTAAGAGGACACTGGGTTCATGGCAATTAGAACTGTACCAAATTTTTCTCTCCACCTTCTGCTTTACACAGCAAAATCTGGGACTTTTGAGAATTTGATCTGATATGAAACTGAGTCTGGAAATCCTTCCCTTCTCTGATTTAAACAAACCCCCTAAAGATGGCAAGTGTCCCCACTGACTACTAGGAGATGTAGTTCAAGTCCATCCTGGTCACTGGCCAAATGGATTTGAAGCCTTCCAAAGGCTAAGATACCCCTCCTTCTCCCTCAAAACACCATGTTCCACCTTCTCTCCAGCAAAGACTCTTCTTAAACTTTGTTTAAGCTTTAAAATATTTCACCACTTATGGGAAATGTTGTCAAGCAGTTTTGTGGATAGAATGACTCTTGGCCTGCAAAAACATAAGACTCTTGCTTTTGAACAAAACCTTATGTTTCAGTGGCATGAATATTTTGCAATAATCCTTTGAGTAAAACTACTATTGGGCACATTTTGTGTTGGCTGAAGAGTCCCGAGCAGGTGGAGAACAACAAACTTAGCTGTCACACTGTAATATCGGATGCAAAAAGTACAAAGCAATTCTTAAAAGATGTCTCCATACTTGGAAAAAATGGAATACTGGAGAATTCTGTTAATTTTTGTAATGTAAAGATCTACCTATCTTGGTTTTGTATGACTGTCCTGTAGTATTTAAGCATCTGAACTTTCTGAAAAGGATGTTCTTTTTAATACCATTTAGTTCATTTGATATACTTGAACCTCTCCTTTAGATATTGAAGGCTTTTCCCTTCACAATAAGAGTTTTAGTTACATACTATTTCCACTGGGTCTGACTTGAACTTGTGACATGAGTAAATTTCCCATTATTATGTGCTAGACATTTATTCCACAGATTTTTGAATTACTTTGTCAGATGCTTGCTTCTTGCCAGACTTTCAGAGAATAGGAAAGGGGGGGGGGAAGAGCACAAAAAGATTCTTTATATTTTTGCTTTAACTTGTCTAACTTATTACTAAGCATAGTAGAGCCCAATGAAAAGACAATAATTAACATTTTCAGGGATCCTCAAATTGACTGGGTAAATGTCCCTCCTGGTGTGATGCTTTAGAGATAAACTTTCTAGACACTATAAGTGATCGCTTCTTGGAGCTAGTTGTGGAACCCACAATGGGAGAGATAATTCTTGATGTAGTCCTAAGTGGAGCACAGGATCCGGTCCAGGTAGTAACTATAGTTGAACTGCTTGGTAATAGTGACCCTAATGTAATTACATTTAACATCCTTGTAGGGGGGAATAATACCAATCCCACCCCCTCAACCATAGCAGCATTTCCCCTCAGAAGGGGAACTGCACAAAAATGATGCTTGTTAGATGGAAATTAAAAGGAGCTGGTCCCAAGGGTTAAATGCAACATGGGGGCTATTTAAAAACACCATAATAGAGGCCATCATGGTAAATAGGCAGAGTAATGGAGGCCATTAGAGCCACCAAGTCATCCTTTTAAAATTTGGAAGTAGAGTCCTAGTGAGGATAATAGGAAGGTGCACAAACTCTGGCAGGTTAAACCTAATAGGACAGGCTAATAAAGAATTTGAGAAGCAACTTGCTAAAGATGCAAAAACTGACTTTAAGAATTATTTTAAAATGCATTAGAATCAGGAAGTTGTTAAAGGAGTCCTCGAGGAAGACAAGGCCATTGCAGAGAAGCTAAATGAATTCCATGCATCACATCACATCAGAGCTATCCTCTGATCCAAGAACTCTGCCAATAGCCATTAGTTAAATTATTATTTTAACAGGTACCCTACATTTTCCCATACGATAAAGTAGTAACTACATTGTAAGGAGATAGAAAGGGAGCACATGCTCCAAAAATGTAATATTTCTTAACCGGCTCTGTCAAGGATATATCTGTGTATTTTTCCCTAACTTGTAATCTTTTCATCTTGCAACACAAATGCCACAGTATTGGTAATACATTTTGGTGCACTGAGAGACACTATTACTTTCCCAGGGCCACATTTCCCCTCTCTAATGCTTAATTTGTAATGAAAGAGGTGCCAGGGCTCAAGCAATTTTTTTCTTTTACTTTCATAACTGACCTGGCAAGCCCAGAGGTGCCGGGGCTCAACCCTGGCACAAATTAAGCACAGCTCCGCCTCCCTTTTAGTTTACAACCACATGTTGTTTCCCTTCCATGTTATGTAAACACAGCTATCAAGAGTAATCTAACTACTCCCACAAATTATACATTCCCTGAACCACTGAACCCAGCAAATCATCCAGTTGAACAAGTGACTCTTCTATATTGACTTCATGTTCATGTATTTGGGATTTGAGATTATAGAAGATGTTAGGGTGGGAGAAGAGGCGGGAGAAGGTACGCGGGGGGAATGCGGGAAGTAGGGGGTATGGAGGGAGGACATGGGATAGGCAGAGGAAGACAGGGGAAATAGGAAAAGGGGCAATCAGGGCAGGCTGAGAGGAAGGAAGTAGGAGGCGATAGAGAGAACAGAAATCACTGTCCATGTAGTTCAGCAAATTGCATTGGTTCTGTGTTGGCCCATAGAGGGTATAACCATGCTGCCTTGCAGAGAGGGAAGCAATTTCTCTCACATCTAGTACATGGGAAGCCAAGCTGCTAGGCTTTGAGGGCTCCCAGTAGTAAAGTGTGGTGACACAGCAAGGTCTCCCACTGGTGTCCTCAAACTTCTGGAGTCATTAGGGAGCTGCACTGCCCCCTGGTGATCTCCTGGGTGTACATGGGTGCTGAGCTAATACACAAGCTTTGTATAATCATAAACAAATGGATCATGTTGTTCTGTCCATTTGGGGATGTTGTCAAATGTTTCCTTGATTTCCCAGCATGAATACAGGAGGAAAGGCACTTAATATTATAATACGCAATTTAAATGAACCCTTTCCACAGTCAGTTCATTCCCTTCAAATATATTTGGGATAAAATCCTCCCTTAACTCCCTGCTGGGGTGCTTCATTCTGCTATTTGAGAATTAACATACATGTCCCAGAAGGCTGATTTTTAAAGTTTTTAGAACTTGTGTATTTTGTGTCAGGACCCTGATCCTACACTGGATACATGTCTTACCCATGTCAGCAATGCAGGGAGCAGCTTTACAATCTTAGAGAGAGAGAGAGAGAGAGAGATGAGAAGAAGGCACTTGTGCCAAGAATAATGGACAAAATTTTCAAAAATGGGTACTAAAGTTAAGCTCCTATGACCATTTTTAAGGCATAGCAATAAATAGCCTGATTTTTTTTTCTAAAATGTGCAGCACTGTAGCAGATTTCTACTCCCCGCTAGATGCACCCCCTTGTGACTGGGTCTGGGGATTAGCTTTCATCCTGTCTAGCATTCCCTTCCATTGCTTGCTCGCCAGAGGGCCCCTCTTGCTCCTCAAGATTCAAGGATTCAGCCTCCGGCCAGGCCACTATTTAGCTGTCCTCTTCTGAGGTACCGGAGTCCTGCTGGACAAGTTGTCTATCTGCTGTCTTCTGATCCACTTCCAAGTCTATGCCATTTCCCCAGTGACTGGTAGGGGAACCTGGGCTCACCCACTACTCCAGGTTCCAGCCCGGGCCCCTATCCCCAGCAACCACAGTCTGCTCTAGCTGTGACCCTGTTGCTGTTTCCCTCTGCTCTTTCCTATTTCTCTTTTCTATCCTCTGACTCACCTCTGGGTTTACCCCTGACCTTCCTCTGCTCCCCAGGGCTACTTGTAGTCCATGGCAGGATCCTAGGGCTTATTCTCTCCCTAGAACTCCCCCTACCTAGCCAATGCCCCTCCTCTCTGGGGAGTGACTACAGAGCTCCTCTCTGCAGCCCCTCCCACTCCAACTTCCTCTTTTTATAACCTTCTTCCAGCTGGGCTTCATCTGCAATTAAGGTTTATAAATCCCTGGGCCTCCCTTCAAGTGTGACTTTGCTGGTTCCTGGGGTCTTTCTGATCTACATTAACCCCTGGGGAGTGAACCCTCCATCACAAGCACTCAAGTTTCTGCTGATTTTCAAAATATTGAAGGAAAAAGGGGAGCTGCTAGATGCTGAGCACTTTGGGACATCTGTCTGCTTTATTGACAGTGCCTACATGAGAGCTGTAGTGGCCCTAAGTAATTCACACCAGGTCTCATAGCAAGGCAGTAGGAGACTCTCTGCCCTCAAATCCAGCACTCCCAACTCTCCTGCTCTCACATCTGGATTGTGCTTCTGGCTAGCAATAGACTGTGCAGCATGCTGATAAGGGGCTAGATTGCAATCTGGCCTGAGTAAGGCCCAGCATGTTGCTGTACTGTCCCACAGCTGGGACCAAATTGCAAATCAGAGTCACAATTTGGTCTTTGTGCTGTGAAAGAGTAAGCAGTGCCAGCTTTTCTGATGTACTTTATAACTTCTTTGTGTCATCTTAGCTATGCTGGCAAATCCATTGGGTGTAGCCTTTGTTCTGTTCCCCATCAATGTCTGTCGCTGCCTACCTACTCTTCACCAGCTGTGTGGGAGCAGGAGTGGTGGACTGGCAGCAGCTGCTCTCCCACTTCTGCTGATATCTGTGGTGTGTAATAAGTATATGGGAGGAAGGGTGCTCTGGTGTGTAGAAAACAAGGTGGTTTTGCATGTCTTTTTCTGCCTGCAGAGCACTCCTGACTCAGTGTGATGTAGTCAGAAGGAAAAGCACAAGAGATAACATCTCTCTGGCCACAGTCAGCTCCTGGATTAAAAAAAGGTTGACACAGCTGGATACAATTATAATGATCTATAATCTTAACATGTTTGTAAGACTGCTGCAGCACTGAGCCAGCCTTGTATCTGTGGTCAGTTAAGGCTGAACTGACTCAGAGGTATTGTTTTTCTTTCGCTAAAAACCATCCTTATTGTGTTAACATTTATGTTCTCCTGGCAAAGATTACATGACATTCATACTGTCTTAAATCAAATGCTCTGTCTGCTTCCTCTGCCAGTACTATGGATGGCATCATGTGACTAACATGCCAATCAGATATGTGATGTACACAAAATCCAGTCCTTTTAAAGGTATTCAGGGAAATAAAAGTCCAAAACCAAATATGAATGGCAAATAATAAAAATGGCTGTCATTCTATGGTAGTGGCAATTTTAAACATACTGCATCTTCATCCCACCACTTCTTCCCAGTGCAGGAGGATCCCTCACCTGCTCCAGTCCTCTATCACCATATTTCTCAGTGCAGGGAAATCTCTCCCATCCACTGTCCTGGACACCTCTCCCTCTTCCTCCTCTTGAAACACCTCCCTACCAACATTCTTGAACAACTCTCTCATACGTTTCTTCTGCCGCACTGACTGAGTCTCCTCCATCAGCCCCTGCCTTCCTATTGGATGGTCCCCCTTGCTACTTATCAAATAGCTATAGCTTGCTATTTATCATACTAGACACAGTGGACTCAATCCATCTGTAATATGTGCGGATCTGTATTTATATTTGTATACACAAACCAACTTTGTATATTACTAAACCATAACACAATTTATCACATTTCATCAGGATTACCATTTGTTCCTCAGCAGGGACTGGGATAGTACATGGTGCAGCAGGTCAGGAATAACAATGAGGAGTCCTTGTGGCACCTTAGAGACTAACAAATTTATTTGGGCATAAGCTTTCATGGGATATAACCCACTTCATCAGATGCATGGAGTGGAAAATACAGTAAGCAGGTATAAATATACAGCACATGAACAGATGGGAGTTGCCTTACCAAGTGGGGGGTCAGTGCTAACGAGGCCAATTGAGTTAGGATGGATGTAGCCCATTCCCAACAGTTGACAAGAAGGTGTGAGTATCAACAGAGGGAAAATTTATTTTTGTAGTGACCCAGCCACTCCCAGTCTTTATTCAGGCCTAATTTGATGGTGTCAAGTTTGCATGTTAATTCCAGTTCTGCAGTTTCTCATTAAAATCCATGTTTTGGAGCAGCAACTACACACCTGTACAACAACAAATACACTCACCCAGGAGCCAACCCCTGCAACAAACCCTGCTGCCAACTGTGTCCGCATATCTAGTCAAGGGACACCATCATAGAATCAAACCACATCAGCCACACCATCAGGGGCTCATTCACCTGCACATCTATCAATGTCATATGTGCCAGCAATGCCCCCCTGCCATGTACATTGGCCAAACCGGACAGTCTCTACGTCAAAGAATAAATGGACACAAATCAGACAGCAAGAATTGTAACATTCAAAAACCAGTAGGAGAGCACTTCAATCTCCCTGGACACTCAATAACAGACTTAAAAGTTGCCATTCTTCAACAAAAAAACTTCAAAATCAGACTTCAACGAGAAACTGCAGAACTGGAATTAATTTGCAAACTTGACACCATCAAATTAGGCCTGAATAAAGACTGGGAGTGGCTGGGTCACTACAAAAATAAATTTTCCCTCTGTTGATATTCACACCTTCTTGTCAACGATTGGGAATGGGCTATATCCATCCTAACTCAATTGGCCTCATTAGCACTGACCCCCCACTTGGTAAGGCAACTCCCATCTTTTCATGTGCTGTATATTTATACCTGCTTACTGTATTTTCCACTTCATGCATCTGATGAAGTGGATTATAGCCCATGAAAGCTTATGCCCAAATAAATTTGTTAGTCTTAAAGGTGCCACAAGGATTCCTCATTGTTTTTACTGATACCGACTAACACGGCTACCCCTCTGAAACAGGTCAGGAATGAGAGCTGTGGAGAGAAGTTTGCACATATTCTACTCTTCTGTTTAGCAGTGGTTGCTGTTGTAATAGGGCTTATCGGTCCCTCACTTTTTGAGAGACCCAGGTTCATTGTATCCCCACTTAGCTTCTGAACAAAATTAAGGGTGAAAAAAAATTTGACAACTGTATATGCAGATTTCTTTTTTTTTATTTTAAATATTCAGCTGTCTCTTTAGAAATATCAGAGTGTTGTATTTTAAGAACTAGAATGGTGGTGGGTTTGTAAATAATGCTTTACTATTCAGTGGTGTGAATTGTGGGTGTTCACCCGAGTTGTTGAATTTTTTTTTTGACAAAACTTTTTTTCTGTCAGAATGCCATTTTGTCAGTCCACAATGGAATTATGTGAGAGAGAATAGCCTATAGTCCAGTGGTTAGGGCTTTTACCTGGGATGTAGGAGACCCAGATTCAAGTTCCTACACTATCTGAATGAGAGCATGGAACTGAACCTGGGTGTTCCCATCTCAAATAAGTGCCCTAACCACTGGTCTATTTACTATTCTGGGGTGGGTCTGTCTCGTGAAAAAATTCAAAAGGTCTCCTTTTCAGTCCAGTGCAGAATGTAAACAAATTTGAAACCTCAAAATTGTTCATGAAATGGAGTTGTTGTTTGAGCACTAGGGCTGTTCAGAAAAACTTTTCCCTACTCAGAAGGGCAGGTTGGCAATCTGTTTTGACCTTGAGGGCATACTTAATTTATGTATGCTCTAGATGCACCTGCCCTTGTCTTTAAAAATGGAAACACAGCCCTTGGCAGTTGCATGATCCAGCATTCAATGTTTTATCTTGGTCGGAGCATTGCATCGCACCATCTTAAAGATGAGGGTATCAACCAATCAACCATCCACACTCTAGAATGACATGGACCTTAAGAGCCACACTTTGGCTTCTTGAGGTTTCTTTACACACTTAGGACCAAATTTTGTTGAATTTACTGATTTAAAGTCCCATTATATTCCAGGGGTTTATTCAGCGAGGAAGACGAGCAAGTGGTTCATAGTGTGTGAATGGTCCATGTGTTCTCTCCTCCCCTTCCCCCCCCCCAATGGCCTAATACATTTACATTCAAAATTGTAGCTGAGCAAATCTGGCTAATGATGGGCAGTTACTTACCATCCTCTAGACAGGCTTGTATCTTTTCAGAGGAAAACACTACTATCATCTCTTTCTCTTCAGGCTACTGACATTTATTAGGTCTTAGTGGAGTCACAGTGACATTGGTTAAGAAATTCTAGTTGCAGGTGCAGTTTCCAAACTTCCAGGAGTACAATCAAGCTGTTGACTGCACATTGGACTTTGTGATTCTGTCCAGATGAGTCATTCTCTTTTTGGGGATAATGGTAGGGTTCATGAACTCGAGGCCCCCAAATTATAGTTTAACATGTAATGCAAAGTAGGGTCTGAAAGGTCCTCTGAGGTGCTTTGTTTCTTTAATATTTTTTATTTCAAGGGTTTTAAATGGTAATTTCTACTCAATACTAAAAATACTCTGTATTTTAAGTGCTGTGATTAGACTGATTTTGTAATTGAATTGGAGGCTGCTGCTACTTGCTTTGATGGCTGTCTTGTTTACAAGGAGTCCGGTGGCACCTTAAAGACTAACAGATTGGGCATAAGCTTTTGTGGGTAAAAAACCACTTCTTCAGATCTGAAGAAGTGGAAGTGGTTTTTTATCCATGAAAGCTTGTGCCCAAATAAATCTCTTAGTCTTTAAGGTGCCACCAGACTCCTTGTTGTTTTTGTGGATACAGACTAACATGTCTACCTCCTTATACTTGTCTTGTTTACAGTGGTGAAGTAGCCAAGATATCATCTCCAGTTATGTGTAGGTGCCTCAGCACTGTATCCTGCATCTTCTTATAAACAGACACTAGAGATGGGTCTGAGCCATAACGTTCAAATCTAGATTTGAACTTCAAGCACATCAATGTTTTGGTGTGTTTGGGCAAGAAGAATTTTTTGTCCTGTTAGAGAGATAGGAGCCTTTTATTAAATCCAATCAAAACTAGGTTTGAATTTCAAATATCCTTCTCTGATCTCCAGAAAAAATATGATGGAGGTTAGGTTGGCTGAAAGTGTTTCTTTTTCCAGAAATAGAGTTTCACCCAATTTTTTTTTCCAGAAAATGTTTACTTATTTTTGTCCCTCACCCCTTTTATTTTGGCAAGAGGGTGAAAATTTGATCACCTGCTTCTCCCTCCCCCAATTTTCAGTCAACTCTACTTGAGGTTATTCAGTCCTGGTTTCAGTTTGGGTCCATCTTTTCTTGAGAGTCTGAAGAGACAATAACTCAGTGCCTGGTTTTAAATATGTGCTCAGTTGGGTTTGGGTTTTGCAAACCAGGTTATTTTAGGGGATGGCTAAGTCTCAGTTCAGCTGTATCCAAGTCACCAAAGTTCAAGGCTGGTTGGGGTTTGAGTAAAAAAATCTGTTTCTGTCTCAACTCTGTAATGAAGAAAACTAGAAGGTTTTGGTTTGTAAAGCATTTGATATCAACTTTTGGTTTTCCAAAATGAGACCTAGGGGTGGCTCAGATCCCAGTTCCATTACAGAGGTGATTTGCTTTGTGATTTAAATGCTCTTGGTTTTTTTTACCCTTATTTAAAATATTTCAAATCAGACTCCCAAACTGCTCCTTTCCAGTGATTTGTACCCTATGCAAAAGCTAGCTAGGGTGGAAGGCAATTAAAAGTACCAATGAGTCTATAATACCAGGAGGAGTATGTTGGATGAGGGGGTGCTCTGTGACTGTGGGGCCTATTTCTGTTCCTCCCTAGTTTCGCGCATCTGGGCAGAATTCCACTGGGCAGCGTCCGCTGGCTCCCTCGACTGCTTTGAGGAGCAGGGGGCGCCGTCCGGGGTTCTCTGCTCGGTGTCCCCATCCGGTATCCTTATTTTGAACCTCTGCCTTCACTCCGATCCCTGTTTTTCATTAGTTGTCCCCTGCAATCAGTTGGTCCCTGAGTCCAGTGATCCCTCCTGCTAGGCTGGGGGAGGGGCCTTTAGCAGTGGGTGGGCTTGCACCCGCCCACCTCCCGGGTTTTTCCAATACAACCAATGAGTCGCATGAGATTTTGATTTTTTTTTCTTGAAGTTAATCAATACTCCCACACTGGTTTATCCATCAGTGGTCAGTCAGCCATTCAAATCACAACTTGTCCTCAGCTGTACCCCAGCAACCTGTCTGCTGGTTAATATGGCAGGTTGAAGGAGATGCTAGATCCTGCAGCCTTTCCAAGTAGGAGTAGTTAGAATCTGCTTTTGGTTTATGTGACAGTCCTGGAAACTAAAAAGAACTAGTTCCAAGCAATGTTCCCTCTCTCTTTTTTTTTTTCCCACCCATGTGTGGAATAAATTTTGGTATGTGCACCAAGGTAACATGCGGATGTGCATCACCAGTAGAAATAAAAAAACTAGTTACAATATATATTTTTAAAAATTACCAATAGGGATAATTACTCCAGCTGAGACAAGATAGGCATTTTAGAACTCACTACTCAAAGAATTACATTTAAGTATAAGAGAGAAATAACAATTATGAAATGCGTAGACCAGTCAAAAAACTAAAATTGCTGAGAATATATGTGCATTGCAGGAAGTACCAAGAAGCAGCAACAACAACAGTGTTGGGAGGTGTGTGACATAGACTGAGCGTGCGTGCGTGCGTGCGCTGGCTGCTGGGAAAGTTTCTGAGAGATGCCTGTCCACTGTCTTTTTAAGGCACTCACTGAAATCTCTCCACCTCCCGCACTCTGCAGAGATGGGGTACATGGGCAGAGAGGAGGGGGAGAGAGAGTGGGGGCTGGTGAGAAGTCTCCGAGAGACTGTGCGTTGTCCCTTTAACCTGGAAGCTGGTTCAGATCTCAGAGCTTTTGTGAGTCCTGATGAGCCCTGTCCCCTCTACGCCAATCTGTGGATATGTGGTACCCAGGGCTGGGGGACAATCTGACATGAGCACCCTACCGTGCTCTGCACAGCTAGCAGGAGGGTCCCAGGAGCAGCTGCAGGACCAACATGGGTGCAAAGCAGCGGGGGAGGGGAGGGATTGGGGGGGCACCTGACCACATGCTGCCGGATGTGCATGGCTCTGCTAATCAACTGCGCAGCACTTGAATCTCTCCTGGGCAGTATGGCCGTTCTTACCTTCTTATCCATTCCTCGCCTCTTCCTCTTCTCCTGTGGCTGGAAGCAGCTCCCATGCCTTCCCTCCCACACAGTGCCGAAAGGCTGGTGCTGGCCACAGTCTGGTGTGACTCTTGGCAGAAATTGGGGGGGGAGTGGGGGGGAGGGATGTGACCTTGCATGCCCCCCCCCCCACGTGTTGCCTCAGGAAGACACAGCATGATGTACCAGGAGAGGCGAGTCCATCCCAAGGGCCCAGCCAGGCATGGAGGGTCATGTCGGTTGGTTGGTCACCCTCCCTCTGTGAGAGAGATGTATGGGGTGTGTGTGTGTGTGTGTGTGTGTGTGTGTGTGTGTATGTGCGCCCCCCCTCCCTTTGTGAACCCTAAAGCTTAAAGAGAAGAATATAAATAAAAAGAATCCAACTACGCAGTATTTGTTTTTAATGGGGCTCAGTCTTAATCTTAGTCTTGATCTTAATTTGAACATTTGTACTGCATAGTTCTGATTGCCATTGGACTCGCTTGAATACAAGCAATTTTATCAGGTGTCCCGTATTCAGCATAGGGAGATATGGGCACCCTAGGCTAAGGGGGAGGCTTGTGAGGCTCAGAGGGACAAAGTTGTAACGTTATGTGAGGTAATTGTGCATGTTCCATGTCTAACCACTAGAGGGCACCTGTATTCTATCAGGATCCCTAACAGTAGCCCTTGGTGGAGCAAGAAGCAACTCAGCCACTGAATAAACAAGCAGGTTACTTAGCTCTCTGTCCAGTGTTTTAATTGATGAATCCTGAGTCTGGACGGAACAGATCTAAAAAAGCAGGGAAGCAGGAAGAGATGATCAAAATGTACGTGGGGTGGGTTGTGGGGTCCTTGAAGGGGAGGACAAGAAGCTTGAACTTGATGCAAAAGGCTGGGGAGGCAGAGAAGGGATTCAAGAGGGGAAGTGATGTAGTGCAGCAAGAGATGTTTTTAACTGGCCGAAGGAGGGGGCGGTATGGAGCTGCAGTTCCAAAGGGCAATAATTTTCCCCCCAAATGACCTGTTGCACGGGGGTGTGCACTGGCTGCATCATCCAACAGGATGCTGCTGCCTGCTCCCTCAGATGTGGAAATCTTCTACGGTGGCTGGTGTATGTGTGCGCACACCTGTGAGGCGGGGCCCAAGTGTAGTTGTGACAGGCCTCAGTGGGCCCAAGTGAGGGACAGAGGCTCCTTGCATCCTCTGCACCCACATCAGGGCCTGTCCCAATGTGGCCCTTATTTGCTGGGGGCTGTGCAGGACAAACAGAAGGAAGGAATCAGAGAACAAAATCTGCAATCCGAATGTGCAGTAAAACATTGCCAAAGCAGTTTGTTGAACCGAGGCTTAGGACAGGCTTATTTTCCCATTCCTAGCCACAACACCCGTAAACATTTTGGTCTGCAGAAAGTGTTTCCCTTAGGACAGAAACAGCAAGTGCACCAAATGCTGTAATGTGCAGACTCCACACTGCAAAACAGCAGGCTCTCAGGGCCCAAAACCGGGCAGTTGGACTTAGCAGTCAGAGCCTGGGGTGGGAGGGAGTTGGGTCACAGTTGGAAGTCATGCCAGAAGTCAAAGCCAGACTGAGTCAGGAGTCATGCCAAGGACTGGTGCCAGGAATGGAGTTGGTAACCATGCCAAGCATTAAATCGGAATTGGAGTCAGAAGTCACGCTCAGGGTCAAGCCAGAGTCAGTCACTGGGATTAGGGCAATGAAGCAGAAACAAGGAGTAGAAGCCAGGTGATGAGATAGGATCAAGGTGTAGTAACAAGAGCAAGGAGCAGGAACCAGGCAAGGAGGCAGGAACTTGGTCCCAGGGGTCTGGTCAGCAGCAGACCTAGCAATTAGTTGCTCAGACAAGCAGTGGGACAAGAAAGGGGAAGCTTTATGCCTAGTGATGTCTAATCAGCAGTCTGCTGCTAACTAGCTGACCCAGCTGAGTCAGTGAATGTAGCCTGGGGCAGTAGGTAGTAATGTAGTTCCCTCATCTGATCTTGTGGGCTCTAACTTGGTGGGACTGGGTTCAAGACCCAGCACCTGACACAGACTAACTTGCCGTAAGTCCTTTCTATTTGACATTTTAAAATATTTACCTCCAGATTGATCTTGTAGGATCACAGAGCAGCATCCCACAGGTGATGAGATCAAAGAGATGATTCAAGGGTACTGAGTCATCAACAGAACTTATCTTTTATTGAAGAGTTCATGATATTATTTACAAAATAACTGATTCATCCAGAGCTACTTATTGTTTAGAATGAGACATCACATATTTGAGTCGTGTGTTGTCATATCTGCCACTCTACACCAGATGCAGTTTGTGGTGAAATGGAGCTAAAAAAGACATTAATAAACCAATACTTTTAGTGCCCACTTGGAATTTTTTTTTTATAAAACTAGCTTCTTGTAGGCAGTCAGCTCTAACACAACCTGTCAACATCTGGTAACAGGACTTGACCTCCCCATGAGCTTCTTCTCTTGGATTTATTCATGGAGGTGAATGAGCTGGCTTTTAGTCTTGCAAAGTACTTCAACACATGCTTAAGTGCTTTACTGAATAGGGTGACTCCATCCCTGATCCATTGAAGTCTGTAGAAAGAAAAGGAGTACTTGTGGCACCTTAGAGACTAACAAATTTATTAGAGCATAAGCTTTCGTGAGCTACAGCTCACTTCATCGGATGCTTATGCTCTAATAAATGCTCTAATAAATTTGTTAGTCTCTAAGGTGCCACAAGTACTCCTTTTCTTTTTGCGAATACAGACTAACACGGCTGCTACTCTGAAACCTGTGAAGTCTGTAGGAGTCTTTTCATTGACTACAATAGGAGTTGGATCATGTCCTTAACCCTCTAGAGGTTATTTGTATTACTGTAGCACTTAGAAGCCCTAGATGATATTAGTCAGCATGAGAGGTGATGTTTCCTGCACACCAGCAGCCTATGGTTGTTTTTTGTAGGCATGCAGTAAAGAAGAGTTTTTAAAGAGATCTAAATGTATGTTTTGTACAGTAGAGAACTGTGGGGCTCAAACTAGAGATGGGCTGAAGAAGCCAGGTTTTGGTGCTGCAAAACCTGGGTGGCTCCTGAAGTTGGTTCCATTTTATCTGAACCTTCAACCTTTGGGGAATTAACATAAAAGGTTCTTGTGTTGGTCCAAATGTTATATCACGCAGCAGTGTTTTAATACCTTTCATAGTGAAAATATCTTGAGTAAGGCCAGGTCTACACTCAAAAGTTGATTTAGCTCCATCGATCAGGCGTGTGAAAAATCCACCTCCTTGAGTGACGTAGTTAAGCAGATTAACCCCTATGGTATGGTATGGTATAGTATAGTATAGACAGCACTAAGGGGTTAGTCTACACTACTGTGCTACATCGGCGCAGCTGAACTGATGCAGCTGCGCCACTGTAGCATGTCTGGTGAAGACACGCTATGCTGATGGGAGAGCAGTCTCCCATCAGCATAATTACTCAACCTCAATGAGAAGTGGAAGCTATGTCAGTGGGAGAATGTCTCCTGCTGACGTACAGCAGTGTAGACATTGTGCTAAGTCTATGTAACTTACGTCAGTTGGGGGTGGGGGTGGCTTTTTACACCCCTGAGTGATGTAACTTGCATCAAATTAAGTGGTAGTATAGACAAGCCCTAAATCTTCCATCGACCTAGCTACCACCTTGCTGGGAGGTGGATTAACTTATAGTAACAAGAGAACCCCTCTCCTCGCTATAATGAGTGTCTACACTGAAGTGCTACAGTGTGCTGCTGCTGTAGTGTTTCAAGTGTAAACACGTCCAAGTCAATTGTCTTCATAGATGCCAAATAGTGTCAGCCCTAAACATTGAAGGTAGATGCTACAGAACCAGACTGTGACTCTGGCCTGGCATCAAGCTTTTAACTCAATTTGAGACATACATCTTCCTCTAAGATGCCTCAGAGAAACAGTGGGATGTATTCTGCAGTGGCTCCAATGCACATGGATTTACAGAAGTGTATCTGAAAGCAGAATTTGGTATAGTGGCTTTGAGAGAGACATGACCTGCCCCTATTCATCTCAATAGGATGTCAGCTCTGAGGCTTACCGCTGAGTCATTATTTCACAATGAATTTATTTGCTTAGAATTTATTTGCTTGAAATATACTAGTTTCTCTGTTTAACCAGTTTTCTATTGAGTGCAAAATCCTGGATGTATTTGTTGTTTGAAATTATTTGTGAATGTCCTAAAGAAATGATTATTGCCAGTAGTTCAATATACATGCTCACAATTTGGGCCATGTTGATTAGTGATGTAAGTCAGGTGGTGATATTTCTCTTCCCTTATTGGCTGACTCTCAACACAGCAGAAAACATGACTATATCCTCAAATGTGCCACTATTTAGCTAAAGGCTAATCTTCTTTTTCCTCTTTACTCCTCCCTACTACAAATGACAATTTGAACATCAACATTGTCAACTATTTTACTGCTGTTTTATTTTAGCAGAAACTTCCAGCTAATTGATTAGTTTATCCTCTGTCAGGAGATCACAGAAGTTAGAGACACCGAGAAACTCTTAGGTAATTTTCTTCATCTCCTAGGACTACTGCAATAAGAGGTAATCCAACAGCATTAACTCTTGCTCTCCATTGTTTCCTTCCTACGAAGGGAGAGTATGACGCAGCTTTAGTTGAGTTGGTGGTGTCCAAGAGCCAGTGTGACCCTAAGAGCACCCCAGTGCCAATTGGTACACTGTTATCATGATATTTGGCCAGAGGGTAGCATGTAATGGATCACTGGGAAAACTCATAGCTCGCTGATCATTAATGTTGTTACATGGTATATGTAGAGGTAAGGTATGCAAAATTACAAGCCTGCTGAAATTAGGTTGTTAAAATGTGTGCCAGGCTGGACATCCCTAGACAAAGGACTGTGGTTCTACCTGCTTAATGTGCCTCCAGGGTAAATTGAGAGACGTTCGAAATCCTTTGTACGTGAAAGGTAAACAAAGCCATCAAGCTAACAAGAGGAGGAGGTAATCACTCACCTATCGCCAGCATGGGTGGAATCAGTGTGAAGTCTTCACCAGACCACATGGCATGTGTTTCCCTCCCAGCAGGAAACAAGGAATTTTATCTGAGAATACATGACCCTCAGTTTTAAGCCTCTGTATTACGGTGTTTCAGTACAGCATTGTGATACAAATTACATGGTGCAAAGTGGCCCGAGATGGGTAGTGGAGAATTCCCTAAAGGCAGCAATCTGGCAGAGGCTTTTCTGCCACTTTCTGTACCAGCTGTCCACTCCTACCATGGGGAATGTGGCATATCAGGAGTATTCTGGGAGGTGGCACAGGACAAGCCGGGGGGGGGGGGGATGAGGTAGAGCATCGGTCCTGAGGGATGTTACACCAGTGATGTAAATTAGGTCTGGGTCTGTGCAGCCCTAACTTGTGCTGAGGCTAGGAGCTGCGAATCAGAGTTTCAAGCCCCGTGTGTCCAAAGTGCAGTATGAGCTGTGTTTCTTGTGGAAGCATCTTCGATAGGCCACATAGTCATTTAAGGAAAGTGTTTGCTGAAGTGTAGTGTTATAGATTGTGGCCTCATCAAAACCACACTTTGTTCAACGATGGTTTGGAGAACAACACTGCACTGTGTGGCTCTGAAGCTGGGAACCACTTCACAAAAATATTATTATTAGGATCCAATGTCGTCATAGCAGCACTCACTAGTATGCTGAACTTAAAGGTCTAGAGCTCTTCCCATTATAATCCATTTTCAAAGGGGTTCCTTGCTCAGCTATTTTAAGTCACATGGGATGAAAATTTATATAGCAAGATTCAGCCAAAGAGGAGATTTCCATCCCCGCCTTTTTTAAAAAGGCTTATATCAATTATTCTTATTTCATAAACCAAGGACAATGTTAATCCCTAGGGTAACTCCTCTGGCTTCACTGGAGTCACACCAACTTTGCTTTTTGGCACCAAGAAGAATCTCAAACAATATCCCAGGTGGTTCCAGATGCTTTCTGTGAACAGCGATAGCGTTTAAAAAAAATCTTATTTTAATTTTTAAAAGTCAAAATTGGCAACCTGTGTCTGGACTAATGCTTTTAGGTATTTTATACATTTTAAATGTCATTACGCAAGTATAATTATACTCTTTTGGAGATATTGGATTGCTTTCTGGACATGGCCATACATTTTGTTGGACAAAGCTACCTACTATGGGATAGATCATAAACTAACTCTTAGAAAGTACTGAGCACCTCACACAGAGCTCTTGAGGTCCCAGGGCCAATGTTTTCAAACTTGGTTGCTAAAATTAGGCTCCTAAATGCATATGTAGGTAACTAAATTAAAGTGGCCCAATTACCAGAGACGCTGGACATCTGGCAGCACCGTTGACCATTTTGAACTATATGTAGTTTAGTCTAAAAATTACTGAATGGACATATTTGTCTCCTATGTAGAATTCTAATAGCATATTTTCTCTGGATGGCTTGTCAGAAATTCTTAGAATGGTTTTAATATTTGTTTGAAAGCCTAAGCCAAAATAAATAGATTAAAAAAAATCAATCACCTTAAAGGAATAACTCCTGGAACACATTGAGAATTCAGTTCCTTTATTATGACATAATTATTAGACTTGCACAAGCAATAACTTTTCTTGGCTTCTTCATATCTTGTTAGAAACAGTCTGGAACAGTTTGCGCCTGGAGGCATGTTGGTTAAAACTATCTTACATTATTCCCTGTAAGAATAGGATCTCTGTCTGAATTTGGGCTTACAGCAGAGTCTCAGCTGGAGTCTCAGCTGATCCTTTTCCTTCCATTTTTAAGCTGACAATATTGATTGCTTTGCTTTGCTTTTCTAGCCAGAAATCACAGGTATTATT